>NC_043708.1:50150371-50175556 GCF_006229205.1 Suricata suricatta | reverse complement strand
TGTCTGTATCAAAAATAAATAAAACATTTTTTAAAAATTTAAAAAAAATAAAAAATAAATAAAAAATTAAAAAAATGTTTTATTTATTTTTGAGAGAAAGAGAGACAGCATGAGCAGGGGAGGGTCAGAGAGAGAGGAAGACACAGAATCCAAAGCAGGCCCCAGGCTCTGAGCTAGCTGTCAGCACAGAGCCTGATGAGGGGCTCAAACCCATAGACTGTGAGATTATGATCTGAGCCGAAGCCAGATGTTTAACCGACTGAGCCACCCAGGTGCCCCCAATTTAAAAATACTTAAGTTTTAAGTGTGTTAAAACAAATTTATATTTCTTTGTTAAATATATTTTCAACAGGATTTATTGTTTTTGTAGTAACTGTTACTACACTGAAATCTTTTCATTTTTTATAGTTGCTAATGCTATCATACATAAAATAAATATTATGCTTCGAGTAAATAAATTATTCAATAATTTTGAGAAAACGTCTTCAATCTATTTTATCCTTTATTCCATTTAAATATTCCTCTTTATAACAAATTCCCGGGCACCTGGATAGCTCAGTTGGTTGGGTGTCCAACTCTTGATTTTGACTCAGGTAATGATCTCATGGTTTGTGAGTTCGAGGCCCAAACTGGGCTCTGCACTGACCTGCAGAGCTTTCTTGGTATTCTGTCTCCCTCCCTCTCTTTCTCTCCCCCACTTGTTTTCTAGCTCTTTCAAAATAAATAAAAATACACTTAAAAAAACCAAATTCTCTCTATAATCCTGGAATTTTTATAAAATGTATTTAAAAAGTAGGAGTTAGTGATTTATGGGGTATGGCAGGATATTTGAAAACAGGATCGTTCCCGCTGTGGATGATGTATAACACTCCTAGCTCTGGCTCACTAAATGCCAGTAGTACCTCACCACTGTCACTGGATCCACTAAGATGCTCTTACACATTTTCAAGGTGCCCCCACTGTAATAATTCATATAGATGAACACAAAGGTGTCTTTTGTCCATAGACTAAGGGAAGAAATTCAACTAGTCATATAAGTGATTGCCATTTGAATATCTATTACTTTGACAAAACATTGAAAAGAAAACATACAGTTGAGGACTCATTTCTTTTACCTTAAGTTGGCAAAAATATTTTTTCATTTTTCAACTGGACATGCTAATATAGAGATGTATAATTTAATTGTGTAAAGTACGTTATACATCCAATGTAATATCTTTATTATTGGGCATACTCCTGGACCATAATAGCCTTCCTGCGAGCATAATAGAAGGTAATATTCTTCCATCAGGGAGCAGAGAATATAAGGTTAAAGTTAGTTAGTTAACATTTATGGTTCACTTGCTTTATGACCGATATTCCATCAGGCATGTTGCATGTTTTATCAGTTGGGCTTGAAACCCAGGAGCTCATCTCAATGGCAACAACTCTCACCATATCCTCAACTTAGAACAACCACAGAGCTTTTTCCTTATTTCCCTTTATGGAAGGGAAACTTGCTGCTTTTCCTCAAGGGATATGATTTGGAGTAAATATGCCGAATGCATATGGTAAAATCCACTTCTGAGGTCACATTTTTTAGGCCTTAGGACTATTCCCTCTATAGTATGCCAGGGAAGTGTTAGCATCTTTGACCTCCAGTTTCAGTCAAACGTTTAAGCAAACTATTCAAACTAATACATTAAATCCAAAATCTCTGTTCACATGTCTGTAAATCTATAAATTCGATAAATCAAAAGTATATTCGTTCCTGCTCTACCTAACATCCCATATATTTTTTAGGATTCTGCATATAAAAGATTATAAACTTGTACAGTTCTTCTTAAATAGAAGATATTTCCTGTTAAGTCAGATTTTGCACTTGTCCTTCCTAGAACATGATGGGATCCAACACTAGCTATACATGTAAAGGCAGTGAGACATGACGGGGATATATCTTGGGCAAAATACTCTTCCCCAGTCAAGGCAACTACTTTAGGTTGGGAGATTACTAGAATCCTTTTTCGGATTGGCAAGCAGCTCAGACATTAGAGAAAGAGATGTGATCCATCAGATACTCACCATGAGACTGTGTCACAACCTGGGAGAGGAGGCGTACGATCTCACTTTGATTAGCAAAGAGCTACAATGAAAGATAATACTGCCATAAGCTGGCTGATCAGGTGATCCTGAGGAAGACTTAAAAACAAGAAGGGAGTGTCTTCCTTAGAACCAGTGCCACATTTCCATGTTCTAATCTCCTTTGCGGAGATTACCTGAGAGTAATTTCCCATACCTATAAATATATAAAACCTCTAGGAGAAATATGTACCATATGGCCATTGGTGAAATATAATAGGCATGGGTGTGTTTGGCCTTTGACCTGAAAGTTCAGGAAAAGTACCTTGCAGAGTTCCTGTCTCAGCATCACAGGGCAGAGGAGATAATAGTAAGCCTGGAGCCGAAAGACAATAGGTAGATTACCAGCATTCATATGCTAATTAATTTTACCAACAGAACAATATGGTAATATGCTATTATGATCTTTTCACAGATAAGGAAAATAAGGCAAGAGGAAATGAAGACATCTACTCAAATTATACAGCTGGTAAGTACAGTGCTCAGATTTGATACCAAGCATCATTTTTTAATGGAAACACCAAAATAGTGTTAAAATGCTTATGATTATTGACTCATGATTTGATCTGGTTAGATGATTTCTCCAAACTAGGCTTAATATTTGCTGCAGCTTGGTTACATATATTAATCCGGCTGATAACCTGATTTATACAGTTGATCATGCATTTGACATATATTATGTAGAATAATGTATAAAATGATACATGTTAAAAGTAAATTCAAAGGTACCTGAGTTAATAATATTATAACATCAATTTCCTGATCATAACAATGTACTATGACTATGTAAGACATTACATTGGAGAAGCTGATTTCTGCAATTTCTTCTAAGTCTTAAACTATTTTGAAATATAAAAGGTTATTTTTAAAAAGCCAATTTAAACTCCTAAACAGCGGCTAAAAATGGATTCTAATGTTCTATGTCATAGTGTGAGAGTATATTTAAGTATGTGTGTGTAAATGAAAAATTGTAATATTAAAATTATTAAATTACTAGGTTAAACTGCAATAGTAGCTACCCTTGAACATTTAATATTCAAAGCTCAATGCTAGGTTTTTATCAAAATGGTAAATCTTAGAACAATTCTGATGGTTATTGCTACCCCATTTCAGTGATAGGAATACTGAAGCTCAAAAAGCTTTTCTAGTTGAGAGTATGTCTGCAAAATATCAAAGTTAAAACCCATGTCATTTCTACTGTAAACTATTTGGTCTAATAAATCTTAGTGTGTTTTGATTGAAGAGATTATGGTGTCTAGCTCACTACTGAGTGACATTTTCAAATGTGACTCTACACTGTTTTATGCTGTTCGTCTGAAAAATAGAAGTTAAAGATTCCACAATATTCACTCTGTTCCTTGTAATGACTCTGTGTTATACTCAACTTGCATATTTATAGTGGGAATGAACCAAAAATAAACAGTTGTTAACAAGTGTGGGACCTCAGGAGTTCTTAGAGTCTGAATTTGTAGCCTTTCCTTTCCCATACCTATAAATACATAAAACCTCCAGGAGAAATATATACTGTATGCTCAGTACCATAATTTCTATGCTTAAGTATTTGTCCAAATGTTCTCATAAAGAATGCCATTTTAACTGACCTGAAATCAATGGCATTATTAAACTGTGCATTTGACAAATTATTACTAGCATATTTGTGTTTGACAGATAACTGAATTGTCTCTCTGGGTTGTTGTCTGTATAGGAATACAGACTACTTATAGGTTATTTAAAAAGTCAAGTAATAAATTTATGTCAAAGCAAATTATTTCAGTGCTAACACTGAATTTAGAGCTTTGATCAATTTTTCCATTGGCCAAAGGTTCATCTATTGAAACTAAATTTTATGTATGTCAGTTTCTTTTCTTACATTTTATCACTGATGATTGGGTTTCAAAGAACAAAGTAAATTCCATTTAGAAATTTATGGTCAATTTCCCTGATTATTATGTTTCATTTCAAAATTACAAGGGACTAGAATTCTCTAAGAGTTTATTAACATCCAATTTGAAAATAGTGCCCTAAGTAATACTCATGGTTGTATGCTCAGAAGTGTGTTATATAGTCACTCATTATATCCATTGCCTCATTTATTTGGTTTGCTTTTGCATGTTTGATAATATGGTAACTATTGCACATCAATGGCCTTGCAGTTTCTAAGAATAATTGACATATGATGGTATGGAGAGACTTAATGTTCATTCAGAGGATCATAATTTATACTTGTATAGCAATTCATAGTTAGAAACCAAAGCTTAGAAAAGATAAACAGTAAATATCATGCTAAAGAAAATAAACATTATAGGAGTGTGTGTGTGTGTGTGTGTGTGTGTGTGTGTGTGTTTAAATATGAGCAATACTTGAACTTGTTCACATGTCAAAAACAAGTTGGAGTTTAGAAACAGTTTGACGACACAGTAAATGGGAATGGATAAGAAATTAGATGAACCTTCATATGACTTCCATGCCTATTTAACTTAGCTACCTTTCCTAAACTTTAGTTTCCTTGTCTCTAAAGTGGGAATATCAGTTTTACCTTCCATGTAGTATTCTTTTGAATATCAATGAAGATCCCGTGTGTAAAGTTCATAGCATATTATGACTTCAATTGACCATTATTCCATACATTTCTTTCTATATTGGCACTGAGATTATGAACATAGACTGGATTCTGACTGCCTGGATAAAATTCTTGGCCTTCCGTTTACTAGCTTTATGACCTTTGAGAAAATGCTTAAACTTTTTATGTCTCAATTTCCTCATGTCTGAACAAACCACATCTTTGAGGATTAAATTAATGCATGTAAGTTAAAGAGTTTGTTCTCTATTAGGCACTATAATAAGATGTTGTCAATCTTTCTTCTTCTACTACTGCTACTACTACTAATACTACCACCACTAACAACAGCAACAGTGCCATCATCATCGGAATCAGTTTTGTAGAAAGAATAGTTGTGCTCACCATCTTATCTTTCTCATCTCCTCAACTCACCGCTCTCCAGCTTTAGCATACTTCTCTGTTCCGTGTTGTTAGGATTATTTTCCGTTCTCTATTTGTAAAACCCAACTGTATCTTTTCAGTTTCTTTTAGTTGAATTTGGTGATGTCACTAATTCTGTACTTACCGTCTCTCCAACATGCAATACTGATATTAGTCAGCAACTCTGTTGTTAGCCCTTTATGTGTCTTCACACTGAACATTACCACTGGGTGATCCCATCTATGATTGGGGCCTCATCAGGTGACATACAAATGAACACTACTAATCCACATCTCTCTCTTTCTGGTCCCACCATAAGTATTAAAGTCTCAGAGATGCCTTTTCATAGTTCCTAAATGAAGTAGATCTCACAATTCTGTCAGAAATTTTACAATGTGGAATTATTTTAAAAATTTAAGGACTTTTCTCAAGTTTATGTTCACTATCCCACCTTCACCACTTGCCTATAAACTATATAGAGTTCCAAGTTTATTCAACTCACCAGTGTATCAGTGTCCTTCAGCATGCCAGGCGCATTTCTGACATTCAGTTATGTTTCTTCACTGATTGTTGAACTGAATCTTGAGTTCTATATTTGAATATCTACAACCACTTGCTAATATCAATATGTATGTCCCAAAAGCCTAAAAAGCATTAATATAGAAATCAAATATCATATACTATTTTATCTCTATAAGCTCCCATGGACTCATTGCTTATGAAATTATTTGGGTGCAATAAATTTTCTTTGCAACTTCTCCAAGAAATTCTCTTGAAGGTAAGCCTAAATAATAATAATAATAAATAAAAAACTTAGAGTGAACCTAATTTCCCATTGGACTTTTGAGTGAAAGATTGCTGTTACTGACTTTTACTTCATTTGTAGCTTGGTGCATTGAAATATTTTTACTTTGCTGTGCTGTGAAAATCCCTTTGTAAACATTAATGTTTTACTTATATATTTAGCAGATTTCTGAATGTGTACCATGGAACTATACAAAAAGAGACTCATTGGTTCATTTATTTTTGAAAAACGTATAATAATGATAAAAACGTAACTTCTATTTGGAGCAGCACCACGAGCTCTTACACCTCACTGGCTTCGGGAGTCATTCTGCCCTGTTCACTGCTTGTTCTCCTGTCATCCGTCTGAAAGGCAAGGATAAGCCCCAAGATGTGCTGAGACTTCAGCTTTTGAAACATGAGCTGTGAGCTGAGCTCCTCACCTTTCTTTTACAACCTGAAATATGCCCCAAATAGAAGTTGAAGAGGAGATGCATTGTCTCACTTGAAATATCTCCATGTTGTGTCTACCTGTTGGTGTAGAATTTGCTTTATCGTGACTTTTATGGACACTTAAAATATTACTTACTCTATGCATATTTTATTAAAGACATACCTATTTCTAAGAGCCCATATGGCTCTTCCAAAGAGAAATTTCATTGTAATTATCTCATTGTCATTTTTGTCAAATGGTAAAGGAGTTTCTTTTGAATCGTTCCCTGCTATGCATTTAAAAATATGTAAAGTGTAGACTTCCCCTGCCACTTAAGAGTAATGTGTTGTTTTTAATAGAGGAATTATTCCTAGTATAGCAAGAACATAGGATTTCAGGGCTCCCAGGCTACATATGAGGCAAAAATCAGCAATATCAATCATTCATTCAATACTCCAGTGGGAAATTAAGTTTGTTCTAAAAATCTATTATATATATTGTAATTACAAGAAATTTTCTTGCACTCAAATAATTGAACAAGCAAACATCAAAATGAGGGAAAAGGTTTATTCACAATGACAATTACCTTAAAGACCATAAAACCAAAAAAGCATAAAATAAATAAATATTTTTTGGAAGATCGTTTTCTCGGTGTTACAGAATCAAAGCAACACATTTTCACCCATTCTCAACAAAGTGGCATGATTTCAGAAATTGGACTGTCAGAATCATAGTAAAGAATGGTTTTGCATTATTCCTATGGTTTCACAATTAGTCACGGCTTTGATTTAAGTATACATATTGATTTCAGTGACCATATTTTTTTTTCATTGTACTGCATGTGCCTGGTGTTTCTTGTTATAGTAGTTCAACTGGTTTTACTCTGGCATGCATCTTGATCGAGGTTAAAAAGAAATTCAGGTTAATTTATTTAGTACATATTCTTTCAAATTTTGTAGTTAGGAAGATATGAGCCTTAAAGTTTCCATATTTACATTGATTGCTTTTAAATTTTCTCGTAAAAACCCAGAGCTGTGTTCTTTCACTCAGCCTGGTCTCTCTCAGGACTCTCCTTCCTGCCAAGATCAGCATGTTTTTTGGATGCTATTAGCTTGCAAAGCTAAGGCATTTGGGATTTACTGGAAAATAAAAATAGGCTTGAACTTGTTCATATTCACCTGCTGTTCTCAAGATGAAAACACCCAGGAAAGCAATTTGGAACTGCATAAAACTTTTTTTTTTAATTTAAAGAAATTATTATATTTAATGAAAGTATGTCAGCTCAGTTTTGTACCAGAGAGAGAACCACCAAGCGCTCGAGAATCCCTTCCTGGTAGAGGCCTAAACCTTTTTTTTTTTTTTTTTCAACCCACCAATTATGTATTAGTTTAATTTAGGAATAAAAGAAAAATATGAATAATACATCATTTTAATTTTTCTCTGTACTGAGACTTTGAAGAATTGTAGTGGATGGTATCTAGGGATTGTACCCCACTACCAGTTCTTCTGTGAACACAGCTCTTCTTCAGAGCTGTATGGTACATGAGCTATATGGTACAGAGCTATATGGTACATGATTAGAGGGATCCCTCCCTCACCAAATGTACTTACAACCGACCACCACCAGTGCTGGATCACCTGTTATTAGAATTATTCTTGTTTTTAATTGTATTTTGGTTTTGTTGGCCCTGTGTCATAAACCACAAACTTTCTATCTGGCTAAAATCCAGGTTCTGCTTCTTATCTGTGTGGCACTGGGCAAGGGACTCCTCTGAGGTTCAAAGTCTTAATACACAAAATAGAGATAAGAACACATGTCTCATGGAACTCTGTGAAGATTGGATGAAATGGCTGTTGAGGAGTATCTGGCTTAGAGCAGGTGCACAAGAGATGTGTTTTCTATTCCTTTTCTCACCAGTGTTTGAATATGCATTCAATACCTTTTTGGGAAATGGCCCATAGTTTCCTCCATGTGTACCTGAATAATAGTAATAATTTTATCAGACCTGAAAACCTGTAGCAGAAAACTAGGGCTGGAGGGCTGCTGCTGAGGGACAGGGGTCATGGGATTGAGATGAGTACAGCACAGACCTCCTCTACTTCCTATTTCCTGGAGAGCTGTTCCTGCCCTCCTGCTGCTCCCACCTTGCTCAAGCACTTAGAACAAATGCACATCATCCCAGTGACTCCTTCCAGGTTTCTGCCCCTTCCCCTACATTTAATATCAAACCATGAGAGTAGCTTAGCTCAGTGAATAAAATGAATAGTGTGGAATATTTTATGCTTCACATACTTTATATTTACAAGTCTGTCTTAAATTATTAGTCATTTTTCATGGGACCAGATATTTTTCTGGCATTATTTCCCTTGTTCCTTAGTACCCTGCTGCATGGCTGAAAAGTGCTCTTTTAAAAAGGAAAAAACTATAATTTTTTTTTTTTTTTACAAGACGGTGGCCTTAAACTTCATCTGTTCCCTCTGTCAGTGTCTGTGCTTGTGTGCAGGTGTGCAAGATGTATGTGTGTGTGTGTGTGTGTGTCTGCCTATAAAAAATTATAATTGACAAAGAGGATCCTGAAAGTTTTTATGGGGTAAAAACTGACAAAATTCTATTGCTTAGTTTTGAATAAAGAAACAAATATCGAGTGCCTTAAGTTTATTTCTGTAATTCTGAATATTATTTTTTACTTTGAGTGGTTGGGGGAAACTCTACAAGTTAATTATAGCTTTTTTCTTCTTTTGTACAAAATTATAAACATTTAAGAAGTGCAATATAGCATAAGAAAATCATGAGGGTCCTTCCTTTGTCTCTCCATAGAATTCACAGTCCTAGTGGTGTAAACCTAAGAGGTGAGAAAACATCACCTCTTTACATTTTAATAATTTGAATTAGGTTTCCCAGCATTGTCTCATGTAAACCGGTGCTCCCCAAGAAACAACAACTAGCCTCTGAAGCCTTTCTTCAAACAAAATAGAGAAAGCAAATGCAAAGAAGACATTAAGTGGAGTATCTGGGAAAGGGAATGGGCTTAGTCAAGTTTTCACCCCTTGCCTGGGCCTGGGCCTCCTGGAGCCATTTCTGCACCTCATGTGATCTTCAGGACTTCAAGGCTCTGGCCAAGATAGAGCAGTTCTCCCTTCTCTCGGGGCCAGCCTGCTTATCGGGACAGTTGTTCACACACATAAGAGCGATTTTTGTCTTAGTCTTTCTCATATCTTGGTTCATATGCCAAAGCCTGACCTACCCTTTAGCTTCTATTTCTAACAGGCCAATGATAGCACTTCAGTAAAAATGCTGTTTGCCTACACTCGGGCTTTACGGCTTAAAGCAACTTCTGGTCTGGGTTTGTATTTCAGCCTTGTGTATGACACAGCTGTAAGAGAATTATTTTGGCTGCTTGGCATGTTGTTCACTGGCTCTCTAGTAATCAGTATCTGTTTCGTGGGAGTTATTCTATTCAAGGCATTGCCTCCTCTTGGTCTTCTTTTCATGCCGGGATCTTGATGAGATGCTTATCCTACAAACTGTCCTCTATTGCTTAACCAGAAGAAAGTGTTTTATGCTGGGGGAGGGCTGCATAAAAACCATTAAATAAAAATGTGAGAAAATTTAACCCTAAGCTATTGTACATGTTTCTTAGTCACATACATCCCAAGCAAATATATATGAAGTCTTTAATTAAGTATTCCAATTTGCCACATTGCTGGGTATGTACAGTTGGATTGAGAAATGCTCAAAGGATTTTCGGAGTTTCTTCTGATCTTTGAGAGAATATAGCTCTATGTCTCATATCACTTCATAATTTGAAGGGAGTCCCAACACATCTGTGCTCTTCTAAGTAAACTTCTATTAAAGCGTAAAATACATCTATTTCCGTTCAAGTAAAGAAAATTCCTTGTACTTGCTATCTTGCATAAGTCTATGTAAAGTAAATACAGACTATATTAAAATACTATGCAGAGTATTCTCCCATGGGAATTGGAAAATACATTAGTACTGGGAACCACACAGGTAAATTTATATACATCTAAATAAAATAGTAATTTGAAGCAACCAGTGTCTAAAAATAAGAACTATATCTCTGATCCATTCAAGTTTAGACACATTGAGCCCCTTCTCATATTATATATATATATATATACGTATAAATTTCTTAAAGCATCACTATGATTAAAGTCATGCTCTAGGTCAGAAGGTTTTCTTAGTATTTTATGACTGACAGAATATAATAAAATATGCAACATAAAAATCTAGTCCAAATCACCTCCTTTTATCATGTCTGCATAATTGCAATAAACTCTTCACTGGCACTTACACAGGTAAGTACTACCTGTTTCCAGTTAGCTTTTGATCATTTATGTCTCAGTGCTACATGCCTTAACTTGGGGTACTCTTTCTTGCATCTCCAACACAAAAATGAAAGCCATCCTTGAAGACCTAACTCATGCTTTAATCTTCCCATCTTTACCTCAACAGAAACAAAAGAAACAAATCAAATTATTCTCTGCATCTTATCCGAAATGTAGAATTTATCAAATTATGTCATGTATTCACTTTCTACATATATGTCTAGCTCCCTGTAGGAAGCTACAAAGTCCTCAAGCATAGGAAAGCTGCTTCGTTTATCCTTGCCCTCTTACCCAACACAGTTCTTAATAGGCACTCATCGGATGTTTGTTGAGTTGAATTATTTTAAGGCCATATAAAAGGTCCAAAGAAGCATTAGTGCCTGTAATAGTTTCTTCTCACCATGTTAACTCCACTTAATTAAAGGTAACTTGCTCTCTCACCATACCTTAGGAAATCTTTTTTAGCTTTACATGCTGTTCCCCCCATGAACTCATTCACAGCATCCAACTGAAATCTGCTTCATATCCTTTACTTAAGGTACCCCTTCAAATTTCTTTGAGTTTGTGGCTTCGTTTCCCTTTCATTCCTGAAGTTTCCATTGGAGCTTCACCCTTCATTCAAAAAGCTGTCTTTGGTTCATCTTTGCCATCCCTTTCTTACATCTCTCCACACACACACACACACACACACACACACACACACACACATACACACACACTCTGCTGTGGGATTGGAAGTTAAATTTGGCCCATTTTATTACTTTTGTTATTGTGGCACTATAAGGTCAAAACTCTCAGTTTTTTTTCTTGTAGGGAAAACATAGTTCTTTCTTACTATGTGTTTCTTCATCTTGTGTGTCACCTTTACCTTCATAGAGTACACTTCACTTCTGACACTAAATGCATGGAAGTTCTTTCCTGCGTCAACAAGCATTGTCAGCAATTGTCAGCTGGGTGTCCTACAATTTAACTCAATTCTGATACTTTGTATGCAGAAATAACACCAGATCCCGCAAGCAAAGGGTTCTTTCCCATTACGAAGCTGACCCTCCTCTACCCCACTGACCACTCAAACTTCACACACCAGTCACGAGCCCAGAGTATCACCTTTGTTTCTGACCAGGTGGCTATAAATCATAGGCTCCCTCAACCTTCTTCCCAGGTTCAATGAATTTGCTGGAGTGGCTCCTAATGCCCAGGGGAGCTCTTATGTTTACTAGTTTCTTAAGAAGCTATAATAAAGGATGCAGATGAGTAGCCAGATGAAGAGCTACAGAGGGAGAGGTCTAGGAGGGTCCCAAGCACAGGAGCTTCTGTCCCTGTAGAATTGAGGTGCATCACCCTCCCAGCATAGATGTGTTCACCAAGGTGGAAGCTCTCTGAACCCTTACTACCGGGATTTTATGGAGGCTTCCTCATGTAGGCATGATGAGTTCGTTTAAAATTTTGTTAATTCTTTTATTTTGAGGTTGGGGGGGCGGGCAGAGAAAGAGGGAGAAAGAGAATCCCAAGCAGACTTCATGCTCCAACACAAAGCCCAATGTGGGGCTTGAACTCACAAACTATGGGATCATGACCTGAGCAGAAATCAAACGTTGGATGCTTAACCATCTGAGACACCCAGTGCCCCCCCATTAATAACTCCATATTGATCCCCTTTTCTCTTTCTAGAGGATGGGGGTTAAGGCTGAAAATTCCAAGCTTCTAATCCTGGCTTGGTCTTTTGGGTGGCCATCCTTCATCTAGGACCATCCCACAGCCCACCCAGAGTCAAATTATTAGAACAAAATATTCTTATCAATTAGGAGCTTACAAGACTTTAAGAGCCCTGACTTGGGGACAGGGTCAAATACCTAATATTAGAACGAGGTGCTTTTGAAGTTCTTATCACTTAGCAGTTTATAAGGGTTTTAGGAGCTCTGTGCCAGGAACCAAGGCAGAGACCAATATTTATATTTTCTCTTATCTTACAGGTACTGACTATCCTATTTTCCTGGCTGGATATTTTAGCCAAGAAATATCCGGGCTAAAAATCTTATTGCTATAAGCAATAAGATTTAGGGGAAACATGTACTGATTCTTAATTTTACATAGAAGTAAAGTAAGAAATAAAAATACATTCCAAGGAAAACAAGCAGTTTGAATAGGAAAGAAATAATCAAGAGAAAGTATTATTGCATATTCAGTTACATGCACTGCTTTTTCCCCTTTCTCTTCCATGTTGGAATTCTATCTATTTTGCCTCTGTGATCTTTAATATTTCCTTGCTTGGTTAAAAACACACTTTACTTTTTCATTTGTTCTCTTTCTTTTCAAACTGGTGCAACTACTCAGGAAAACAGTATGGAGTTTCCTTAAAACTAAAACTAGATATACCCTAGCATTCCAGTAATTGCACTATTAGGTATTTATCCAAAGGATGAAAAAATACAGATTTGAAGTAGTATGTGCACCCCAGTATTTATAGCAGTGCTATCAACAATAGCCAAATTATAGAAAGAGCCCAAATGTCCACTTACTGTTGAATGTATAAAGGAGGTGTGGTATATATATACAAGTGAATATGACTCAACCATCAAAAAGAATTAAATCTTGCTATTTGCAATGATGTTTATGGAGTTAGAGAGTATTATGCTAAGCAAAATAAGTCAATTAGATAAAGACAAATACCATATGATTTCACTCACAGGTGGAATTTAAGGAAACAAATGATCATATGGAAAGCAGGGAAAAGGAGAAAAGGAAACAAATCACAAGACACTCTTAACAGTAGAGAACAAACTGAGAATTGATGGAAGGATGTGGGTGGGGGATGGGCTGGGTGGATGATGGGTATTAAGGAGGGCCCTTGTGATGAGCCCTGGGTATTGTATGTAAGTGATGAATCTCTGAATTCTACTCTTGATACAAATTATGGCTTGTATGTTAACTAAAATTTACATTAAAATTTTAAAAAATAAGCATCACTACAGAGAAGCAAGACAGAAGTAACAGTATCAGGATAGGAAGGGGGGATTATGCCTACGAGCATGGGTAAGGAGGGAAAAATCCAATGGAGTAGTGAATATTTAGTACAGAAAACAACCTAAAAAGGAGAATAAAAGATTTAAATAAACAAATGGCCAAAAGAAATGGACATTAAAAAAAAATAGGACACAAATGAGTTGTGTACTTTGTGCAGTCCAAAGATAAGGTATATATAAGGTATACATAATTTGGTTACAGCTGTGTTATAATGTTCCTTTTCAATAACTCCATGAGCAGCAGCCATATGAAATACTATTCTTTGGGGATATTTAATAAGGCATAGTAAAGTAAAAAGGCTGAGGTCTGCAATTATCTCTGATTTGGCCCTGCCACAAAGACTTGAGCTGAGGGCCGATGCAAACGTAACGGGAAGAAAAACAAGAGGATGTGGCAAAGAAAATAATAATTAGGCACATGTAAGCTTACAGAGAAAGAGAAAAGATAGCACTTCAATAGTCGGCAATTTTGTATCCCAGCCACTAAGTATTGGCTAGAATCTTCCATTGAAATTCTGCCCTGCACCACTTTCTTCATTGTAAAGCAAAGCCATTCATCAGTTCTTTCGTGCTGGTTCAATTAAATCCTATAGTGCTCCAAGGCAATGTAGCATCGGCTCTGGTGAAGAATTTCAATTCTGTAAACAGGCCTGTAAATATGCTACTGTGGATAAATTGGCCATCAGGGTGATAGAGAGTAGCAAACGAAAATGTGTGATTACAGCTAGTTTTAGCGTGCTAGAAAGCTGCTGAGCCATTACTGTGCACAAGAACAATGTTTTTTCCTCCTCTGCTTAGCTAGCGTTTTTGCTGTTTCCATATTAGCTATCAAATACTCTTTGTCTGATTGATATTTCTCACTTAGTTACTTTCGCAATAACCCTGACCTAGATCTTTTTAGAACTACAATCTAACTTACCTGCACAGACCCACCTTTACTGTAGACCGGTGTACCGTGTTTCATCCTTCTGGGCCATCCAGTCTTCAGGTTGCAGGCGTACAGGCTGCTTTTACATTTTTTTTTCTTTTTAAATTTTTTCTAATGTTTATTTATTTTTGAGAAAGAGAAAGACAGAGCACGCGTGGGGGAGGGGTAGAGAGAGGAGACCCAGAATCCAAAGCAGGCTCCAGGCTCTGAGCTGTCAGCACAGAGCTCAACGTGGGGCTCGAACTCATGAACCATGAGATCACGACCTGAGCTGAAGTCAGACATTTTACCCACTGAGACACCAAGGCGCCCCCTTACGTTTTTGTTTTTAACCCTAAAATTAACTACGGAGTGAAATACTCTCACCTACCTTCAGTTTTTACTTTTTCCATTCCAGTTCACTTGTTTTTATAAAATACTTGCACAACCAAACTTATACTATAAACTAAAAAAAAAATGATTTAAAGGTTTTAGCTGAAAGACATTATAGACAGAAGCCACAGTTGACCTCAAAGTAAACATTGTCTTTAAAATAAAATAGTAATATCATTTTAAAAGAAAACTTTTATTTTGTCAAAATTTCTTTCCTGTACTATACTAGTGACGTCAAAAACTTGCATGTAAGAGCTTTGGTATTGGGTGCCTGGGTGGCTCAGTCAGTTAAGCATCTGACTCTTGATTTCAGCTAGGTCGTGATCTTAGTGTTCATGAGTTCAAACCCCATTCAGGTCATGATCTCAGGGTTCACGAGTTCAAGCCCCACATCGGGCTCTGTGCTGACAGTGTGGAGCCTGCTTGGGGTTCTCTCCCTCTCCCTCCCTCTCTGCCCCTTCCCTGCTCCCGCACATGTTCTCTCTCTTAAGATAAATCAATAAACCTCTTTTTAAAAAAACTTTGATATTAACAGGGAAAAAAAAAACTTTGTGCACAGAAATTTCTGGTACTTAGTCATATTTATTAAAAACAATGAAATTTGTTCTGCCAAAGAGAATCAGATGCAGGATTTCTATGTTCAATGAAATGAATAAGATGCTAAAGGATTTGGGTCTAAGAGTTTGCAAATAGGAAAACTCCACTGAAGGCTGCTATGTAATTGTTTTAACATCACTAATCATAATATACTGAACTTTAGATTTTCTCTTTCACAGATTTGTTTCCTGATACAAAAATTCATGTGAAAGCATTTTGTGCTGCTATTATAGGTAAAATCTATAAACCATATTTCTATAAGATTCTATAGTCCTGACTACTCAGCAGCCTCTCATATTGCTACTTCATTTAATATTAGAAGTCATAATCCTGCTCACTGAAAACTTTTATATGATTATATTGCCTCACTCTTTCAATTAAAAAAATTAATGTTAATTTTTTTGAGAGAGATGAGGGTAGGGGAGATGCAGAGAGAGAAGGAGGCACAGAATTCCAAGCATATTCCAGGCTCTGAGGTGTCAGCACAGAGCCCAATGTGGGGCTCAAACTCATGAGCTGTGAGATGCTTAACAGACTGAATCACCCAGGCACCCTGCCTTTTTCTTTCAATATTATTCTAAGAGATGAGTAGAGAAGAATCAACTCCACTGATAAATTTTGCTTACAAATAAATATACTTAGACAGTTAGGGTTAATATCCTTTAATCTAAAATCATCCATTTTAATTGTAAGTTTCACTTGGGTCACAGATTGATTTCTCAGAGAGGCATTTGAAACATTTAGTTTGAGAAATACACAAATGTCTCCTTTTAAACAAAAGAGGTAAGCAGGGAAATGTTTTAAAGCAGAATAGCTCTTGAAATAGATGACATGATTCTGAGGGTACTAAATGGTGATACAGGCTAAGATAAGTTCCCTTTTTTCCTGACAGTTAAACAGTTTCTAGGATTATAATATACTCCTCAGACCTGTGTATCTTTTTTCTTTATTTTTTCTTTTTTTAAAGCAGGCCCCACACCCATCATAAAACCCAAAACAAGATACCTAACCAACTGAGACACTCAGGTGACCCATGGATATGTCTTTTATACACAGTGGAAATAAATGTGTTTTCATTCTTTACACAGACCAGAAGTAACAATATTCTAATGAGGTTTATTTTAAAATACACCTGAGACAGATGTGAGGTTTTCACAAGTCCAGGATTTGTGATTTTAAAAGGAAATCTTATTAGATTCTTATCAAAACATCCTTTGAGCATTTCAACATTTATGTATTTTATATTCTTATAAACATTCACATAATACTGAGATGATTGACCAAGAGACCTCATAAAATTGACACAAACTGCAGTGAAATGTAGAAAGAATTGGTTGGACTTGAGTTTAGCACGTTTGGATTGAAATCACAACTCTGCTTATTAAAGTGTTGTTTTAATAAGAAATATTCTTTCTAAACCTCGGTTGTTTACTAATCCCCTAAACTTCAGTTACCTCATTTGTAAATCCAGGTATAATGGTAACAAGTAGCTCATTGGGTTTTGAGAAGCTTAAGTAACATAGCACATAAAAAATTCTATGGCTAAATGCTCAACAACCATTAACTAGTACTACCACTGCTAACAATAATAGTAATAAATCACACTAATAATCCATTGGTTTACCTTGCAATGTCTTCATAATGAAAGACTTTGTTCTCCTTTTGTGATGTTGGTGCCATCTCTATGAAGTGGTATACCACTTATAAATGTATACATTTATTTTTTAAGAAAATGGAAAATTTCAAATAAATGCTCTGATAGTCTACATCAGAGATTGGAAGACTACACACCACAAGCTAAATATGACTTATAGTCTGATTTTGTGAATCAACTTTTATTCTGACTTAACCATGCCCATGTGTTTTCATATTTTCTATGACTGCTTCCCCTGCAATGATGATATTGAGTACCTATGGCAGAGACCCTTTGACCCATAAACCTTGAAATATTTACAGTCTCGCCCTTTACAGAATAGTTTGCCAGGTGCCTGGGTAGCTCAGTTGGTTAAGCATCTGACCCTTGATTTCAGCACAGGTCGTGATCTCATGTTTCCTGTAATTGAGGCCCACATCAGGCTTTGTACTCCGTGTGGAGCCTGCTTGGGATTTCCTCCCTCTCCCTCTCTTCTTTTGTCCTTCCACTACTCCCACACATGCTCTCTCTCTCTCAAAATAAATAAATACATGTAAAAAAAAAGTTTGCCAACCTCTGGTCATGTTAAACATTTGGATTTTTTAAAGCCCAATCCTGAGGAGAGTTTTGATATATACCTTCTTCTCCTACCCCACTCTATCTAATCTATCACCATGCTTTAGAGAACCTAGCTCCAGAAAATCTCCCCATACTCTTGACTTCTCTTTAAACCCCTACCCCTATTCTAATCCAAGCCATCTGCATCAGTTTCGTATTGCTGCTATAATAAACTAGTACTCATTTAGTGGCCTAAAACAACACCAACTTACCATCCTATATAGTTCTGAAGGTCAGAAATTCAATTGGATCTGGCCAAGGTAAAATCAAGGTAAACCATTCTCTAGACCTTTTCACCTTCTAGAGGCCCCATATGTCTTCAAAGCTTGTAATGGCCAATTAATCTTTCTCATGGAAAAGCCATCTCTCTGGTACTGACTCTCCTGCCTCCTTCTTCCTCATTTAATGAACCATGTAAAAATCCTTAATAATTCAAGATAAACTCCCAATCTTAAATTCAAATATTAGCAATCTTAGTCTAATTGACCTTTATTTTATCTTCTTCCAATTGAACATCAACTATGTGTTGTATACTTAAAAACCTGCTAACAAGGTAGATCTTATGTGTAGTGTTCTTATCCCAAAATAATAATAATAAATAAAAGGGTGGAGAAAACTTTTTGGAGGTAGTGGACAGTTCTGTGGCATAGGTTGTGATGATAGTTTCATGGGTATACATTTTCCTCCAAATTCATCAAGTTGTATACATTAATTATAAACAGTTTTTTGTACATCAAAAATTTTTAATAAAACATACATGGCTGTACATAGATTTATTATATGGCCTGGCAGTTCTCCTAGGCATATACCTAAAAGATAAATGAAAACATTTGAACATACAATATGTTGTGCACAAATATTCACTGCAGCATTTTTAATCATAACAGCCAGAATTTGAAACAACTTAAATGTCTCTCTGCTAATAAGTAAATGAACAAAATGTGGTATATCCCTATCACAAAATAATATCCATTAATAAAAAAGAAATTAAGTACTGATACATGCTACAATATGCACAAACCTTGAAAATATTACACTTCAGGAAAGGAACTGGGCATAAAGGACCCCATATTGTACGATTTCATATACATGAAATGTCCAATAGAGATAAATCTATATACATAGAGGAAGAGAGAGTGGTTTGGTGGTTGACCAGGGCTGCAGGCTGGGGAGAAATGCAAACTCTGAGATTTTCTTGGGGTTGATGAAAATGTTGCAGAGTTGATGGTGGTGATGGCAGTGTAGCTCACTCAGTATTCGAAACATGACTGAATTGCTTTCAAATGTGTGTATTGTATCGTATGTGAATTATTTTTCAAGTTCTTATTTTAAAAAGATTACGAGAAAGATTTGTTTTTTACTCAGGGAAAATTTTTCCATATAGAGACATGAAAATAATTTGTATATTGAATTACATTTAGTTAATTCTCAGTAAATATCAACTATTATAGTATAGTTATTATTATTATTATTATTATTATTATTATTTTCTCCTATACTGCTCACCCTCTAGGCTTGTTTTCAGCTATAGAGAAGGACTCGAGCAAGGGAAAGGGGCAAGTAAGGAATTGTGATATAGTAATAGCTAATAGTTATTTAGTATTGAATGCCCTCTGTATGAAGCACTTTACATTACATTACTCTTTATTTTTACATAAGAACAAAATAACACTTCAAGAATGTGTATAATTACTAAGGGGTAGATATGGGAAGTAAAATCCATTGTCTCTCAATTCCTGCATTATCCAACTGCACCTAGAAACTCATGAGCTCTGTGCATATTATGTCACTTGCCACACAGGGGGGAAAAGGAATGGATTTTGAATCTTTTAAGACAACAAACAAATAAAAACAACTAAAATATGAGGAAATTGACTCAGGCAGAATGGTATTTAGACATATGGTGAGTAGGAAGTGGCATCTGTTCCCTCACAGTACTCAAATTAGTAAAACTGGTATTTTCAGTTAATGATGACTTATAATAAAATTCATAAGTGGCCTTTAATTGCTTACACAAAAGCCTTTCCCTGAATATTGTCAACTCTAAAAAAGGCTGTCAAATAATGATAAACAGGAGCAGTCTTTTTTTTATGTCTTTATTTTACTTTGAGAGACAGAGAGAGTGAGCAGGGGAGGGGCAGAGAGAGAGAGAGAGACAGACAGACAGACAGACAGACAGAATCTGAAGCAGGCTCCAGCCTCTGAGCTGTCAGCACAGAGCCTGATGTGGGGCTCGAACCCAGGATGAGATCATGACATCAGCCAGAGTCGGACTTTCAACCAACTGAGCCACCCAGGGGCCCCAAATAGGAGCAGTCTTGAAACAGAAGCCCTACAATGCAGCAAGAGGGTATGTCATTATTTAAAAAAAAAAAATCACCTCTAAATGCCCAAGACACAAATTTATGTAGCAGTCATACAATAATGGATATCATGCTGACTCTTGAAATATGTCAGTTGTCAAGCAAAGAGGGGCTCTCTCTGCTTCTTTGGCTCTGAGCTACTAAACCACTACAAAGTCTTCATCTGTGTGAGGAAACTTTAAGTCCAAATTGGTTTACGAGAAAAAAGAATAAAACGTGGTTGGACATGGTGCACAGGGAGTGGGACATAAAATATAATAGAAAAAGACTAATATGGGTATTCCAGTGATTCGAAAGGAGACATAATAACAAAAAGGAAGAAAAATAACATTGCAGTGTTCATCACACATAGTCATCTGTTGTGTTAAATGTGGCGGTATTGATCCTATAAGTGAACAGGACAAAAAGACTGATGTCACTGTAGGAAAAATAACTGGTTCAATGAAAAACTATGCATTGTCTATAGGACAATATTCAGCTTTAAGGGATTTGCTTTTGTGGGGGCTATTTTACAATCCTATAATTTGTAGATAACCAAGAGCAAGGAAAGGCATCCCATGCCTTGCCAAGCAGTAGTTCAATGGATTTCCATTTCCCGCCAGAGAAGTTCATTTTGCCTCCATTTATACATTTGTTTTAATATTCTTGATCTAGAAATATGTCTGTTCCTTAGATTCTCTTTTTAAGCCATTATAACATTTCTTGATTTCCTCATTAAGAATTAAATCATATATCTGGCATGCATTCATATTTATATCTGATGGGAATCACAATTTTACTTTCCAAAACTCTCTCTTAACCCTGATGTCCCAATTAGTCATACAAAGCTATTACTAGTATGACTAAATCTACTTTTTCTCCTTGCTCAAAACATTTCCTCTCCTCTCATCTTTAAGGTGATGTGTGTGTGTGTGTGTGTGTGTGTGTGTGTGTGTGGTGAAAGACAAAATGCATTAAGGATATAATTTTATTCAGGCTGTTGCAGTAGGGAAGGGCATTCTTTAATGAGAAACAACTCAAGGAAAAGAAAGGAGATCTGGGGTTTGATGGAGATAAATAAACAATGAAAGCATCAAGATTTTGTTTACATAAATAAGAATAGGCAAGTCTATGTAGTTTAATGATTATAGATACAAACATTGATAGAAAACTTGAAAGAAATTATTATTACAATAAGTCTGGATGGGGTTCCTTAACGGAGGAAGGAAGAGATGGGATCTGTTAATCATGACCAGGTTGTTTCTGAGATACTGATGATGTTTCTTCTTTTTTTTCCTTCAAAATTTTATTTAAATTTTAATTAGGTAACATGTAGTATAGTATTGGTTTCAGGAGTAGAATTTAGTGATTCATCAGTTAGGTATGCAGTGATTATTTCTTAACCTGGAATGTTTTCTCTTTATAATTAGTCTTCAAATTTGTATGTGTTTTTATAATCTTGTGTGAATAAGTCCCGATTAAGAAAATTTAATTTAATTTTTTAAACTATGTGCTATTAATTGTTCTAGCACAATGTATTCAATAGTACCTCATTTACTCAGTGGTGCCACTTTTTAATATAGCTCGTAGGTGCTAAATTCAACTAGTAACTTGAGAGTGGGTTAATACTGGTATACGTGTAGGACTGCCCCAAATCAATAAAAATTTTACCATTAGCTATAGGAAAATGACAAAAGACAGAAATAGTCATTTCACAGAGGAAGAAAAATAAGTGCCCCCAAATAATATGTATAGAATGCAAACTTAATCTGATAAAATCTAGCATTCATTCCTTAAAACACTGTTTCTTTAGAGGAATTTTAGGATCACAGAAAAACTGAGCAGAAAAGAGAGATTTCCCTAAAGCTCCTGTCTCCACTTGCATACACTCTTCCATTATCAATAGACACATAAGAGTAGAGTATTCATCTCAGTTGATGACTCTGTGTTGACACAGCATAGTAACTCAAAGTTCTTAGTTTATATTGTGGTTCACTCTTGGCATTATACATTCTATGCGTTTGGACAAATATAAAATGACATGTTTCCATCATTATAATATCATGCAGACTATTTTCACTGCCCTCAAAATCCTCTGTGCTCCACCTATTCTCTCTCACCCCAACTGCCAAACCCAACCCCAGGCAAACACTCATCTTTTTACTGTCTGCGTATTTTTTACTTTTCCAGAATGATATACATTTGGAGTTGTACACTGTGTTGACATTCCGTATTGGCTTCTTTCATTAAGTATTAAGCATCTAAGTTTACTTTTAGTGGCTTGAAATCTCATTTCTTTTTAATGTTGAATAATATCTTAATGTCTGGATGTGCTATAGTTTTATTTATCCATTTAACTACTAAAAGATATCTTAGATGCGTCAAAGTTTTGGTAATTATGATAAAGTTGCTATAAACATCCATGTGCAAGCAGTTTTTGTGTGAACATAGTTTTTAACTTCTTTAGATAAATATCAATAAGTATAATTGCTAGATCTTATGATAGGAGTATGTTTAGTGTTAAAAGAAACCACCAAACTACCTTCCAGAGTCACTATATGACAGCATTCCCACCAACAACGAATGAATTTCTGTTGCTCCACACTTTCACCAGAGTTTGGTGTGAGGGTTCCAGATTTTGGCCATTCTGATAGGTGTATAGTAGTATCTCATTGTTGTTTTAATTTACATTTCCCCGGTGACTTATGATATAGAAAATGTTTTTATATGCTCAGTTGGCATCTTTATATATTTTGTAACATTTATTCTTGATAAAAACTCTACCTTGGGGGTACCTGGTTGGCTCAGTTGGTTAAGCATTCAACTTCAGCTTAGGTCATATTCTCACTGTTTGTGAGTTCGAGCCCTGTGTCAGGATCTGCAGTGACAGCTCAGAGCCTGGACCCTGCTTCGGATTCTGTGTCTCCTTCTCCTTCTGCCCCTGCCCTGCTCACGCTTTATCTCTCAAAAATTAAAAAAAAATTATTATAAAAAACCCTCTATGTTGGAATAGAAAGGGCTTCTTTAAGCTGATATGACATATCTGTTGAATCATTCAGCAAATATAAAGGCAAAGGTAAATGTTAAAATCAGACCATAAAATCAAGGACAGAATAAAGATGCTTGCTCTATTGAGTTACAAGCCTGTGGGGTTTCTCAGATTCCCTTGACCCTTTCCTTCCCTCTTGGTTCATTCATCTCCATTTTCAGATTTTGGCAAAATACCACATAGCATGAGACATAGGATCTGGCTTCCAGTGCAGCCACCAGATAATACAGACCAAAGTTCAATCATTGATAGACCTCGGCCAATGAAAATTGAGGTACAGAAAGGAGCTAGATAAATTCTCCTCTCCCTCTCTCTTCTGGAGAAGATGCTTACATGTAGTTCTCATTTTCTGGGATATCCCCACTTACCAAGCTAATACATCTAATGAAAAATCTAGTAGGTCTCATTGTGGCTCATTATAACACATTTTATTTATTGTGGGTCATTTTTGTCTTGTTTTGTTGGTTAACATCCCGCTGGCTTCATTTCCTTTTATTTGGTGATCTTTCACCTTACGAAAGGCACACCCTCTCAAGCTCTACTTTCTGAGGGATCTGAGCTAAAGCATCCTCTCTCCCCACTTCTGTTTAACATCACATTGGAGACTCTGGTAAGCATGCTAACAATGGGAAAATACATAAAGACTGGATTGTTTAAAAAGCCATCATAATTTGCGGAAGATACGATGGCCTATGTATGAAATGCAAAATAGAAAAGAACCAAGGGTTAAATCATTAGAATAAACAGAAGACAAGGTCACTTGTAAGATCAATATATTAAATTCAGTTGTGTTCTCTATATAAGTAATGAAAGAATAGAAAGTGTGAACTAAAAAATCTATTGTGTAATAGCAATGCAAGTATGTTTTCTTGAAATAAATATGATAAATTTTCTTAATAGAACAATCATAAACCTTTATTGAATGACTTAAGAAAATCAAAGTAAATGGAGATATATAGGATGGAAAAAGACTTATTATACATGTTTATCTATCTTGGTTTGTGGATTAAATGCAGTTCTAATCAAAATCCTTACATGTTCTCTTCACATATGACTAGCTGATTTTTAATTTCACATGGAAGTGCAAAGGTATTGATAAGAGGTAAAAATGTGAATGGAAGAGACCCGCATTATAAAGATTTATTATAAAGTCATGATAAGAAACATAGTTTGATGAACAGGAAGAAGGAACCCAGAATTAGGTACACAAATTAATGGCAAATGATGAACTATTTAGTAAACAGTATAGGACAACTGATAATTCACAATTTAAAAATCAATATTAGATTCTTTTCATATCACATAAAAAATTAACTCCAGATTGTATCCTTTTTTTAATGTTTCAGTTTTTTAGTTAAATTTTAGTTAGTTACATACAGTGTAATATTGGTTTGGTGAGTAGAATCTAGTGATTGATCACTTACGTGTATCACCCAGTGCGCATCCCAACAAGCACCCTTCCTAATATCCATCACCTGCTTAACACATCTCTCTCCTGCTCCTCCCCTCCAGCAACACTCAGTTTGTTCTCTGTAGTTAAGAGTCTCTAATGGTTTGCCTCTCTCTCTCTCTTTCTTTTTTTTCCTTTCCCTTATATTCATCTGTTTTGTTTTTTATATTCCACATATGAGTAAAATCATGTGGTATGTCTTTCTCTGACTGACTTATTTTGCTTGGTATAATACATTCTATGTTCCTCACAAAGTTAAAAATATAATTACCTTATGACCCAGAAATTGCACTACTAGACATTTATCCAAAGGATACAAAAATACTGATTCTATGGGACACATGTACCTCTGTGTTTATAGCAACATTATCAACAATAACCAAATTATGGAAAAAACCCATGTACATTGACTGATGAATGCATACTTTAAAAGTGAACAAGTACCCTAATGTTCATAGCAGCACTGTCAACAATAGCCAAAACATGCAAAGAGCCTAAATGTCCATCAC
>NC_043708.1:50004295-50150271 GCF_006229205.1 Suricata suricatta | reverse complement strand
ATGAACCGAGGGTTGAAGGGGAAGGGGGAGGGGGGAAAAGAGGTGGTGGTGATGGAGGAGGGCACTTGTGGGGAAGAGCACTGGGTGTTGTATGGAAACCAATTTGACAATAAACTATTTAAAAAATTCTAAAAAAATAAAAGTAAAAAAATAAAAATGAAGGCAAACTTATGAAACTATTAGAAGAGAAAAATATGTTTATAATCAAGAACTAAAAATACACTTAAGAAAATATAAAAAGTAAAAGACAATAGAGGAAATGAGTAATAATTATAAATACACTAAGCTTTATTTTATTTCATCAAAAAATTCTGTAAAGTGATTGAAAAGGTAAGTCACAAATAAGCAGAAAACAAAGGCAACATTTAAATAAATAAAAGTCTTATATTTAGAAAAATCTAAATTTAAAGGCAAAATACAAACAGCATTGCAGAACACTGGCAAAAAGAGAATATGGCATTTCACAGAAGAATAAATGGCCACAAAGCATTTAAAGCAGGGGGAACATAGGGGAAGTTAAGGAAAAAAAGATAGAGAGATGGAAGCAAACAATAAGAGACTCTTAAATACAGATAACAAACTGAGGGTTGCTATAGTAGAGGTAGATGGGGGGATGAGTTAAATAGGTGACTGTCATGAAGGAGGGCATGTTTGGGGATGAACACTGGGTGTCATGTAAAAGATGAATCACTGGGTTCTACTCCTGATCCTGAGACTACCCTGTATGTTAACTAGCTTGAATTTTTAAATAATTAATTTGATAATGAAATAGGTAAATAAAAAAAGATACAAAAAGTTCCTCAGAGAAATGCAAATTAAAGTAGCAATTCCATACTATTTCAAAATTTATAAGATTGTTCAAAAGTTTGAAAAGTCAGGAAATGATGGTAAACATTTCATAATGGGAACTCATATATTGCTG
This sequence comes from Suricata suricatta, assembly GCF_006229205.1. NCBI lineage: Eukaryota > Metazoa > Chordata > Mammalia > Carnivora > Herpestidae > Suricata > Suricata suricatta. Next base: position 50,149,349 of record NC_043708.1, on the reverse strand, counting down.
GTGGAAGAGCACACTGAAGTCTTTTTGAAAAAAGAATTTAGCTTTATCTACTGAAGTTGAACCAACCTATTCCCTACAGTTCTTTTTTTTTTAATTTTAATTCCAGTATAATTAGCATACAGTGTTACATTAGTTTCAGGTGTACAATACAGTGATTCAACAGATCTATACATTACTCAGTGCTGTTCATGGAAGTGTACTTTTAATCCCTTTCACCTATATTGCCCATCCCCCCCCCCCACCTCCCCTCTGATAACCATCAGCTTTTCTCTGTAGTTGAGAGTCTATTTTTTGGTTTGTACTTTTTTTGTTGTTCATTTGTTTTGTTTCTTAGATTACACATATGAGTGAAATTATATGGTATTTCTCTTTCTCTGACTACTTCACTTACCATTATGCCCTCTAGACCCATCCATGTTACTGCAAATGGCAACGTTTCATTCTTTGTTATGGTGGAATAACTTTCCATTGTGCATATACCCCCTCTTCATTATTCATCTATCAATGGACACTTGGGTTGCTTCCAGATTTTGCATATTGTAAGTACTGCTGCGATAAATACAAGGGTGCATATATATTTTCAAATTAGTGTTTTCTTATTCTTTGTGTAAATACCCAATAGTTCAATTACTGATTCTAATATAATTCTATCTTTAATTTTTTGAGAAACCTCTATAGTGTTTTTTCCACAGTAGCTGACCAATATGTACTCTCACCAACAGTTCATGAGGGTTCCTTTTTCTCCACATCCTTGCCAACACTTGGTGTTTCTTGTGTTTTTGATTTTAGCCATTCTGACAGGTGAGAGGTGATATCTCACTGTGGTTTTGGTTTGCATTTTCTTGATGATGAATGATATGTGTCTATTGGCCATCTGTATGTTTTCTTTGGAGGATATCTGCTTATGTCTTCTGCCTATTTTTAATTGGATTATTTGTTTTTTTGGTGTTCAGTTTTATAAGTTTTTTATATATATTAGATACTAACCCTTTATCGGATATATGATTTGAAAATACTCTCCCATTTAGTAGTTGTCTTTTATGTATTTAATTTATTTATTTGCTGCACAGAAGCTTTTAATTTAGATGTAGTCCCAATAGTTTCTTACTCTTGTTTCTCTTACCTTAGCAGACATTTCTAGAGAAATATCAGAGTCATTATGGCCTGTGCTATCTTCTAGGATTTTTATGGTTTCAGGCCTCACATTCATATCTTAAATGTTGTTTGAGCTTATTTTGTGTTTGGTATAAGAAAATGATCCAGTTTAATTCTTTTTCATGTAGTTGTCCAGTTGTCACAATACCATTTGTTGAAGAGACTGTCTTTCTCCCATTGCATATTCGTGCTTCCTTTGTCATACGTTAATTACCTGTATAAATTGTGGGTTTATTTCTGAACTCTTCTGTTGATCTATGTTTCTTTTCTGTATCAGTACCATACCATTTTGATTATTACAGATTTGTAGTCTATTTGAAATCTTGGATTATGATATCTCCAGGTTTCTTTTTCTTTTTCAAGATTGCTTTGGCTATCTGGGGTCTTTTGTGGTTCCATACACATTTTTGGATTATGTATTCTACATCTGTGAAAAATGCTATTGACATTTTGATAGGGATCCCATTAAATCTGTAGATTGCTTTGGGTAATATGGACATTTAAAAATATTTCTTCTTTTACTCCGTGAGCATGGCATATCTTTCTATTTGCTTGTGTCATCTTGAGTTTCTTTCATCAATGTTTTATAGTTTACAGAATAAAGGACTTTCACTTCCTTGATTAAGTTTAATCCTAGGCATTTTATTATTTGAGGGGCAATTATAAATGAGATTATTTTATTAATTTATCCTCCTATGTCATTATTATTGTATAGAAATGCAACAGATTTCTGTATATTGATTTTGTATCCTGCAATTTTAGTGAATTTATCAGTTCTAGTATATTTTTGATGGAGTCTTTAGGGTTTTCTATTTATAGTGTTATTTCATCTACAGATAGTGAAAGTTTTACTTCTTCCTTACAAATTTGGATGCCTTTTATTTCTTTTCTTGTCAGAACAATATGGCTAGGACTTCTATTACTCTGTTGAATAAAAGTGGTGAGAGTAGACATCTTTGTCTTGTTCCTGACTTTAGGGGAAAATCTCTGTTTTTTCCCTCTGATGATGATGTTAGCAGTGGGTTTTTTTCATTTATAGCCTTTATTTTGGTTGAGGTAAGTTCCCTCTAAACCTACCTTGTTGAGAGCTTTTATAATGAATGAATGTTGTACTTTGCCAAAAGGTTTTTCTGCATCTATTAAAATGGTCATATGTTCTTTACCCTTTCTCTTGTATCACATTGATTGGTTTGTGAATATTGAACCACCCTTGAATCCTAGGAATAAATTCCACTTGATTGTGGTAAATTATTTTTTAATGTATTTTTGGATTTGTTTTCCTAATAATTTTGTTAAGAATTTTTGCATCCATTTTCATCAGAGATATTTGCCTGTAGTTCTCTTTTTTTGTAATGTCTCTTTCTGGTTTTGGTATCAGGGTAATGCTGGCCTCATGGAACGAATTTGGAAGCTATTCTTTCTCATCCATTTTTTTGGAATAGTTCAAGAATAGTTATTAACTCTTCTTTAAATATTTGTTATAATTCACCTGTAAAGGCTTCTTGTCCTGGTCTTCTGTTATTTGGGAGATTTTTTTAATTATTACTTAGTCAATTTCTGTATGTCTGCTAAATGTCTCCTCAAGTTTTCTAATTCTTCTTGATTCAGTGTTGGGAGATTATCTGCTTCTAGGAATTTATCCATTTCTTCTAAGTTGTCCAATTTGTTGGCATATAATTTTTCATACTATTCTATTAGAATCCTTTGTATTTATGTGATACCAGTTATATCTCATTTTTCATTTCTGATTTTATTTGAATTCTGTCTTTTGATGAATCTGACTAAACGTTTATCAATTAAATTGGTCTTTTCAAAGATCCAGTCCCTGGTTGCATTGATATATTTTAATGGTCTTTTAGTTTCTATTTCATTTATTTCTGCTGTAATATTTATTATTTCCATCCTTCTACTGGTTTGGGGTTTTCTTTGTTCTTCCTTTTCTCCCTCCTTTGGTGTAAAGTTAGCTTGTTTATTTGAGATTTTTCTTTTTGAGATAGGTCTTATTGCTGTAAACTTTCCTCTTAAAATAGCTTTTGCTGCATCCAAAGATTTTGGACCATTGTGTTCATTTTCACTTGCCTCCGTGCAATTTTTTATTTTCTCTTTGATTTCTTGGTTGATTCCTTCATTGTATAGTAGCATTTTATTTAACCTGCATGTATTTGTGTTCTTTTTAGATTTTTTTCTTATAGTTGATTTCTAGGTTTATGGCATTATAGTTGGAAAAAAATGCATTGTATGACTTCCATATTTTTAAATTTGTCAAGACCTGTTTATTGGCCTAACATGTTATCTATTCTGGAGAATGTTCCATGTTCACTTGAAACATATGTATACGCCATGGCTTAAGTATAGAATTATCTGAATATATCTGTTAGATTCATCTGATCCATTGTTTCATTCAAAGTCACTCTTTCCTCATTGATTTTCTTTTTGAATGATCTATCTATTGATGTAAGTGGACTGCTAAAGTCCCCTACTACTATACAAGTAATACTACTTGTATTACTATCAATTACTTCCTTTAATTTTGCTTTAGGTCTTTGGGTGCTCTCATGCTGGGTACATAAATATTTACAATTGTTATGTCCTCCTGATGGATTGTATCCTTTAAGATTATGTAGTGTTTTTCTTTGTCTCTTAGTACAGTGTTTGTTTTAAAGTCTGTTTTGTTTAATATAGATACTGCTACCCTGGCTTTCTGTTCACCTCCATTTCCAGGATAAATACTTTTCTTTCCCTTCATTTTCAATCTGTATATGTATTTGGTCTGAAATGAGTCTCTAGTAAGCAGCATATTGATGATCTTTCTTTTTTTTTATTCATTCCATTACCCTATATCTTTTGATGGAGCATTTATTCCATTTAGATTTAAAATAATTATTGATAGATATGTACTTATTGACATTTTGTTTCTTGTTTTATGGTTGTTTTTGTAGTTTTTCCCTGTTCCTTCTTTCTCCTGTTGTCTTCTATCATGTTTGCTGACTTTCTTTAGTGGTATACTTGGATTTCTTTGTTTTTTGCATATCTGTTTCTGGTTTTTGATTGGTAGTTATCATTAGATTCATATATGACATCTTATACATAAAATAGTGTATCTTAAGATGATATTCACTTATGTTTTGGCCCATTCTAGAAGCACTAAATTTCTCCCACCTTCCCACATTTTGGGTAGATGTTGTCATACTATATGCTCTTTTTTTTTCTTTCTTTTTTTGGTAAGTCCCTTGACTGATGCTTAGAGATATATTTAATTTGACTGCATGTATGCTTCCTACTTTTCTTGTTCCTTCTTGTGGTCTTTCCTTTCTACTTGAAGAGTTTCCTTTAACAATTCTTGTCAGATTCATACAGTGGTGATGAATTCCTTTAATTTTTGTTTTTCTGGGAAAGAAACTCTTTATCTCCCATCTATTCTGAATGCTAGCCTTGACATATAGAGTATTCTCACTTGCAGAATTTTTTCTTTCAGCACTTGATTATATCATGCCAAAGTTTCTCCTGAAAATCCACTAATAACCTTATGGGATTTCCCTTGTTTGTAACTGTTTTCTTTCTTCTTGATGTTTTTAAAATTTTCTCTTTATCCCTACTTTTTTGCCATTTTAATTACTATCTGTCTTGTTGTGAATTTCCTTGGGTTATTTTGTTGGGCTGTCTACTTCCTACATATGGATTTCTGTTTTCTTCCCAAGATTTGAAGGGTTTTCAGCTACTAATTTTTCAAATAAATTTTCTGCTCCCTTTTCTCTCTCCTCCTTCTGAGCTCCCTATAAGGCAAATGCTATTATGCTTATCATGTCACTGTGTTCCCTTAATTTATTCTCATCTTTAAAAAATGTTTATTTCTTTATTTTGAGAGGGAAAGACAGGGAGAGAGCATGAGTGGCAGAAAGAGAGGGAGGGGAGTCATCACTCCTTCTGCTGTCAGAGCAGAGCCTGATGTGGGGGTTCATACACAAACCAGGAGATCATTACCTGAGACTAAATTAAGAGTAGGGCACTTAACCAACTGAACCACCCATGCACCTCTCTCCTTTTTACTTTCTCCTGTTCAGCTTGATTGCTTTTCATTACTCTGTCCCCCAGGTCACTATTCCATTCTTCTATTCCCTCTAATCTGCTACTGATTCCATCTAGTGTATATATTTTTAATTTTTGAGAGAGAAAGGTAAAGAGCAAGGGAGAGGGGCAAAGGGAGAGAAAGAAATAATCCCAAGCAGACTCCTCACTCAATGTAGAGCCCAATGTGGGGCTCGATTCCACAATTCCAGGATCATGACCTACACCCAAATCAAGAGTCAGATGCTCAAGTGACTGAGCCACCCAGGTGTCCCTCTGTCTAGTGTATTTTAAATTTCAGTTATTAAGTTTTTTCTTATCTCTGGTTGATTCTTTTTTTGTTTCCTATCTTTGTTGAGGGTCTCACTGATTTCTTCCACTCTTCTCAAGTCAATGAGTATCTTTATGACCATTACTTTAAATTCTCTATCAGGGGGAGCCTGTGTGGCTCGGTTTGTTAAGCAGACAACTTTGGTTCAGGTCACAATCTCATGATTCATGGGTTTGAGCCCCACATCAGGCTCTGTGCTGACAGCTCAGAGCCTGGAGCCTGCTTTGGATTCTGTCTGTCTCTCTCTCTCTCTCTCTCTCTCTCTCTCTCTCTGACCCTTCCCCACTCATGCTCTGTTTCTCTCTGTCTCCATTATAAATAAAACATAAAAAAATTAAATTCTCTATCAGCCATATTACTTATCTCCATTTTGTTTAGCTCTCTTGCTTTATTTTGTCTTTTCTCTCATTTGTGACAGATTCCTCTGTGTCCTCATTTTGTGTAACTATCTGTGTCTGTTTCTGTGTTAGGAAAGTCAGCCCTGCCTCTCTTCTTGAAAGTAGTGGCCTTATGAAGAAGTCCTGTGGTACCCTGCACTGCAGTGTCCCCACTCACCAGAACCTAGAGTTTCAAAGTGTCTCCTGTGTTGTTGCAAGTACTGTTGTGGCTGAGCTGGCTTTGCCTTCAGTTCATTTATCTACAATGGCTTTCTTTGCCTGATGTGGGTAGGGTTTGGTCCCTGTGTTGTTAATGGGCCAGTAAGGATCTTCTTTGGCTTGATGTGGGTCAGAGTAGGCATTTGCCAGGGCTTTTGTCACATGGAACTAAGTGTGTTCACCCTGTATTGTTTCCTGAGAAGCTTTCATCAGTTGTTGGGGAAGGGGGTCTTGGAGTCAGACCAGATGTCTGACCCCAGCCCACTGTTGGAGCCACAGTGGACCTGGTATGTGTGGTTATCTACCCCTCTCTCCAGGGCAGGAGTCACTTTGGAGCAGTGCCGCTTGCAAACTGCCACCCTTGTGGCACCACTTTGGAAGGACTCATGCTGAGGACATGTTAGAGGGGGCATGTCAGCAGAAGAGCACAGGCATGGAGTGTGCTGTTAACAAGCTAGGTGGAGAGTATTTGCACTGGTTCCCACACATGTCCGTGTTTCTAGTCTGGGTGATAGACAGGAGAGGGAAATGGTGGTCACCAGCTCTTTTGTTCTTTGAGAAGTCTCCTAAAGATCACTTCCCCTCCAGCACAAGCTCTGAGATTAATAAACAAATCTCCCTCCCATATAACCCAGGCATTTTCCAAACCTCTTTTTTTCTACTATATTTCAGCAAGGCTGTTTATTACATTGTCTCATAAGGGCAAAGAATCCGTTTCCCACCACCCTCTGGCTCTCCCAGAGCTGAGCCTGATGATTTTTAAAATTCCAAGTGTTAAGACCCTGAATTATACACTGATTGTAAAAACTCAAGAAGCTAAGCCCCTCTGCTTTTCAGAGGCAAATATTATGGGTATTCATCTTCCCAGTGCAGGTCCCCATTCCTGGGGTGCCTGGGGTGGGGTCTGTTCCCCTCCTTTCTCCATGCTTGCAGTGTCCTTCCACAGACAGACGAGTCAGTTTGTCTCCTGTGTCCACCCTTCATACCCTTTTCAATGTGGCCTCTTCTCTACATTTAGCTATGGAGAGTCTGTTCTGCCAGTCTTTGGGTAATTTTCTGGGTTATTTATGCTAATGTGGGTATAATTTAGGTGTATTCATGGGACAAGGTGAATTTAGGATCCTTCTACTCTGATTTTCTTCAGAAGTCCATTCCCTACAATTCTATTCTGAGATATTTTCCCTAAAGAGATTCTTGCCTTTGTATAAACAGGAAATCTGTGCAATATGTGATACCCTCTAAAGCACATGGACTAGGGCAAGGACCTCTATTTATCCAAGTTTACAGGCAAGAATACATTCCATGATCATGAACACCATTTTAATCATTTACACCATTTTTGATAAGTTGATCAATCTCCATATTGATAACCAATCTGTTACTCTTTTTCCAGACCTAAGGGTTTCTTCTTAGTCTTGATAATACTTTCAGGAGTTGAAATCCTGTGTTAACTCCATTTCTCAGCATTTTGTCCTAATGTCTGTTAATCAATGTTTCTGGCACTGAGTCTTGATATTTCCAGTATCACTGGTCTTAAAATTTCCATAGCTTCTATCAATCTGTAATGATGCTTAAACTTTCTTTAAATTGTATCAGTTATAATGCCTGCTTCCTAAGAATTACCTGTCTCCAGGCAGTTTACGTAATAAATTGAACATATTTGATCTAATAGCACATCTATCTTAGGACATAATACAATTTAGCTTCCATATATCTATTTCATATTTGCATGAAGTCTTAACATGCATTAGTTTTTGGTTGGTAAAAGTGAGCCTCATTATATAATTCAAACTATATTTTGTTATAAGACTCTTCAGGGGTCTTATTGTAATCAGTTAGGAGCAAGCTTAACCAGATCTTCTATAAATAAATTCTAATTCCGTCTTATTATATGGTAACATTTTAGCAGTATGGTAATTCTTATCCTCAAAGTTCAAAACATAATGCTCTATTTGTCAAATATTACAAATTTTTAGACAAACAGTTCATATGTAAGGGGTTTTGTTCCAGAAGTGATTCTTCCTTTCTTCCTCTCTTAGATGATTGGCAGGTGATTAGATTGGATGCAATATGAAACTACTGAAGTTGCAAAACTGTTGACTTGCTGACAATCTTAACTGTTTGAGTGAAAGAGAGAGAGGGAGGGTTGTTTACAAATAAGAATATAACATGAAAATTTGTAATTTTGTGTAAATTAGTTGCATTGGTGGGCTTAAGTCCACAATGAAAGACAATGATCTTGTGAATAGACTCTGGGCTTTTATATGGCTTTAATTTATACAGCCCATTCTTATATTTTAATATACCTCTTTAAAATGCCTGATCATAAGTAAAAATGCTTTCTCTAACTTAATCACAACCTTTCATGGTTCATTAAGTCTAAAATAATATATATCAAAATGCTGCTATAACTTATAAGATGGAGATAGTAAGTTATTTTATCTTTTATACTGCTATAAAAATAACTTTTAATGTTTCTTTTTCTAATACAAATAATCACTTATATAATTAAAGTTATATCTAAAGATTTTCAGTAACATATTGACAGATAGTAAAAAGTTAAAATATGGCCCAATGGCACAAGCTGCAATAATTATTTCACAGAAATTATATGTGCCTTTGCATATGAAGATCAGAATTAACCTACCACAGTATGATGGCCATTAAACATTTCATACATGGAATCAAATAATTCATCATTGTTGAGCTTACATAGAAAAATAGGTGCAGTATACTTTAAACATGAATTTTAAGGATGACATAAAGAGATTTGGGGATTCTGCAATTAAAAGTAGGTACAATTTAGATTTCAGTTCATAGCCAGAGTGATTATGTTAATGAGCATAGCTAATAATACAGTGAAGTTCTTTCAAGCTCTAATAAATTAATAATAAATGATGATAACAATAAGTAACATTCATTCAGAGTGTACTGCGTCCCCAGAAATGTGCTCAGTGTATGTTCTCATAATTGTCATAATAATCATTTTGCAGTGGAGACTGTTTTGAAGTTTAGGTAACTAAGTCTCTGAAAATTTCAATAAATTACTCTAGGTGAAAGGGAAAGTATAGGGCAGAACCAAGATCTAGACAAAAATATATATCCAAAAATATTTTCAATAACTCTACCAAAATAATTTTCAATACTTTCTTGATTTTAATGATCATTTCTGTATTAGCTAGTTTGCTCAGGGAAGCAAAAGCACTAAGAGTAATACAGAACAAGAAATGTATTTTAACAATTATAATAATAGGAATGGCTGGAAAAATAGTTCTGAAGGAGGTAGTGGGTGATGAGAGAAAACTCACCAAAGCCACTGACCAGGGATAATGAAGATATTTACTGAAAGCTGTTGTCTCTCTCCTTGTGGTTGGCCTGAAGTCACAGTGAGTTGGAAAGACAGGCAGTTGGAAAAAAAATCTAAATAAATAGTGAAGAGAAGTATGGATAGTTAGTAGAAGGAAGAAAATAATAGACATCGGTTTGCGAATAAATGAAATAGAGGCTAGAAACTTTTTATGGAAAAGTTCAGAGAAATCAAGAACTAGTTCTTCAAGAAGATAAACAAAGTTGGTAAACCTTTAGCCAGACTCATAAAGAAAAGAGAGAGAGGACCCAAAACAATAAAATCAGAAATGAAAGAGAAGAGGTAACAACTGCAACCACGGAAATATAAAGAATTATAAAAGAGTGCTATAACAAAAGTATATGCCAACATGTTGGACATCCTAGAGGCAGAAGAGAAGTATAGATGTACTTGATCCCAGTACAAATGAAACCCACAAGGGCAAACTGAATCCTACAAGAACAATCTAGAATCCAAGTCTTTCAGTGCATCAAACTCCAGCAAGTGACTGAAGAGAAGACTGTGCCCTTCAGCACTGCTGTACACATTGCCTGGTCTAGTGCCAGAGAAGGTCAAAGGCAAGATCTAGCAGAGGCTGGAGGAAGTAGTGTTAGATTGCTGCCATCCTTCAGGGAGGTGAGTCAGCAGGTCACTCACAACTTAATGAACTGCAGTGACGCCTGGGTCTCTCCACCAACTTTGTGAGTATAATTGTTACGTCACTTCAGCCTTTCAAATTCTATGCAAATTCCTTTATTATCAAGACCCTATGAATGAGGGAATTATGGGCAACATTTTCTGCTTACATAAGATAATGCAGTAAGAGCCCATCATAGGCTTTTTAATATTTTCATATTTTAGTAGATATAATTTTGGAAGTGGGTGAAACAATTAGAAAGACTATAATATTTTATGAAGTCCATATATATTAATATGAAAAAGAAAAACTGTTTTTCTTTTTTGTTCTTGACTTTTTCTGTTTCAAGTTTGTTTATTTTGAGAGAGAAAGCACACACACAAGCAAGGGAGGGGCAGAGAGGGAGAATCCCAAGCAGGCTCCATGCTCAGTGAGGAACTTGACTCGGGGCTCCATCTCATGACTGTGAGGTCATGGCCTGAGTCGAAATTAAGAGTCGGCCACCCAAATGACTGAGCCACCCAGGCACTCCAACAATCATATGTTTCAAGGGACATACCCCAGATCAAAAAATATCACAAGACACTCATTTAAGTAAGGAAGACTATGTACTTTAAGTGGCCCTCTCACTAAAACATAACTAGATTCTGTCTATATTCTTACCTTTAGTCACATTCCGAATTCACTAGAAAATAATCTCAAAAGACCAAAAACAGAGACAAACAAACAAGATCAAGTTGAAATTGGAGCAGGAAACTGTGAATGGGTGGCACATGCAAAGGGAGTATAACACACAGCAATATACAATCCTTACAGAGCCTGCGTATAAAGGACAGAAAGCTTAACCTGAGAACTCCAAGTTCTTGAGTCCTATTGACAAAAGAAATGGTTCTCAGGATGGTAACATCCCAAAGAACAGGCAAAATTTACCATAAATCTTTTCTGGTAGAAAAATATCCAACATATGCTTTAGTATACCACAGAATAATTTAAGCAAAGTATAATCCAGCAATAAAAAGAATTGTTAAAAAAATGAAAAGAAAACAAGCCACTATGAAATAGAAATGATAGCAAAACCACAAATAATAAATTTATATCCATCCTCTGTTCTATGAAATTATTAATTATACAATATATAGTAATAATCATGAAGAAATAAATATGAAATAAAGAAAAAGAGCAAGTAGTAAATGTAAACAAGTAGTTCTTCTAAGAAGAAACTAAATATAGCTTCTGAAAATAAAAAATGCAATTGCAGAAATTAAAATCTCTGTGGGTGGGTTTAACAACAGACTGAAGTCAGCTAAAGAAACCATAATGAACCGGAAAATAGATATGCAGAAACTACTCAAATGCCATGCAAAGAAACAAAGATATGGGAACATGACAGAAAGGCATTGGGGATACAAGATACAACATATATTTAATCTGAGTTCAGAAAAAGAGAATGGTGAAATTAGAACAGTAATATCTGCAGAAATAATAGATGAGAACTTTCCAGATTTGACAAAAGAGCAGTATCTCTACAATCATAGATATAGAAAGAAAAGGTTACAGCAACCAAGCTTAAATAACAAAGAGGAAGTGTAAAAGTGATATACAGATAGAGCCCTGAGGCTGTGTTAATGGAAGACAAGGGACCCACTGACATCTGTATCAGACCATTAAGGTCTGAACACTCCAGGTGGCTATAAGCTGATGATGCGAAGCAAGTCCCAGCGTAGGGCAGAAGGAGGCTGCCTCTTTTCTGATGATTCTTTTAGGCACACTGCATTCCATGGACATTCAGTAGGATAGCCCGTGAGTGATTTTATGGTGGATTTGTGGCATCCATATGTCACAGCGGCCAGACAGCAGTCTCTGGGTTTCATCTTGCTCCAGAACAATGAGACCTTTCCCATTCTAAAGTTTGAGAGTGGCCTAGGACCAGCCTGAGCATCTATGGTAAGGTCCAGCCTCACCTGTACAATGATTCCAGGCTCAGAAACTGGACTCAACAGAGAGATGTTGTTTGGGATTGTTATACCACTTTGAGTACCTCTTTCCTTTGGTGATTGGTAAATGGAAAATTTTCAAATTGTATTTCCTTAGATGTTTTTTCTTCCAAGCATTTACTTCTGCATTCCTTTCTGCCAAATAGTGCATTACTTTGCTCTATTGTGACAAGGGAGCCCATGATACTTGGTACTTTCAGTTCTCTAAAGAGTAGCCAGATGGTTAAAAATAAAAACACTACAAAATGTGTAACACCACAAAAATATAAAAAGTCAGAATATTTCCATAATCACTAAATAAACTAAAACAATAGTTAAAATCTTTTACCAACACACACACACACACACACACACACACACACACACAAATCAGAAAACACCAGGCTCAAATGGTTAAAAGGGAATTCTAAAAAACCTTTCAGGATAATGATTTCAGTATCATAAGTCTCTTCTAAAATAGAAAAGAGAGAACAACACATATTAACACTATGTGTGAGGCAAGACTATCCTTGAAACCAATGTGATAATAATAGTAAAATATCAAACTTATTTCTTCAGCCTATAAAAAAATTGCACAACAAAATTAGATTTATTCCTGGAATGCAAGAGTGGTTAATCATGGCAAAAAACGTAGTGTAATAAGTATCACTTAATTATTACTATAGAAAACTGAATGTCATCAGATACACAAAAGCATTCAATATATTCAACTTCTAGATTTGAAGAGAAAAAGAAAACAAGTAAATGAAACTAACTCTTCCAGAAAGAACATTGGTGAAGCTTCTGTTACTCCATAAAGAGTATTACCTAAAAATATAGGGAGTATCATCTTTTTTTATGTTTGTTTATTTTTGAAGGAGAGAGACAGACTTTGAGCAGCAGATGAGGGAGAGGGAGACTCAGAATCTGAAGCAGGATCCAGGCTTTGAGCTGTCAGCACAGAGCCCAATGTGGGGCTCAAACCCACGAGCCATGAGATCATGACTTGAGCGCAAGTCACACACTTAACTGACTGAGCCACGCAGGTGCCTTAGAAATATCATCTTCAAGGATGAAATGTTAGAGGCAATTCCTTTAAATTCAGGATTCATTTAAGTACATTTTTTGCTTCTACCATTTCTATTCACATCAAATTGAAGAGTTTAGTACAAAAAGAATAAGAAATATATTAAAATATAAATATTAGAAAGCATGAGGCAAAACAATTAATATTAGCAGATGGTATGCATATATGAAATATGCAAGCAAGTCAGCAGAGTTAATAAAACAGCATACCTAAAATGTAATAAAGATGATCTTTTCAATGCCAACAAAAGAACATAAGGTATCTAAAAGTAAACCTAACAAAAGATGTATAAAACAATAATGAAGAAAATTATAAAAATATCTTGAAAAACATTAAAGGAGACCTAATAAATTTAGAAATTTACTTCATAAACAGGAAGAATCATTTTATAAAGATGTTATTTCTCATCAGATTACTCTGTGGAGTTAATACGAATTCAATAAAAAAATCACATCAGGAATTTTTTAAGGGCAGTTGAATGTGATGGTGTTTAGCAAACTCATATGGAAGAAGAAAGTTCCTAGCTTAGCCCTGACAGACTAAAGACAATGAGCTGCAAGAACGTGCTTTATAACATAGTTCTGGGAGTGACAGCTGCCACTTTTGCCGTATTTTGTTAGAAGCAAGTCAGAGGCCCCATGCATACTCAGGGAGGGATTAACATGTGAACATGAAACATTCGGAGGCAGGGATCAAATGGGCCACTTTAAAGTCTGTCTGCCACCGGTTTGTATGTTTTCAATTGTGATAATAAAATAAATATCCTTGAACTCATACTCTAAAATATGAGAACACTCATATTTTGAATTATTGAATCTATTATTATTGAATATTATTGAATCTAATCTAATCCTCTACAACCCATCCTAAATCCTTCTATGTCATGCTATGTCCCACCCATGCAATATATATATATATATATATATATGGGGTATACTTATATACCCCAATATATTTACTCATTCGCCTTTTTATGGAAATTAGTTTTGGTTTTTTGTTGTTATTTTCAACTGTGATATGAAGGCTCTTGCATATGTCTCTTGATCTGTATGATGATAATTTTCTAACATAGATATCTAAAAGTAGGTGACTTAGTTGGTTGAGTGTCCGACTTCGGCTCAGGTCATGTTCTCACAGTCTGTGGGTTCAAGCCCCGCATCGGGCTCTGTGCTGGCAGCTCAGAGCCTGGAGCCTGCTTCCAATTTTGTGTGTCCTCTCTCTCTTCCCCTCCCCTGCTCATGATCTTTCTCTCTCTCTGTCCCTAAAAAATAAATGTTTAAAAAATATTTTGAAAAATAAATAAAAATGGTAATACTGCATCTTCAGGCAAAAGCCTCTTCAAATCTATTATGTGCTTTCAAGTGACTATCTGAAGTTGGAGCATCTATATACCTCAAATTCACTAATTCAGTAAATAAGTACTGGTGGTATTTGCCAGATAGAATGTCATTAGCTGTAGTTAAGAATCAAATTTTCAAAACCTCAACTTTGCTCTCAGATAAAGTAGGCTTGTACTTTCTAGACTATTTTATTTTGATAACTCAATTATTTTATAATCTATTGAAAAATATATGGAACAGAAAATTACAATTTTATCAATAATCCCATTTTGGCTCAAAAATTGGCCTGCAATTGCAGAGTATTGGTATAAATTGAAGCAGTCCATTGAATGTATAAATCAAAATCCCTACCAACTAGAGAGAATATGTATGGGAATTTAAAGTATCTTCATATTTAAGGTGCTTATATGGGGTAGAAAAGTAGATCACAGTTAAGTGGTAAAGAAGTTTTTTGGAAGTGGTATAAAAAAAGTTGCTTTATGTTGAATGGGGTTTTAATTTGGTGTAATTTCAATGTCTTTTAAGTTTTAGTGATTCAGGCATTTACTAGAATGGTTTGTGGACTTTTTCATCCTATGGTTTCTCCTGGCTTGACAGGAGAAACATTGAAATGAACATAAATGTTCTGTTTTCCAAGAATAACTGCCTCCTGTGCTCCCTTGAAGCCCTTATCTATCAATATCCTTAATGAGAGATAAGGTTTATCCATAGCTTCTCACTTTTAATTATTAAAATTTTCTCCTATCCTACTCAAACCTCTATTCCTTTGATGTAGCCTAGACAAGCATTTCCAGCTTCTTAGAGCAGGAGAGAATAAAAACAGTCAAAAGCTACCAAGAAAAAGGTCATGTATAGTCATATCATAAATTTAGGGGAAAAGATGACATAAAATGAAGATAGTGTTCTCTTCTTATATCCCAGAACTGTATTTTTTAAAATTAAAGATCTCTGGCTAAATGATTTTAGTATAATTCTGTATTTTGAGGAGTGGAGAGAAATAGTGGACTATTTAATGATCATTTATGAAATTCACTTCAAAAGTCTCAAAACTCATAGAAGAAATATGAGATTTAAAAATGTCTCAGGAATGCCCTAATACGGAGAGAAGTGCACTAGGGTTATACGTAACTACACAAGGGAAAACTGTATGAAGATCCATTGACAGGTGCAATCCCACCTAACACCAAAGACGCTCACACTTTGGCTCACCATTTTCCAGTGTTCGGTACTTCGCAGCAGCAGGGGTAAGAATAAGAAATAGCCACAGCAGGAAAGGTGGGCTGCACACCCGGCTTTGAAGAGTGAGCTTGGGTGCAGAATATTTAATCAGATCTCTGAAGGTGAGTCAGAATCTAGCATCTATAAATACCTATAATTAACCCTTCAAGTTCTCTCCTTCCCATAGCTTCTCACCCTGAAGCCATTGAAAAGTGGGTAGCAATATCCAGTCTTCAAACCTACTGCACCCAGAAAGAAGACTAATGAAGAAAAAAGTAATGAAAACTTTGTGAAAAGGCGACTAAAGAAATGTCCCTATAATCTCAGATTAAATAGAAGGTCTGGTGGAACAGCCTATTATCATATGTAAGCAGTATGAAAATAATGGCACATAAGCTATAGAATCATTCTCTTAAAAAAATGGAAAAAAGGAGGAAGAAGGAAGAAATATTGAATAGAAAATACGGATAAGGTAGATAAAAAATTCAGTCTCTGGAGGAAAAAAAAAAAGGAAATAAAGCAAATCTCCATAAGTGAGTTAATATGTTAAGGATAATGAGTAGAGCCCAATTACATTTTTCAAAATGAGCTCCAAGAGTAGACACCCAAATAGAATAATATGAAAGTGGAACTTACAAAACTAAGGATAAAAAAATAACAAAAACTAAAATTGGAATATTGAATGCAATTAGGTCTAGAATTCAGATTAGACAACTAGAGGGAATAATGGTTGCCAAACAGAATATTAACACTGTAAATTATGAAACAATAATAACACTACAAGCAATACAAATCATAGGCTGAGAAGCAGTGAGGCAGGAGCAAATGAAATAATGATAACACAACTATTAACTTATAAATTGAGACTAATTTTGTATACTTAATATGTGCAAGGTATAATCCTATTCATTTTCTCAGTGAATTATCTAATTCAATCCTGAAACAACCTTATAATCTGTAGTGTCTTAACCTCATTTTACAGTTGAGAAAATTAAGTAATGATACTAAGTACTTTGCCCAAGTACGTGGAGAAACTGAGATTCAAATTCAGTCATCCTAATGCCAGAGCTTCCCTTATCCACTGTTGAGCAGGACGGTGGCTTCACTCAGAATTAAAATTGATGGTGTAATTTAATTCACTTCGACTTTACTCATTATTTTATGCATTACTTATTTTTTAAAAGTATGTATTTTTATGAGAGAACTGAAGTTACTACTCTAAGAAATACCCCAAACGTATGTCATTAATATAAAGACAGGAGGTGATTGGGCTTAATGATCTCTCTGTTTAATTCGTAGGTCCATGCTGACACTGTAAGAATCTGGAAGCCTTAGGGGCACCTGGGTGGCTCAGTCTGTTAATTGGCTGGCTTCGGCTCAGGTCATGACCTCACAGTTCATGGGTTCGAGCCCTGCATCGGGTTCTGTGCTAATAGCTAGTTCAGAACCTGGAGCCTGCTTCAGATTCTGTGTCTCCCTCTCTCTCTGACCCTCCCCTGCTCGAGCTGTCTCTGTCTCTCAAAAATAAATTAAAAACAAACAAACAAACAAAAGATTCAGGAAGCCTTGAATTTTGTCAAGGTAGGCAGTACCAAGCTGCTAGAGTGGAAATAAAATACCAATGTTAGTGACATCCAATTCATGTCAGAACTAGTATATATTTTTATAAAAATTAAGGACTTCAGACTATATATGCTTAGTAGAACAGAATATTTTGAAAAGGGGTAGAAATGGTAGATTATATAATGATCATTTGTGGAATTTGCTTTTTACAACTGAGTTGATAATGATGCATGATCCAACTTAAAGTTTTCATCATCTTCTGATACAGTCGCTATTTTCTAGAAAACCTGGAAACTCAAATCAAAGATTTTTAGAGGGCAATATTTACCTGAATTTAGTTAAGCGTACTTGTATTTCTTTTCTATTTTTTAAAAAGAGCAGATAGTTCTGTTTCATTGCAGTGGTGCATGAATATATGAATACATAATATGTTCCCAAATTAAATTTTCCATTTTGAATAGAAATTTAGAAATAATGATGAGCTCTGTAAAAAATATAATAAAATCATCCTTCACCTCAACTGTCTTCTTATCAATGTATTAATAACTAGAATGAGCAGAAAACAGAAAAATACTGAAAAAATAAAATCATGGCTTAGAGGCATAATAGTATTGTTGTTTAAACAAGTAAAAGTGTTCTATTAATATTAAAGTAAATAAAATTTCTATAATAGCTTATAATAGAAAACTGTAGGAGAAATCGAGTAAGTCGTACTGACACCTACCTGCCAGTTTTTAGTATTATAATTTTTAGTCTTTCATTTTCTTTTCATCTCCATATCAATATGCATAAATAATCATAGTTACCAGTCCCTGAAGATAAGGCTGTTCATTGGCTTTTCCTTAGCTCCCTTCCTGTATTTAGTAAGTACAGAGTTCCAAGTTTGAAGGTCAAGACTTTTGAGAAGTTTGAGATCAAAGAGTGAATAATGAAAATAGAAAATATTTTAAAAGCTGCATCGTTATATTAACACAGTATCAGAGGCGTCTGGGTGGCTCAGTCCGTTAAGTGTTCAATTCTTGATGTCAGCTCAGGTCATGATCTCACAGTTCATGAGTTTGAGCCCCACATCTGGCTTTGCACAAAGAACATGTAGAGCCTGCTTGGAATTCTCTTCTTTTTCTGCCCCTCCCCTGACTCACTCTCACACATATGCTTTTTCTCTCTCCCTCTGTCTCAAAATAAATAAACTTAAAAACAAAACAGGTAATTAAGGGACTATTTTGTTGTGTTCCGAATTTTGATGCAAGTTTTCATTTTGAAAGTGTGGAAAAAAGTAAACAAGACTAGACAGGAGTCAGAAGATCTGCACAGTACTTTATTTCCTAGAAACCTTGAGGAATTTTAAAGCATCAAGTAAAATACACTAAGGAAAGTGCTTCTTAAGGTAGAAGAAGCCTTTATACATATTCATCTTATTTACTATTAAGTTTCTCACTTATATATAACATGGAAAATCTTATAGCTTAATACAGCAACCTTACTTTAAAGTATACAGGTATGACATATGGTAGGAGCCTAAAAATATTTCCATATGCAAAAGTTTAAGATTGACAAAGGAATTATTTAAGTAAATGGAAATAATTTATTAAGTGCACATCTCAGTACTGTTCAGCACTCCCTTTGTTGCTTTCACCCAGTCGACCCTGAAAATGAGTGGTTAGTTTCAAAAAGGTGAGTGCACTGTTGGCAAGATTGAAATTTGGAAGACTAAGTTATTTAAGGAACCATATATTTTAAAATATAACACAGACCCAGTAATTTTAGCTTACGTAGTTTCCAAAACAAATGAAACAAACAATGAAAACACTTGTATGCAGTGTAACTCTAATGCAGGACAAGCACCTACAGATTGTAAAGTCTCTCTAGGGTCCTTTTAGAGCACAGATAGTCGATTTGGTGTCATTTTTCCTTTTCTGGTGGTTCTCCTGGGACTCCAAAACAAGCAATGTGAACTCTATTGTCAATCTCTGACCTTTCTGTGATGAAGAAAAGGTTGGACTGTTGTCTCCTGAGCGAGAGGTAATGTAAGGCTTGTCTGAAGAAACCTTTTGCAGTCATAAGAAACTGTCCAAATGCTGATAATTGGAGGTGATAAAACTTCTAAATTCAATGTGCAGAACTTTAAAAGGAAAACATAAGCAACAAGTTTAAGAATAGACTTTTTTTTAGTTTCAAAGAGATTGCAGTTGAAATATCACTAATAAATATCATTTTAATCCCTATTTTCCATTAACAACAACTTTTTCTCTACAAATCTTTAGATTTTTTTAGCTATTTTTTTATTCAAAAGAAGGATAGCTGCAAAATTTATGACTTCAGTATAATCAAAACTTTTGACATATTTCCTTACATTCTCCCAAATTAAAAGTGTTTTGATTAGAATTTCAGTAACTTTCTCTGTAAAGTACATACAAATTGTTTGATTCATACTTGAGGAAAAGTACCATTTGCCATTAAAACTCTCCTTTAATATAAAACTATTTCTCTCATAGTCTATATTCTAAAAATTGGACATTTAAAAATATTTAAAATACTAAAAAAATTACTTACTTTTTGTCAGTAAATAAAATATATTGAGACCAGCATGGCCAAAGGACAGTGCTGTCAAAGACCTCTGAAGTGCAGAGCTCGCCACTTGTCCAGAGGGCCACGACTGGGAATGTATTTGACTCCACATCCATCTGGGATGAGACGCTTCTTCGCCACTTTGTCTTCAAACTCATCAGCATTAAACTTGGTAAAGCCCCACTTCTTGGAGATATGGATCTTCTGGCGGCCAGGGAACTTGAACTTGGCCCTGCGTAAGGCTTCAACCATGTGTTCCTTATTCTGAAGTTTGGTGCGGATGGACATGACGACTTGGCCAATATGGACTCTGGCCACTGTGCCCTGAGGCTTCCCAAAGGCACCTCGCATGCCCGTCTGGAGCCTGTCAGCCCCAGCACAGGACAACATCTTGTTGATGCGGATGACGTGGAAGGGATGAAGCCGCACTCGAATGTGAAAGCCATCTTTGCCACAACTTTTCACCATGTATTTGTTAGCACAAATTCGAGCGGCCTCCAGCGCTTCAGAGGAGAGCTGCTCATATTCATCAGACACCATGTGGCCACAAAGTGGGAACTCGTCCACTTTTGCCTTCTTCCGACCCAGATCAAAGATGCGAATCTTGGCATCAGGAACACCTCGACAGAAACGAGACTTTGGATACGGCTTATTTTTACAGTACCGGTAACAGCGAGCTGGTCTGCGGCCCATCGCAACAACGGAGGCTCGGAGGGCGTGGAAGAGAAGGAAGCGCGAGCTCTCACGTCTACGCATGCGCCTTCCTAATATTGCCCATCTTCCCTCCTAGGAACCATAGAGTCCCACTGCGTGGAGACGCTCTTTCAGGACGTCCCCACCATAGATACAGCAACACGGTATGCTTTTGTGGGTACAACTTGGCACATGCGCAGAGCAGAGAGTGGCTAGATAATCCTCTCCTGTGGGCTACCTGGAAATGAATTGGACTTTGCAAGTATGGTCCTAGAAGCTCTTTTCGTACCCTGGTGTCCATCTTCGGTACAGGGTTTATCATAAATATAAAGACATATTTTCCTACAGTTCAAATATGAAAGGTGTCTCCAGCTATGCAATATACTTTTTGTCTAGTTTGTCTAAATAGTTTTCCAGAGCTCTTATTTCCCACCAGCCTTTAAAGATCAATTGTTATTTTTCATGGGATATGTGGTTTCCTTCTCTAGGTAAAATAGTTTCTTGGCATAAGCTCTCTGATACGGTTCAAAAAGAGATGAGGGGTTGCCTGGGTGGCTCAGTCAGTTAAGCCTCTGGCTTTGGCTTAGGTCATGATCTCGTAGTTGGTGGGCTCGAGCCCGGCGTCGGGCACTGTGTTGGCCGCTAGCTCAGAGCCTGGAGCCTGCTTCAGAATCTGTATCTCCCTCTCTCTCTGACCCTCCCCTGCTCGCGCTGTCTCTCTCTGTCTCTCAGTAATAAATTTTAAAAAGCATAAATAAAAATTAAAAAAAAAAGAGATGAGAGTAGAGTGGAAACGGAGACACCTAGTGTATATATTGCTTAATAATTGCTTTAGGAACAGAAAACTCTGGCAGTTTTATTTGGCTACATGGAATGATCTTATTATCAAAATAGCATCCACAAAATTGAAATACTAACAGAATTTTTTTTATCTTAAGGGTATTTGCATTTTCAAGTATTACAGCTGCTAGAAATTATATGGAAGAATAACTATGCTTTATTAATCTTTTATACCTTACAGAGGGCGAGTGTAATACCTTTTTTTCTTCTGACATGGGATCTTATAAAAGTATTATGATCGGGATCAGAACGTGGGAAGGAGAAAAATGAAAGAGAAAGAGAACTTACAAATACTCTATAATCTCTACTTGAATTTTTATAGTTTTGTTTTAATTTCAGTACTATTTGATAAATCAAGGACATCATAAAACAAAATCTTCCCTATGTAAATAGACTCTGCTAATGCTTTCTCTATAAAAGAGAATTAAATACGTTGTGATAAAATAACTCCTATCTTTAAAATGAGAGAGGTTTTACAAAATATCCATATCAGATAGAACTAGTGAAGCTTCTAATTTAGGGGCACTTGGGTGGCTTCGTTGGTTGTGTCTGCCTCTTGACTTCAGCTCAGATTATGATCTCACTGTTTTGTGAGTTGTAGCACCGATGCTGCAGTCAGTGCCTAGAGTCGGCTTGGGTTTCTTCCTCTCTCCTGCCCCTCAGCTGCTTGTGCCCTCTGTCTCTCTCAAAATAAATAAATAAACTTAAATGTTTTTTCTTAACTCCCAGTTTAGAGAACTTTCCCATATTATGTTAAAGCTTGCTTACTTCTACTTTCTTCCTTTATTTCTACCTTCCCATTTTTCCTTAAATAGTTCCTATTTACTATCTAAGCCTGAATATGGAAAAGAAGCAACAAGAAAACTTGTATTGCCCTCACCGAATTTATAGTTGTAGTAGAGGATTTAGATGCTCTCCAAACAATATATCATCATATTACTAAGTACAAAATGTGCCAAAAAGGAAAAGCAGAGTGAGGCATGAGAGCCTGGGATGAGACCCCGGACTAGACTGAGGAACGGACAGGGACAACTTAGTCAGGAAAGAGACTTCATATAGTAACTATGGCACATGGGGCCTAGTCTCTGCAGGCTCTGAAGCAGGGAGGAACCTGAACCCTTTAAGGAACTAAAGTAAGGCCAGTATGACTATGAGTGAGGGGGTGGGTGGCATAATGTGAGCAGTGTGTGTGGGGGAGGGGTGCCTTGTATATCATACGCACTCATTTTACCAAATTAGGGATTCTCCTCTTTTGCTCAAGACCATTGAAGAGCTTTACACAGGTTTTTATCAATCTTGTTATATACAATATGGTTCACAGACTGGAAGAGGCAAAAAAATGGACAGAGGAAGATCATGGAGGAAGGCTTTGCAAGACTGAAGAAAAGAAATGAGGCTTGAACATACTTTTAATATCTGTTACTTTATAAACATGTTTGTACTTGTTTCTACTTTGACATGCTTCAAATCTATTATAGTTCTGGGGAAAAGGAATCTGTGAGGTAAGAAGAACAGAGCCATACAGAGTTCATGTGCCATCACACAGTCATTCACACTTATCTAGGTCATGCTTTGGGTTTTCAAAACTCTAGAACTCTCTGACCAACAGAAGTTGTGTTGTTATCAGGGCCTGCTTACATAATCCTTTTTCCTTCATCCAGAAGGTGACCAAATCCTGATTTTCTGGAATTGTACCAATTTTAGCACTGAAGTTCCATGTCCTCCAAAACCCTTAGTCCCAGGCAAAGTGAAAAGGTTGGTCACTCTACCACATTTATACACGAGGCCCCTCACAGTTGCAGGGCAGAATCAGAGGGTGAGAAGAGAAGGGGGAGCTAGATTAGGACTCTCCATTTCCCTAGCCTTTTGAGTATTAGAGGGGACCCTGTGAAAAATGCATGAGCCATACTACTCTATTTAAATGTTAAAAGCATTCCCCTCAATCAATTCCAAAAATTTGAGTATCCCCCTATCTTCCTGCTCCATCATCAATTCCAGCCAGCAATGTAATATCAGTGAACATGAAGATGGGGACAGATGCACATAATCAGCTCTTGTGAGCCAGTATTAATCAACTCCAGCATGGTACCATTTAGCTGTGCATACCCAGGAAAAATAGAAATGCCAAATTGGCTATAGCTAATAATACATAATCTGGAAAAATAAATTTTGGGAATGGATGGGAGAGAATTGCTAGCAGCTCTTAGAAAAGAACCAGGTAACTCTGTTTAGTCCTGATTCAGATTTGAGCATGAAAAATTCTTTCCTCCATGGTTTCTTTTTCTTGTCCCACAACCCCTTCATAACAGGCCTGCCATATTCTATGCTGGCATACTTCAGAAATATTGGGAGGTCAGGTCCAGACCACTACAACAAAGTGAATATTGTAATAAAGTGAGTCAAATGAATGTTTGTTTACAAAACATATATAAAAGTTATGTTTACATTATTCTACACTATGGTGTACTATATGTCCACTATACTATTAAGTATTCAATGCTATTTGGTCTAAGAAGTGTACAAACCTTATTTAAACATATTACTAAAAATTGCTAACCATCACCTGAGCTTTCAGTGAATTATAATCACTGAACACAGATAACCATAATAAACATAATAATAATGAAAAAGTTTTTAATATTGTGAAAATTACCAAAATGTGACATAGAGATAGTGAACATGCCGTTGGGTAAATGACACTAATAAACTTGCTCAACACAAAGTTCCCACAAACCTCTAATTTCCTTCTCGGGCTCTCAATGAGATATGAAGCCTCTACTGATGATGAACAGTCATTTTCATCTTTATTTCCTAGTAACTTTAGACTGGGAGCTGTAATCTCAAAATTTTTGAGACCCTAGATGAACAACTTGATATTTTCCTAGACTTGAGTAGTGATTGTAAGAGTCGTGGTTATGGCTGGCCTTTTCTTCAAAGTCTAATCCTGGACTTGGTTCTCAGCTGATTGGGTCTATTGTCATGGCTAATGAGCGGTCATGCTGTCTATCTCTCATGCACCTGTTTCACAATGGCTCCTTCATATATTTGACAAATGGAAATTTTCTGAATAGCAATATAGTCAGATGATTTTAAATGTTCAGTCCCAGGTCTCTAATGCATTTACTTTTTTGGCTGATTTTTTATTTTTTATATAGGAAGTTAGTATATAAACTTACCTTCATGCTTGGGCAGTATAGGATTTGTTCCCCCTAAATAACTGACCTTTTTACATTTTTCCAGAAAATTGGAAAAAAATGGGTGAGGATCTAATCAGGGAAAAGTAACACATAAACATGTGCATTATAATTCGATTGGCTTTACTTAGTAATTTTTTACTTGTTTACTTGGTTAGGATTCACACTTGTGCAAAATTTATAAGCCATTAATCAGTATTATATGGTAATTGACATGTAGTTTTAGAATAATAAATATGTAAGTAATTTTATTAGAAGGATATAGGTGCTATAATAAAGCATAATAATAAAAATGCTCTACTAAAGATGAATCAATTCAAAGAATCTGCTTATGTATTTAAAAGCCTTTCTGTCTTAAAAGGCCTTAATCCAATCTGAACATTTGAGAAATGCTGATCTGAGATTGGTGTGCATGTTAGTCTTGTCTTCCCATATACTGAGTGCATGGACTTCCTGTACTTCAGATTGAATTAACTTTAGAACTGACTTTGGAAGGCTTTTTTAAAAGCTTTGCCTCACCTGTCAAATATTTTTACCTATTCTTTTTTTGATCTTCCTCTGTATCTGGGGACTAGATCAGAAATAAAATGCCCTAATTTGGGAGATACATTGTAAACCACTATATTACTGATCAGCTTAGTTCCTGTGTAAAGAATTTGGTCTTGGTCAAAGATCCTGGGAAGCAATCTCTAGTGTCTTCTCTTTGCCTGGGGAATTTGGTGATACTAGATAGTCTAGCAATGAGATTTAAGTTGAGGGCTGATGTGCCAGAAAGACCAAAAATGTGATGGAGGTCTTTGAGCAAGTGGTACTAGTTGACCTGGAGACTTACACTTAGCTCTCGCACAGGCAATCAGTCATGGCTAGGTAATGGAATCTCAGAAAAACTCTGAACACTGGGGCTTGGACAAGTTCTGGTTGGTTTCCTATACCTATTGTCACAAATTAGTGCTAGAAGAGTAATTTATCCTAACTCAGTAATAAGACGATGGAAGTTCCATCCATGGTTTGATAATTCCCCCAGACTTAACCCAATATACTTCTTTCTTTGGCTGACTTTAATCTGTGTTCTTTCCCTGTAAAAAACCACACCCATGACCATAATTGCCTTCAGTGAGTTCTATGAGTACTTACAGTGAATTATCAAACCGGAAGTTGGTTGGAGGAATTCTCCAACCCTGCAGCCGATGTCAGAAATGAGGAAAATCTTGAGGACTGTGCCTTCTAAGTCTGTAGTTATTACAAACTCTCTGGAATTTCCATTCTTCACCCTCACAGACCTAATAAACCATGTATAAATAGTGGTGCACTGCAACATAAAGAAGAATGGAAACCTAGTTTGCAGCATCTAGTAGATTTGAAATATAATAGGTTAATAAGAACTAAAGATTGTATCCAAAAGTCATTGTTTTTTCTTTCTTAAAAAACATAAGGCATGGGTGCCTGGGTGGCTTTGTCAGTTAAGTGTCTGATTCTTGGTTTTAGCTCAGGTCATCATCTCACACTTTTGTAGGTTCAAGCCCTGGCTTGGGCTCTATGCTGGCAGCATAGAGCCTGTTTGGGATTCTCTCTCTCTCCTTTCCTCTTTCCCACTTGCACTGTCTCTGTCTCTCTCAAAATAAATAAATAAACTTTAAAAAACTGTTAAGGTGCTAAATATAAAAATATATTTATAATGCATATTTTTTTAAGAATTAGCATGTAAGTATGACAGAAATATAGAAATATAGGCTATTAAGATTTGGATTTGTTAACAATGATTTTTGAAAAGTTTTTTAATGTTTTTTATTTTTGAGAGACAGAGAGAGGCAGTGAGATCAGGGGAGGGTCAGAGAGAGAGGGAGACACAGAATCTGAAGCAGACTCCAGGCTCTGAGCTGTCAGCACAGAGCCTGATGTGGGGCTCAAACCGATGAACTGTGAAATCATTACCTGAGCCAAAGCCGAACGCTTAACCAACTGAGCCACCCAGGTACCCCACAATGATTTTTTATGTACCATTTTTATGTCCTGATTTATATGTTACTTAAGCATTTTCTGTAAGAATATACTTCATATTATTTTATAATGGAAAATGCATTATATTACATGTTGATATGGACAGATAGATCTACTTCCTAGTTGTCTATTTTACTATTCTATTTATATATTCATGAAGTACTACTATAGAACTATAGCAAAAGCAACTGCAACTTACATATTGATTTAAATGGTGATCAACGTCCAGAGGCTAATTGGTCATAATTGTAGCTAATTGCTACTTTTGACAAAGTAATATTTTACAATAAGGCTTCCCATCAGTTATTCAAGTAGCAAAGTGTGAATTAGCCACAAATAGTGCCAGTGACCAGCATAAAAAAAATGCATGATGTATGAAGCAACATGAATTAAAATAAGTAAAATAAACCAATGACCTGCCAATTTTTGGTAAGTCTTAATATCAAAAAAATAAGAATTTTTAACACTTTGCAAGATAGTGAGAGAGTTTGTAAAATTCTGACTAACTCTAGAAGCTGCTTGTTTTTTTTTTTTATTTCTCCTTGAGATGGCATAAACTATCATTTTAAAATAGTTCTAAAGACAATTGAAAGGCCTTCAGGACCAGAGACTATCCTACAACTTCACTTTCCTCACCATCTTACTTGTAAACTACCTATATAATTTATGAAATAAGGTAGATTATTTTTGCATGCATTTTAATAAAAAAAAAACTAGTGCCTTAAAATTTTCATTTGAATAGGTCATTTTAACGTAATTAAATGGACTACCAAGTTACTTGAAGAAAATTTAGTAAGGTTTGAAGATCACTGTGTGGAAGTGCACCATAATACCACAACATATCCTGTGTATATAAAATAAGAGAAATGATAGGCTCAGGATGACATGTATCTTTTTAATCTTTAAAAGTATTTCCCCATACATCAGTTAACTCAGTTCATTAAAAATAATTATCTTAACAAGTTAACCTTAGGGAAGGTGTAAAAGATGGGAAGTAGAAATAAAAAGAGACTGCAAATTGTATAAAATCAACCTGTGAACTCATTGCTAGGGTCTGTCATCGGGACTTGGGAGTGGCATGTGTCAGTGAATGTCTATGAATGTGAAGCTTTATTAATATTATTAGAAGCCTTTTCATTTCTGAACAGGTGATACTACTTTTTTTCTTTATTTCTTTTTTTTATTTTTTAAGTTTTATTTATTTTAATGTGTTTTTTAAATTAATTTATTTGAGAGAGAGAAAGAGAGAGAGAGAGAGAGAGAGCACATGCTCACATGAGTTGGGGAGGGACACAGAGAAACAGAGAATCCCCAGTAGGCTCTGTGCCACCAGCACAGGGCCTGACATGGGGCTTTAACCTACAAACCTTGAGATCATGACCTGAAATCAAGAGCCTGATGCTTAATCAACTGAGCTACTTACATTCTATTTCTTGATACCTGTTTTCACTTTTATTCCCCAAGTGGTTTTCCTCTCACATTTACTTTTTACAGTCCCAATGCTTCAAAGTTTTCTAACAATACTTATACCATAATTATGCTTACATCCTTTATTCACACTGACATGTAGATTACAGCTTCCAACTTAATTTTTTCTCTCACTGATTTCTAATAGCAAATCTTTGAATAATAATATTTGAAGCAACAAAGAATCGGGAAGAATATTTTAGTGCATAGGATTATACAGGTGCCTCTAAATTCATGACTTATATTCTAATTACTTGAAGGTATTCAGTATATGTTGTCTTGTCATTTTTAAAACTCTGGATCTTTACCAAATGTCTTATAACAATATAAATTCCAGATGGATCAATGATTTCAGCATTAGGGTAAAATAAAACACTAGAATAAAAGACACATGACTTTATTTACAGTCTTGAAATGATACAGACTTATTAAAAGCTAGACACAA
The DNA here is from genome assembly GCF_006229205.1 of Suricata suricatta. Taxonomy (NCBI): domain Eukaryota; kingdom Metazoa; phylum Chordata; class Mammalia; order Carnivora; family Herpestidae; genus Suricata; species Suricata suricatta. The sequence goes on along the minus strand of NC_043708.1, from coordinate 50,120,833 downwards.
AGATACAAACTGTAAAGGAAAACTTGTGACTTCATAAGAAATTTAAACTTTTGTAAGATTAAAATAAATAAGTACGTAAGTGTATATATATGTATCTGTATAGACACACACACACACACACATGCACACACTGCATTAATGTCAGAGAGAGTGAGGATATGTGTTGTGCAAAGATTCCATAGAAAAAGTAATATTAAAGGAGTTCTGAGTATCTCTTAATGCATCCAAAACCACCTCAAATTTAATGCTGCTAAATTTAAAAAGTCATTTCTTTGTCTGTCATGGTTTTGAGTGTTGACTAGTTTTATCAAGTTTTCCAGGCTCTGAGCTGTCAGCACAGAGCCCAATGCAGGGCTTGAACCTATGAACTGTGAGATCATGGCCTGAGCCAAAGTCAGATGCCTAACTGACTAAGTCACCCAGGTGCCCCATCTTTCTTTTTTTAATGTTATTTTTATTTATTTAATGTTTATTTTATTTGAGAGAGAGAGTGCGCGAGCAAGCAGGCAGGGGAGAGAGGGAGACAGAAGCTCTGCTGAAGCACAGAGCCTGATGTGGGGCTCAAACTCATGACCCGAGCCAAAAACAAGAATCAGAAGCTTAGCTGACTAAGCCACCCAGGTATCCCAAGTTAGTTCTTTTTTGAGATCTATTCATTACATTGCATTCAGATGGCTGCTGGGACTAGAGTCATCTTGAAGGCTACATTACTTCCATGTTTGATAATTAATGCTGCTAGGTAGGATTTCAGCTGATACTACCAGCCAGACACATGCCTGTTAATGTGGCCTGGACTTCATTACTGAGTGGTGGCTAGGTTCCTAGAGCACACATCCTAAGAGAGAAATCTAGGTGGAAAAAAATCTATCACCTCGTCTCAGAGTATGTGATACCAATTTCATTGCATGCTTTTCATCAGAAGTAAGTCAGTAATGCCACCTCATATTCGAGGGAGGAGGAATTAGACTTCTTTTCATGAAAGAATGAGTGTTACAATTTGATAGACATACTTTTAATCCACCATAATCTTCCTTCTGCCCACAAATAATTTCTATTTTCCTGTAAGCAAAATTTACCCCTCCTATAGCCCCCTAAATATGCATCTGTGGTGGCAATTGGTTCAGATTTGAGGTCCACATTCTTTAATGCTTTTTTAATTTATTTTGAGAGGGAGACAGAGAGAAAATGAATGTGGGAGGAGTAAAGAGAGAGGAGAGAGAGAACCCAAGCAGATTAGCACAGAGCCCCATGTAGGCTCCGTCTCACAAACCATGAGGTCATGACCTGAGCTAAAATCATGAACTAAGAAGTAATCTGTCCCCATAATATCGAAAATACAATGGTGGAACAGGCATAACACAACAACCGAAGACATTGGCATTCATACAGCATGAAAATGGGAGGCTAGTGGTCCACAGAAAGTCTGAAAAGCATTCAAGAGCATGTTGCCAGTTCCTAGATTAAGGCTCAGCCCTACTTCATGATAACAATTTTCTACATGTATGGGCTGCAGTCTATAGGGGCTTAATATTTACTGCCTTTAGAATATTGTTTCATTTCCCACCAAAAGAGTCTTGTGCATACAGTTGAGTATTATTGTAAATATGCTTCATGTCCATTGAAATTAAGGTATCTAAAGGCCTCTTTCATTTTGTACCAAGCATGTCTCATTTAGTCCAATACTACAGTGTTTCCAGTGATACAATTCCCTTAAATACTTTTTAGGGTTCTGAGAATTGTATTGGTGTTATTGTCATTGGTGAAAACTATGTTCACAAATCTCTTTGAGATAAACCCTATTCTACCGTGGACCCCCTGAAAGGCTGTGTCGGGCAACAATCTTAAGATTCTTAGATTAAGAATCTTAGTCTTAAGGTCCCTAGTGTTTGAGGGGGTCTGCAAGGAAACACTTAAATCCTTAGAGGTCATTTTGTCTTTTAGATGCACCAATTTTGTCTTTTAGAGGCACCAGTATAAGTCTTTCTTAAATCTTAACAAAGGATTTAACAGTCATGCTCTCTTAGCTTTGCCTATAGATTATGTTTTCCTGGCAGTGTCCTGGATTTGATCTTTGCCAGAAAGCTATTTCTGAATTTGAAAATTGTTTGCCATCTGGAGATTCTGGGAATGAGAAACAGTTTTATTTGAAAACCAGTGAATTTCAGCTCCTTTATATCTAACCATTTGTTCATCAAATAATCTCTTCACTTCTTAATTAATTTATTGTTCTCAAATAGAAGAAGCCAAGTGGCACATTCAACACTTCGCCTGGAAATCTATTTTAGCGAGATGTTCAGTTCACTAAGTACATTTTCGATGTTACCACAGGCAGCAGTGTTGCTAAACTTTCTGCCAGGACATAAGAATGGAATCTTCCATTGCAATTCCAATAGCAGTTTTTCTCACATTTAGTTAGGTACCCATCAAAAGCCTCATCAAGACCCTGTAGGATTATTCTACCAACAGTTTCAAGACCTACCAGCATTTTTCTACCACCAGGTCTCAAAGCCAAGGATACATATTTAAAGTCTGGTTTCATAGCCCTACTCCTAGTATCTGAATCTGTCCTGACAATCTATAACTACATAACCTCAAATTCAGTGGCATTAAACAATAATTCTTTACTATTGTCATTATGACTAGAGTTTCTGAGAGTTGACTAGGCTCATAAGAGGTCTTTGCTTGGAGTTTTTCATGCACATGTAGTGAGATGATGGCTGAAAACAACAACTTGAAGGCTTTTCACACACATACAGCTGCCCGCTGGCTGTTAGCTGGGGTTTCGCTTAAAGCCATCGGTCAGATTTTCTATACTTGATCTCTCCGTGGGTCCTTGGCTTTCTCACAAGATTCTTTCTTCGTTCCAAAGGATGATATCCAAGAGGGAGCATCAGGCAGGTCCGTTTGTAACCTGCCTGAGAAAGCACGCAGTTCAACTGCTTCCACATTTGGTTAGTTTAAAGTTAGTCACTGAGGAGAGTTCTGGAAAGATGGTATCTATGAAACTCTACTCCTCCATAAAAGTGACATAGCACTGGTCCAAAAAATGTCAGAATAAGCTTTTTCAGAACTTTGAAAATTAACCTAAGATTTTCAGTACTCCAAAGAGAATCTTCTAAAAAGATGTCTATATCTCACTAATATATATGAAATTTGTTGCAGTTTATTGCTCTATTTCCACTCACCTCTCTCTTTAAAAACCAGCATCCTTGCAACCATAATAGCTGTGAAAAGCAGTAGCCAAACAACCACTGGAAAGAGAAGACTGGAATGGGGGTTCTTCCAGAAGCTCCATCTCCAGAGAATTGCCGCTATTTGACTTGTCTGATAGCTCCCTGGAAAAATCCTATTCACAGGGCAGTTGTAATTTGATCTAATTCAGAGTTAGCTCAATAGGGAAAGCTGTACCATTAAGTTGTTGGAAGCAACTAACAGCAATTGTTTAACATTGCAGCTGTCCTAGGCAGAAATGCCCGTTGTGAAAAACCAAAGGTTGGCCAAAAACCTGAAAGGAAGATCTTGGGAATTCGTTTTCCATAGGGAGCTTTGAAGAGCTCTAACACAGTCCTGGGGATCTAGAAGAGAACATCCATCTGTAGGACTATGTTCCTGCTTGGGGAATTCCTAAGAAGGCCCTAATTCCTTGCCATTCAGCAGGCCCTGAGGCCCTATGCAAGAGGAAGAAAAGCCACATACAGTGTTACAAACTGCTGGAGCACTGAAGAAATGCCTAGGTTACATATGGAGCTCCTAAGTCAAGAGTGGAGAGCACACTGATTCAAAGCAGTTAAGAAATTTCTGTCCAATCATTAGCAGACCCCTAAGCCAACTGAGCAGAGTTTTCAAAGGGCACACACAACAGAGAAGAAAGACATGAAAGAATTATTCCAGAAAAGCTATTAAATAAGTAGCAACAGCAGCAACAAAAACAATAACTAATGACAACAAATGGGGAGGCAGCGATTTGATTTCTAGAGTTTCCCCATGATATTATTGAAAATGTCCAAATTTTAACAAAAATTTATGGATGATCAAAGAATCAGGTTAAGTATTGTTTATAGATGGGGAACAATTAACAGAAACTCTCCTTGAGAAAGTCCAGATACTGATTTTACTAGAAAAAGGTTTTAGATCAGCTACTACAGATATGATCAAAGGAAACCATATCTAACAAGCTAAAGTATGAGAAACATTTCTCATTGAATAAAGAATATTGATAAAGACCTAGAAATTATAAAAATAACCAAATGGAATTCCTAGCATTGAAAGTATAATAACTGAAGTGAAAAAAAATCACTAGAAGGTTCAACAATATATTTGGCTTGGTAGAAAAAAGAATCAGCAACTTGAAAGTAGGTCAATTGGGAGTGTTAAGCCTGAATAACTGAAAGAAAACATAAAAAAGTAAACTGAACAGCTCTCAGAGACCTATAGAACGTCATTAAGCATTCCAACATATGGGCGATGATCTCAGAAGTGGAAGGAGAGAAAGGGATAAACTATTAGAAGGACCCATACTACAAAAATGACCCCAAGAAGTAAGAGAAAATCTAAATGGACCTATAGAGATATAATTAGCAAATAAGTTGAATTAGTAGTCTCTAAACTTCTGACCAAAAAAAAAAAACCCTGGGCTCAAATACTGAATTTTGCCAAATATTCAAAGACTTAATGTCAGTCTCCTACAAACTATTCCAAAAAAATGGAAGAGGTGGAAACCATATTAACCTTGATACCAAAGTCAGACAGAGAAATCACAAGAAATGAAAGCTACAGATCAATATCCCTTATCAATATGAATGTAAACATTCTCAACAAATTCTTAACAACCCAAATCTAGGAAAATATAACAATTATTGTATACTATAACCAAATGGGATTTGACTCTAGAATGCAAGATTGGTTTAATTCAATATAACATATGATATTAATAGAAGGAAGGACAAAAACTACTTGATTATCCCAGTAGACACAGGAAAAAATTAATAATATCCAATACACTTTTATATCAAAAGATTAAACCCACTAGAAATCACAGGGGGATTTCCTGAATCTGATTAAGGGAGTTAAGGAAAACCTATAGGTAACATCATACTAACAGTTAAAAGTTAACTGTTATTAACATTATTAAAAGATATAATTCTTAATGTTTTCAGTGTTACAGCATTTATTGTACAAATTATTTTCATCATTCGTATAATCAAGTGACATAATTAAATGATTATAAAAACAGTTAATTGGCTCATTCCAATGAACAGCATAGATATTTAGAGTTAAGATCTATAAGAACATAAATATTGTAGCATATGAATATTTAATTTTCATTGTTGGTCCAATGTTGCAGTCCCAACTCATCTTTACTGTGTGACAGATAGTTTCATCCTCCTGGAAAATGGCTCACGGAAAGGATTTTACTCTCTGGTACATCAAGATTCACACATTCTTTCCTAATTATAACAGTGACCATTTTTTATTCAATCAGTGGCTCAGAGAGAATTAGGAACTATCTCCTGATATACCTGCATGGATCTGTCCACCCCAAATGTTAAATCTCACTGTTCTGATTGGTAGATTTTCTCTAGTTCTGAAGAATCATCTTCAGTTTTAATTTAGATTTAAACTCAGGTAAACATAGGCTTTGGCTTCCATGTTTTTTACCTAACTTAGTTAGCCAACAGGCAGCAGGAAAAATAGTTTTGAAATTTTTGAGAAAGGAGAGGACTGATGTTACTAAGTTAATACTGTAGAGAAGTTCTCACAATAGAAGTGTTTTCACAACCTTCTGTTTGCAAATATGTTTTTTAGATTTCAGGTAACTTTATCTGGATCAAATTAAAAATCAGTAACCATTTTTCTATAGAATTAAAATGATGCAATCAATTCACCAACAATGATCTATGGAGTGCCAAATACTCAATTCTGCTGTCTGTGCCAGATGTATGGGAATATATAATGAAAATAGATGTGGGGAAATCTAATTTGAAAGATAGGATGTGTGCATATGAAATGATAACTAAAAACTCAAGACAACTGCCAGATAGTTGGTACGTACAACTAGTGCTATAAAAATCAGAGGACAGTAACAGTTCCGCAAGTTTAGATGATGAAAATTGTTATGGAAAAGTTTCCCATCATGAATCCAAGATTAGTCTGCTTTTGCTTCCTCAAGGATACCATGTTTGAGTTATATCTGACAGGAAGGTTTTTTCTGTTATTTCCAGTCTTTTTTTCTCTTTTCTTTTCCTACACTTTCCAGTTTCCTACTCTCTGCTGGTGAGTGGAGTGAGAGCCTTTTTTACCATATAAGTGCCTCGACAAGTCTTGCTATTAGTCACCAGTGAAGCACAAAAATTAGATTTTCAGCATTTCAATAATAAACAGTTGTTCAGGCACACATGTACAGATTTTGATCTATTTATTCCTGGAAGCTTAGGTTGGAGACATTTAGCAAAGCCTAACTCTAATAGGAAGAAAAGTGAAAGCTCTTCTTATACTTTATTTGCTCCCAGAGGACAAATATAGGTGTTTTTATGAATCTATTCTATCATTTCTGGAACTACCTTATCTAGATAAATAGTACTTTCTTTGGCAGGCATGAAGTTCTGTAGCTCATGGTAATTTTTTTTCATTTCAGCACATCATCTCTTGATGGAGGATTATAAACTACTACTACTTGCCCTTGGTCTTGCCTAACATACCTTATGCTTTCAAGAACTTTGGCATTATAGTCAAGTCTTTCTGAGGATGAATGATTGGATAAATACCACCCCAAATTATCATTATTTATTATTTTGACATATCGATGTACTATTAACAACTCATGGTGATTTTAATTATCATTATTAATATTTACTAAATATAACTCATACACCCTAATCAGGTGTGGAAGAAGTGATTCTTATTCAGTCTCAAATGAACAAGATTCCTTACATTTCATTCAGGCTCATGTCACTTGGATTAGGTGAAAAGGGTGAGGGGAAAAGGTTGTCTGGACTTAACTGCCAAGCCTGCAGGAAATATATCAGTAGACTTAAAGTCAAGTCAGGACAAAGATCAATTTTAATGTTAGTGGGATACTTTCACCAACTAGGGAGATCCTACTGGCCAATTAGGAAACCAGAACTGCAATAGGCAAGTGACAAAGGAAAGAAACACCAGAGTTAGGATGCTCTGTTGAATCTGTCAGAAGGTTGTAAGGGCAAATTATAAGGAGGTGGTCCAAACTGACGCAGTGCAGAAAGAGAACATGTAAGAGCAAGGAAAATAATGTGGGCTGAGGAACTTGTTTAAGAACCGTGATAAGGGTGCAGGTTCAAAATATATTTTATTTCTTTATATACTATTGAAAACATTTTTAGGGGCACCTGGGTGGCTCAGTCGGTTAAGTGTCTGACTTCAACTCAGGTCATGATCTCACCATATGTGAGTTCGAGCCCTGCTTTGGGCTCTGTGTTGACAGCTCAGAGCCTGGAGCCTGCCTCCTATTTTGTGTTTCCCCCTCTCTCTGCCCCTCCTATGCTTGCACTCTGTCTCTGACTCTCTCAGAATTAAATATTTTAAAAAGTTTTCAAACATTTAAAAATATTTAGCATATTTTCCATTTAAATTAAATACAAAAATTGGCAAAACTAACCTGTTTAGAAGTTAGAATAACAGTTACCCTTGTCAGGGGGTGGTTAGGGACTGAGAGACATATGGGGTCCTGCAGGTGGTAATGTTCTATTTCCTGATCTGAATGCGCTTGCAGGGGTGTGCTCAGGTGGTAAAAAAAAAAATTCATACTTATATTTACTAGGTGTGCACTTTTTCACATGAATATTGTACTTCAATGAAAAGTTTTCTAACAGTGAGAAATCTGTAGATATAAAAGGAAGTCACTTTAGCAGTGCGTCTGCTTTCAGTGAAGGGCTTTGTAGGTGGCTCTCAAGCCCTGCAAGGTGAGCCAGTGCGGCACACCAGCTTGCACACCAGCTTGCACACCAGCAGACAGCTGACAGAGAGCCTCTCCAGCGCTCCGCAGCCCGTCTCCACGCTGCCTGCCTTTAGCTGTGTCCGCTTCGTGGCACCTGATGTGGAGTAAGCTTCACCATTGTGTGTGGGGCTTGGGTGCATAAATTAACTACAGTAATGACACTGATGCCTCTTCGTTCATGGTACCAAACAAGGGTATCTTTAAATACTGGGTCATCCTTCTCAAAGGAGATCTGCCTAACAGTATATATTTGAAAGCTCACATGCGTCAGAAAGTGGCTGTATTTGTATCCAGATTGTTTTGTTGGCGTAGTTGTTGTTTTTAATCATGGACACCCCATTAAGTTAAGGTGAGTATAAGCAACTGCATTCTGTAACCAGGATCTGATCTTTGTGCTCCTTATTTCGTCCCCCACCCCTCCACCCCACTGTCTCCCTCACCTCCATTCTGCTTAGCTCCTGCCTTTTATATTACAGTGAAGCTCTCTTTGACCCTGTCTTATAAGTGCTATTGCATCAAAACTACAGTGACATATCACATCACACTTACCAGAATTGCTAAAATTAACAACACATGAAATAACATGCTGGCGAGGATATGGAGAATGGGGAACCCTCTTACACTGTTGGTGGGAATGCAAACTGGTGCAGCCGCTCTGGAAAACAATATGGAGTTCCCTCAAAAAGTGCAAAATAGAACTACCCTAAGACCCAACAGTTGCGCTACTAGGTATTTACCCAAAGGATACAAAAATACTGATTCAAAGGGTCACATGCACACCAGTGTTTATAGCAGCATTATTAATAGTAGCCAAATAATGGAAAGAGCACAAATGTCTATCAACTGCCGAATGTATAAAGATGGGGTATATGTATATAATGGAATATTACTCAGCCATGAAAAAGAATGAAATCTTGCTGTTTGCAATGATGTGGATGGAGCAAAAGAGTACTATGCTAAGCAAAATAAGAGGACAAATACCATTTGATTTCACTTATACATGGAATTTAAGAAAGAAACAAAACAGATGAACATGGAAAAAGAGAGGGATGTAAACCATAAAACAGATTCAACTACAGACAAGAACCTGAGGATTACTGGAGGGGAGGTGGGCCAGGGGATAGGCTAACTGGTGATGGACACCAAGGAGGGTACGTGCTGAGATGACACTGGTGTCATATGTTAGTGATGAATCACTGAATTCTACTCCAGAAACCAATATTATACTATATGGTAACTAACTGGAATTTATACAAAAACTTGAAAGTGTCAAACAACAACAACAACAAATAAAACTTTCTTCACATCAGAAAAGTCCTTCTTTTCTATTGGATTATTCATTCAGGTCGGATGAATTATGGTGCAAGGATTCATTTTATGTGTCAGCTTGACTGGGGCATAAGGTGCCAGGATATTTGTGAAGCATTGCTCTGGGTATGCTGTGAGGGTGTTTTTGGATGAGATTAACATGTGAATTGGTAGACTGAGTAAACCAGATTGCTCTCCCTAATGTAGGTGACCCTCATCCTCCCAAGAATAGGAAAAAGAGGAATTTATCATCTCTTGACTGTTGAGCTCGAACATCAGTCTTTTCCTGCCTTCAGACTTTACCGGAAACACTGGTGAGGGAGACTGAGACTTTCTCTTAGTGGTGATAGTTCTCTATTTCTGATAAAGTCAAGTACTTCTGCTCAGGAGTAGACAGTATTTATCTTATCATTTGGCTATTTTAGAGTGAGTGGCTACAAAGTGTTCTTATTCAGGAGAAAAAGAAGTCAATTTAAAATTTTAACTGATATTGAAGAGGCTTCAGATACTGTACTGAATCTTAACTAGAAAGAAAAAAAATTGGATAGGATATTCACCTATTTGAGTTAAGTTTTATAATGAGAGTGTACGCTGACATTTGAATTTAGAGCTTATTTTGTGGAGAGAATGTGTTAGCTGGTTGAGATGGAGGATATATGAATGAAGTCGTACATTATCATGTTGGATTGTAAAAGTTTTGAGCTAGGTATTAACTCAGATAAATGCTTTAATGCTAATTGCCTTGCTCTCGTAATAAACCCAAAAACAAAAGGCAGAGAAGATCCACAAGTAAAGCCTAATCTGTCTCTTAGGGCACCTAACCAAGTCTACTTAATTTTAATGATATCAAATGTCACACCAGTTTAATAGAATTTATGGCTTTTTAAATGAATAATAAACTTTTTGACAGAAACCTCCTCACTGTCACAGGATATTTTGTATCATGCAACCCAAATTAAAATAGTTCCTAGGGTGAATAGCACAACTATTAACACCTATCCCGAGCAAAACACAGTGCTACAGTATTTCTTGTTAATTCAGAAGCTGTCCACCCAAATATGGTAAAACAGATTCTCTTCAAAATATCTGCATGTTCTTAAAGCTTAGGAGTATGTTGGAGTTTAAAAATGTTTAAGTGAGTAACTTGCTTGGATGCTATTTGCAAACATCCCAGTGAAACAGTGGCATATATTTATTCACATTAGCAACTTACAAATGTTTCTACATCAGACTCATGAATAAAATCTTAAAGCAGAATTTTGGCCAATGCCTAGGAAAACACATTTTGAATTGTATTTTTAAATGTATGCAATTATAAAAGGTACTTTTTGTTTAAAAACTTTTTTTTAATGTTTTATTTATTTTTGACACAGAGAGAGACAGAGCACGAGAGGGGGAGGGGCAGAGAGAGAAGGAGACACAGAACCGGAAGCAGGCTCCAGGCTCTGAGCTGGCTGTCAGCACAGAGCCTGATGCGGGGCTTGAACCCATGACTATGAGATCTGACCTGAGCTGAAGTCAGAGGCTTAACCCACTGAGCCACCCAGGCGCCCCGGTACTTTTTGTTTCAAAAATGTGTACAGTTATAAACAGTATAAGATTGAAAACAACAAATGCGTTTTGGGTGTCACCTACCTGAGGATGCCATCTAAGCTCATCTGTAGAGCTAGCTTCAGCAACATGCAGAAGCCTGAACATCTTGAGTTAAAAACTGAAGGTACTTAGGAGTTCAGCCAAAGAGACCAACCAGCCAGATCAGTGACGAATATTTGCCTTGGAATCTAGTTGGAGAAAATGTGGTGGCACCTTTTCAAATTATAGCTGAAGACACTGAATATCAGAACTTTGGTATTAAGTTTCTCAAGTTTTATATGATATGACGTTATCAGGGAAGACACAGAAATTTCTTCTCACTTTGTACAAAAGGCAAACCTAACATCCTGGTAGATAAGGTGGTCAAGGAATAAATGAACAATTGGTCTTTCATCAGAAGAGTAATACAGACTTAGAAGAAAAAAGAATGTGACACTTGGAAAGGTTGATAAAACACAAAAATGGAAAAGACTTGGGGAAACAGGCATTTAATTGCTGTATTTGTGGGAGCATAAATGGTACAACTTTTAGGATGGAAAAATTGGTCAAAATTTATAATGTGCAAACTCTGACTCCACTCTTCTGCTTCTAAGGTTTTATTCTAAATGATAAACAAGTTGGTGTATTGTTTAAAATAGCAAATTTTTGGAAGATTTATATTTTCTATAGTAGGAACTAGGAAATAAATAGTAACAGCCTGTTATGAAGCTGTTATCCTGATAATGATGTTAAAGCTATTTTAAAAAAGATAAGACTACATGGAGATGAAAGCTCATAAAATAAAGCGAGGTAAGAACAATTTGGATTATTCTATCAGAATGGTGGATTCTCCCTCCGCACCATCCATGGACACTGTCCAACTGGTTTTTCCAACTGCCTGAGGGCCTTCTCTGGCCTGTGGAATATGTAGGGCAAGTCTGAAGTGCAGGGATTTCACAGCATGGAAGGTAGCCCACAGCCAACAGTGGGTTCCTCACTCACTGGGATGGACAACTCTAAGCTGTATTTACCATCGTTTCCAGGACCTGGGTCCCAGCAGGACTCAGCCTTGGTCTCCCACAGTGGTAACTTATCCGGGAATCCCGGCCATGGGCTTTTTCCTATCTATATGTCCCTCTGGGTGTTCCTGGGTTTACCTTCAAAATAAATAATTTATTGTCCCAGTCTAACTTAGGGTCTGCTTATAGGAGAATGTAACCTAAAGCAATATTTTGGGGGCGTATCATATGGCTCGTGTGTGTGTGTGTGTGCGCGGGCGTGTACTTGAAAGCACTAGGAATATACAACAAAATAGTAGAAGTGTTTCTCCATGCAGTAGGATTAGAAGTAATATTTAAACTTCTCTGTTGCATACTTTATTTTTGAGGACAGTGTGGTTTTTTTTTAAATAAATGTTTATTCATTTTTGAGAGAGAGGATGAGAGGGGGAGGGGCTGAGAGAGGGTGATAGAGGATCCAAGAGGGCTCTCTGCTGTCAGTGCAGAGACAGTGCGGGACTTGAACTCACAAATCATGAGATCATGACTGGAGCTGACGCTGGATGCTCAACAGACTGAGCCACCCAGGGCTCCCAGGACAATATGCTGTTTAATGGAAGGAAGATTTGTGGCCTGGAAAAGCAGTAGACTGGGCCTCCTGGGAATACTGAGTCCTCAGGGGAGGAAAGATATACTTGAGATGGGAAGAGGAGGCTGTTTGCCGTTCGTATACTGCCTTCCTCCGGTAGGACCCCCTTTCAGTTCTGGGACTTGGCAGGACACGGGCTGACTGTGAGCCCCTCAGTGGGCCTGCAGTGAGGGACTGAAAATGGCAAACACAAAGGAAAGTAGGTGGATCCGTCATAAAAAGAGGAGAAAACCCCAACCTCCTGTCTTTCCCACAGAATATGAATTTAGCCCACAGGAAGAATGATTTCCTCATTTTATTTCTGGCTAGAAGACCTTTTCTGTCATCTTGACTGCTGTTTTTCTTAATTGCTTTTAAAAAGGCCTACCCCATTTAAAATAACTGACGTCCATTAAAATAATGTAAAAGAATATGCATATCAATATCTTTATACCACAGTGAAGGCATATTCATTAGTGTAGCATAAGTTCACAGGAAGGAATGTCAGCATTAAATATGTATTACAAAAAGAACACAAATGTTAAGGAGTAGAATTACAGATTATTTAGACAACTTACTTTTTTATTTTGAAAGAATGACTTATTATCATATCTCTATATATATTAGTTGTTTGTCTAATTCTCTACTTACTTCTTAATAATTAGGGGTAGGTTTTGTTATAAAAATCAGACATCTTGCTCAAAACTTGATTTTCACTCATTAAATTAATGAACTAGAAGATAAATAAAGACCATACATTTCAGTCCTGATCTTCATTAATGTCATGTATTGGTGATTTTACCTTATTAAGCATTAGTGTGCTGTTCATTCCATTTAACTCTAAATTGAGTAAAACTCTGACAGGATTATTTGTTAACTAGAAGTATACATAATCCTAATGTTTATCTTTTGCTACTCTAAAACTAGGAAATGACAAGAAAACACAAGTTAATGATGAGCAACACTTCCTAATGTGTTTTCTGTCCACCATGTACACATTAGCTCAACTAGACAGTGTTTGAATATTTTTGTAGAAAAGTATAAAAATATATATCTTGGTATTTTGATTATGAAATAGAAAAAATAGATTAACTGCCAGTTCAAATTTTATCACCTTGGTCATTGTGTGACTTGTACCATTCTGTTTGGTCAAGGGAAGTTTAAAATCGTATCTATGTGACTACTAAATAATTCTATGGGACGAATTTATGTTTTAGAAACACGAGCCACAGAAATGCTTTGGAGTTCTCTGTGATGTATAGATTCACATTATTTGCTAAAACTGAATCATATTCGCAGATTTAGTCTAAACTTTAACACCAAATGTAAATTGATATTAGGCATAAACTGCATTGAAGCATTTCAGGTTTTAAGAAAGTGAAAATATAAAATACAGTTCACGGATGGCTTTGGATACAATAGAGATTAAGCAGGGTTTATGATTAAGAATAAATTAGTATAGTGTGAACATGGTATTTTGTTTACTTGTATATCTGCAAAAGCTGGCCTTATGTTCCACTTGTGAAACTAAAAGACAAAAGCCTAAAACAAATAATTAAAATATAGACTAGAGTACATAACCTGTATAGGGCATTTTTTATACAAGGTTCTATCAAGCTAATGTTTGATAAAATTTTAAACATTTCAAGGCACCAGGGTGGCTCAGTTGGTTAAGTGTCAGATTTCAATTCAGGTCATGATCTCATGGCTCATCGGTTTGAGCTCCACACTCAGTGTGGAGCCTGCTTGGGATTCTCTCTCTCTCTCCCTCTCTTTCTGCCCTTCTCCCACTGGTGTGCACACACACATTCTCTCTCTCTCTCTCTCTCTCTCTCTCTCTCTCTCTCTCTCAGAATAAATAAATATTTTTTTAAAAAATGTTTCATTTTAGTGGAACTCAAAGGCTGAAGTATTTAGAGCAAGGTAAAAGAAATGTAACTGAATTTATCTACTTGATGTCCGTTTTTGTCAATATGTAAAGATTAAAAAATTTTTTTGGATTGAAGTATTCTTAAAATAAGCCTAAAAAGCGTAAAGGAAAGCCTAGCTTGGGGAAACATTTATTGCCATTCAAGTCTGTATCATAGAACAATTTGAAGAATTATTTGGCGAAGTCTCTTTACATTGTAAACTGAGATACGGACTTCATTAAAAGTTAAATATTAAATTTTCTTACTTGGTACAAAAGATTTTTCTTTTTTGGTATAAAAAATTCTCAAGTCTGAAAATCTAATTTTGTGTGTGTTTTGTGCATATTAGCAACACATTAGTAGTCTAGAGCTCTTTCCTTTTGACCATTTCTGTATCCTACTCTTAATTTTAATGTTAAAAGATACAAATGACAAGAAAAATTCGTGCATTTGATATATTATTTTAAAATATATCCTTTGCCTCATGAATGGACCTCTAATTATTTGCTTATCCATATTTAACTACAATGGAAAAATAAAATAACCACTAATTTTATTATTTGTAATTATGGTGACCGTTTTAATTGCTTACTATTTGCATGGCATTTTACTAAGCCTTCAACATAGATTAACTCATGGAACTGTCAATGCAATGCTGTTAAATAAGTTAATTTTGCATTCTCATTTAACACATGAGCTCATCAAGGCTAAGTGGCTGATCTAAGTCTGCAACTTTTAAGAGGCGAAGTTAGGATTTATGGGTTTAGATCAGGATGTGGGTTTGGATTATTTAGTGTAAGTAGGAAATTCTTCTATTGCTTCTATAGTAAATATCACATAGTTTGCCTTATTCACATATGCAAAACCTTTACAGGCATTTGACATTTTATGATGAATTATTTCTAATATACACTGTTTTTTCTATATCCTTGGAAAGAACAAGAACATTGTCTAAAAAAAAGTACTAGTAAAGTACAATGTATAGTCATTCTTCTTTCCTAAATTTCTTAGATTAGGAGACAGTATATATTTGAAAAATAAGGTTATATTAGGGTAGACAGTGATCAGGCCCATCATTGTCGAGTGGCGGGAAGCACCTGTCCTGCAATTAGATTGGCATCACATCCTTGTCCTGTCATTTACTGACCATATGCCACTGGGAAAGTTAATTATCTGCTCTTTGCCTCTGATTACTTATTTGTAGAATAAGCCAACATTAACGCTTTGTGGAATTGTGGTGATGCACATATATACAATATTTTGAACTGTGACAAGTAGAAAGTGCTCAATTTTAGGTATTATAATCAAAATAATAATAGGTAATAAAATATATAAGATGTATCCTTCCCCCCATCACGGGTCCCTATTCCTGTCTATGTCTTGCTTTTTCCTCTTCCTTAAAAATCTTGGTGACTTTTTGGGGAAAGATTTTACTTTTCCATTGCATTAAATATACAAGCTTCCTTGATACATATTTTATATAAAGAAATGGTACTTTGTAGCAAGTTTGTATTATTTCTGTTCTTTTGGCCTAGTGCATAAAGTATAAATTCAGTTACTTTCTAATCAATCACCACAAGTATGTGGGTTTGGCATTGCATACTGGTTGGTTAATAGCTCTAATGATGTTCTCAGCGGTAGGACGGCTTTTTTAGCAGGAGTTTCAATCTTCACTAATATTCCTGTGCAACATTCTCTTTTATCATTTTGTCATTTTCCTGATAGATTTCCATACACTGAGGTATTTGTAAAATCAATCAACTGTCAATTTTAGGATTACATTTTTGTTACAAAAGGTAAGCTTTCTAAATGTTTCATTTCAAGCTTACAAACGATCACTTCTTTCCCTTTTATGAGAATCATTTTCTTCCCATTATAAAACAGCTTATAAAATCCAAATTCATCCTAAATTTCTTCTTCCACAAAGGTAGACAATAAGAAATGTCTCAGATATTTTCAAGTAATATTCCATATTCATCTAGGTTCCATATTCATCTATTATTTTAGTGAATTACTATAACATAAAACCAAGTTTTTGAAACTTGAAGGAAAGCATTTAAAAGTTCTGGAAATCAGATGAAGATGTAGCTCTAGGAAATTTCTAATTAATATATTTCTTCCTATATCATCTTATTATAAACATTTAGTTTATTTTAGAATTAACTCTAAGCATTTTTTTAAGTAAAGGAGAATCTAAGAAATTCTTGATTCAGACCCATGTTCGATAAGATGATTTTGGGGTTTCTGATCAAATATATTTATATAAATTAACTTATTCTATGTCTCACTAAAATTTGATGTTTCAAAAAATGGGATTCATTTTTCTCTAACAAGTCTAATGCTGTGTTTCTGGAAAAATAAAATTGACTGTTAAAGAAAAAAGGTGCTCATAATTAATTCCTGCAACCTGTTAAGGGTAACTAATAAAGCTAGAGTAGGTAGTGTGTCACAAGTCATAAATAAGATACTTACATCCCATATGTAGAAAAACCACAAGTATTTTGGAAATAATATTTTCATTAAATGTAGCCTCAGCTAAAAATTTAATTTGGTTTTAACATTTTGGTGCTTACAAGTCTTTGAAAATCTGATGATAGCTATGGACTCGACCCCAAAAATTGCACATCCCAAAAAGTATCCAAAGCAGAACCCAAGGTTAAGAATTATCTAGTTCTGTTAACACATCAAATAACAGTAAACTTACCCCTTAACTTCAGCAATGCGTATCCACACCATTCTTGAGGCAAACTGAGATTTTCTTAGAACCATTGGTTTTCTACATTTTTTTTTATATCCACATTCCAACAACCAACAGTAATCTCCTCCGAGTCCAATTTTCTCATCTCTTTCACCGTATCCTATAGGACCTGAGTCCTTTGATCTCTACACATTTTCATGTTTATTAACCTTTGAGCAAACTTCCTTCTGTAGAACCCAACACTATTATACTACTTAAATTATCTCTCTCAAAATCCTTTATTCCTGATTTCATCACATCCACTCTGAAAGCAACTCACTCTGAATCTGTCTCAGGATCTATCTGGATTACTTTTAATACAGAATATAGACTTATAGTAACATTTTGACTGATAGCATAGTGGAAATTTGTCATGTTTTTAGTTAAGAGGCATCCAAACATTTTCCTTGGTTTCTTATGTTAAGTATGTAATTTACCTTCCAATCAGGACAATTTTAAGAGGAAAAAATATGAACTATTAATAATTATACCAGGTCAGCCTACATAAGCCAGGACCTATCCAGAGAAACTGTGTCATTCAATAACTCTAATTTTGAGTGGGTTTCTATGAAAATAAATAATTTAATATAGAACAGGTTAGACTAGGACAGTTTCTTTTTAAGGTTTTTACATCCTGGAGAAGCTTAATTTAAAAGGCTCAGTAATCAACTTCTAATGAGATCTACTATCTTATTCTTTTTCCTAATCTTTCAGGATTCATTTTAGAGGTTAGCCAACTTTCTAGCAACTCCTGGAAATACAAAGAGCACATTCTGCCCCTTCTTGGTTGAGTTTGACCTCCCATCAGCAAGAGGCCCCTCTCCTTACTGCAAAACAATAGCAACACAACAGCAGTCACCAAAGAGCTTGTTTAGGTTTTTTCAAAGGCCTGGCTACTGTCCTAGAATAATGGTTAATCCATTTATTCTCTCCTTTGGATTCATTCTCTTCCTCTATCTCCTCAGACAAGCAAGTATGGATGATTTTTTTTCCCTGCAACAGAAACAAATAAAACATTGAAATCTTCAATTTGTCATTCTACCTTACTTCTTATAATCAATGTCTTCACTCACTGTGGCAGCTACTTCTGGTTGCCCATCTAGAGATTCCTCACTGGAAACACATTAATATTGTGGGTAGTCTTCTGATACGCAACCAATGTCTCAGGACACATGCAGCTCTAAGATCCTGGAGCGAATAATGAGTGACCTAGGTCAATTATAAAGTTCTTGTCAGTCTAGCCATTGATTGGTTTATGCATGGATAGATGTCACAATCCTTGCCAATGAGATGAGATTGAAATCTTGCTACTTGGGAAGGGTTTTCTTGCTAGATAAAAGAAACAGATGAGGAAACAAAATGCTCAATACTCCACCGGCTGATGTTACATCTGCATGTGATGGTTGGAATTGCCAAGGAAGTCATAGTGCATTAACACTGAGACACCACTGTCATCCTCAGTGTGGCAGAAAAGGATGGTGGAAAACATTGGGATGCCACTGAGCCCTGAATTACCTCCCTGCAATTACCATTCCTTAGGACTTCATTATATAAGAAAGCAAAGACCTACTTTTAACTTGGGTATTTAGTTATAACTAAAACCTTTCCAACATATCCAACCATCTCATATAGATGGTTTTGAAGCACTGGGGATGTTACTGTATGAAATCAAGTTATCTGGTATGTAAAACAGCTTCTTATTTTCCTTACCGTTGTAAAGGAAGGAAAAATTCTTCCTCTACCCTTCATGGTCTTCCAACTGGACTAAGATACATTTACATAAGACAGACCAACAGGAGATATAATCAAATCTGATTACGTGGCCCTGGAGGCCCAATATTGAAATTAAGACCTAAAGAAATGACTGAGGCAGGCAGTTTTTATAATTTTTAGACACAGAGACAATAAATCTGTAAGGGATTAATAGGACAAAGAAAACTTTGGGAGCATCACTTAATAAGGAATTTTTAAACAGAATTCTGGCTGGGATAATAAATTCATGAAAAGTAATAAGGGACTGTGCTTGAGTGGCTCAGTCGATTTAGCATGTAACTCTTTCGGCCTAGATCATGATCTCACAGTTCGTGAGATTGAGCCCCAAGTCAGACTCTGCAGTGTCAGTGCATAGCCTCCTTGGGATTTTCTGTTTCTCTCTCTCTGCCCCTCCTCCACTCATGCTGTTTCTTTCTCTCTAAATAAATAAACATTAAAAAAATAAAATAAAATAATCAATGTTCCAAAGTGTGACATTTAGACTACCCTTGGCCTCTCTACCAGAAAATCAGATTATTTTATTTTTTAGAAATACCTACATATCCAGTTAAGCATTCAAACTACCAAAAATATTAGTCCCATTATCTAAGTTGCATTGTCAGCTGCTTTCCTTTTTTTTTAAATACAAAAGTTGCCTTGATTATTTATTTACCAATATTTTTTGGTGCTACAATTTTTTACCATTTAGAGAACATTAGGGCCTCCATTTTCTGTTTAATCTGTCCTGAAGAACAAACTTCTTTTATTCTTTATTTTTTTTTAAAGCTCTCTTCCCCAGACAAGGATGTTAGCTTAGAGATCTGCGCAATGGTATGACATTCTTCTACCTAGAAACTGCTCTTGTTATACATCCCAATGCATGTTCTTACTGAACATCTCAACTTTCACAAGCAAATGCCCAGCATTACATCCAGCTCAGCTCTCTGGTGAGTCACTTAATCACACAGGAGAGTTAGATTCAATTCTCATGTCACCTCTAATCCCATTGCAACTTAACACTTCATTGAAAAAGTATACCCTAATGCAAATTCACAAAACATTGCAAAAATTTTATACTTTAAGATTGTTTAAAATTTTACCATTGAATTTAACTGAGCATAGTCTTCTTGCTGATAGAGTTATTGCTAAGATTTTGGCTAGGATGTTATTTGCTGAGTTATAAAATGTCCTTTTTCTAGAGAACTATGGAGAAACTGTCGTTTGGGTCTATATCAGGAATTCTTATTCATCTCAAAAAAAAATGATTCACTTTTAACCTATAAGGAGTTATATGGTTCCTTCTTTGTGTAGTTTTCTAGAAACCTCAGAGGTAATATGGCCCACATCTCCAAAGAGTCATGGGGGTGCCTGGGTGGCTCAGTTGGTTAGCCATCTGACTTTGGCTCAGGTCATGACCTCACACCTCATGAGTTCGAGCTTCACATTGGACTGTGTGTTGACAGCTCAGAGTCTGGATCCTATTTTGGACTCCGTGTCTCCCTCTCTATACCCTCTTCTGTTTATCTCTTTCTCTCTCACTGTCTCAAAAGTAAATAAACATTAAAAATTTTCTGAAAGAAAGAAAGAAAAAGTCATGGACCATGCAATCTCACCCTCTGTTTCCTATTTTCGTTGTTCTGTTCTTCTTGTTGTTTTTACCACTTCTTTTTTTGGGGGAAGGTGAAATTTCCTCTCCAGTTTACCAAATCTAACACCTCTGATTCACTGTCATTTTCAGTCTGTCATCAAATTGTGAAGTTTTTTGCATTTAAATCTCTCTTAAACTGTTTTGTTTCCAATTAAATCATCTTAGGACAGGTTCCCAGTATCTTTTTTTTTTGAAGCTGAGTTATCCACATTCCCTCTGGGTCCTCTAATCCATTATGCTCACTGCAGGCAAATAACTGTTTTCAAAATGAAAATATAATTGTGTGGTTCTACACTGTAATTCTCCCAAAACAAAACAAAGCACACACAAAAAATCTTCAAACTCTTCTAATTACCTTAGGTAAAACCACCAAATCCTTGCAGCCTATAAGGCCAAAGGGAAACCATTTCCATCCTTTCTTCATTACTAGCCAAGGCTATAAAAGGGAAACTTCCATCCTCTTAGAAGACAAGAAGGTGGCTTCTACCCTCCCTTCAGTCTCTTTCCCTTGCTCTTCACCAAGGATGATGGATTTATCTGGTTGAGAAGACTGGAAATGAGACCGAGTATGCACATGGTACACCATCTGCACACTTTCTTTGGTTCTCCCACAAACAAATAAATGCAAGCGTCCCCTCAAGGGGAAGTGAGGGATGGAGACCTGGCAGACAAGAGTAGTGAATTAGATTCCTAGGGCTATTGTAACAAATTACCACAAAGCGGGTGTCTTAAAACAGCAGAAATTTATTGCCTCACCATTCTGGAGGCTGGAGGTCTGAAATCAAGGTGCTGGCAGGTCCATGTTCCTTCTGAAATCTGCAAGAGAGAATTCCTTGCTTCTTCCTAGTCTCTGGGGGTGACCACTGATCTTTGGAGTTGTGGGTTTGCAGCTGTATCACTCCAGATGTCTACCTCTGTCATTCCGTGATGGTCTCGTTGTGTGCCTCTGTGTCTTCATATGGTATTTTCTCCTCTCTGTCTCTCTTTTTAATAAACACGTCAATTATATTGGATTAAGGACCCACTGTACTCCAATAACACATCATTTTAACTACATCTACCATGATCCGATTTCCAAATAAATTCGTATTCTGAGGTATCGGTTTAATACTTCTGTATATCTTTTTGGATGGCACACTTCCACATTATAGCAAGTAGAAAGCTGTTTCCACTTGTGTTCTCCAATAGGTTACCCGAGTTAATATTTTATCCCTATCAACTTATGTGCATGTTTCTTAATTGCTTTAGCACTTTTGAATGAAGGAGTATAATGAGCAAATTAGCCAGAACTCCAAAAGATATATTTGGTGCTAGCTGCTGTAGAATAGTATACCTTTCTCTCTAATCTGCTTGCAGGATTCTTCAAGTGTTACCTTGTTTCTCTCTTATGTCTACTTCCTCAAATGCCCAGTCACCTCCTTCAGCAGCAAAGGGCCTGGGACATACTACACCATTGACTGGGATACTTTCCATCCTGCTTCTTTACTTAAAGCCCACTCCTTGTAGATAAAGTGTTTCTTCTTCAGTAAAGCCAATAACCCAGGAGTCTTTTTTATATACTCTCACACACAGGGTCCCTTGCCTTAAGAACCAGTGTATCAATGTGACACTAGACATTAATTAGAAGGTTAACAAATATCAGTCCCTTCTAGCTTGAAATTTTCATAAGGGATGCCGCCTGTATTTGATCATTATATTAGCTACATAGATCACTATATTGACAAGGTATCTGCAAAAAGACAGGGTCCAAGAAAATATTCATTGTGTGTGCAAATCAGCGTTGAATTATTCTGTGTGAAGTATTTTCGTATGTTCAGTGAATGTTTGAAATCCACCTTCAGTGCTTCTTAGAATAGGATGAAACAGAAGAAACAGTAACAGAAAGAATGAAAGGGAAAGAGAATGAATAAAGGAAATGAAAGATAAAAACAAGGAGGGAAGAAAGAAAGCAATGGAGGGAGGAAGGGCCAGCAGGAAGGATGAAAGAAAACAGGAAATAAAACAAGAAAAGGGAATTTCCAAGCTGATAGTGAGTCATGGCTCATTATCATTTCAAAATGGCAAGAAAAGTTATGTATGTTGTTATACTTTGAATGCTTTTTCTCATGTTTGCTTTTATCATCTACATCTATGAATTCTAGAGTTAACATCTATGCTTGACATTTCTAAAGGCATCAAATTTGCCCTTGAAAGTGCTTTCAATATTCAGGTATGGCAGTTTTGAATGCAGCTGCTTCCTAAGATTCAGTACGTAATTCTGTGCATTTAAGAAGAGGACAATTGTTACGGCTGCTGTAATTTTAGGTGTTCTCATTGGATGTGAATGCAACATATCAAATCAAAAAGTTATACTTTGATACATGATTAAGTATTCAAGAATAAAAATATGTAGTTTTATTGCACACATTTGATATAAAATATAATTCATGTTAAAATAGTGCATGGATAACCAAAAAAAAAAAAAACCCACCTCATGTTCTTTGATTATTTGCATGTTTTATTTTATCTGCCTTGACTGCTCTTCCTCTTCTTTGAAGGCAAAACATATCTTATTGTTGGTGATAGTGGAGAGAGTAAAATGGTATAAGCGTTGCAAAGAGAGTTATTTAACCTGAAGCCTGGAGGTCACTGAGCAAGTGGGGTGTATGCACACAGCTTCTGTCTCAAATTCTCAGAATTTTTGCTGAATTCTGTTAAAAGCCAAAGCCTCTACTATATATTAAAATGGACTAAAATGACATTATACCTAAGACTAACCCTAGCAACCAATCATAGATTAGTCTAACTGTAGCTATACCAACACCAATCATATTTCATTCAAAACTGTTTATGTAAATTCTGTCTTCCTCTTAAAAACTCTAACCTCCTTTGTCTCACCAGAGAACACTTTCAATTTCAATCAAATTTGTGTCTCTTAGATGGCAATCCCTAACACCCCAAATAAGCAGACACTTTTTATTTTGGGACTTGTGTGTTGTCTTTTGTTGGTTTATATTTGTGACCAAGATGAAGGGAGTTTAGTCTTATCTTGCTACTGGAGTTAAATAAGGCATACATTGTACTTGGCACATAGCTCTACAGAAATATTTTCATTTTATTTTAAGTGAAATTTTACATATTTTTATGATACTCCTACTTTGGTTTTTAAAATGTTAGTTGGTCATTTTAGGGTCCTGTATAAACTCCTCAGTGTCTTCTTGTAAGGTAATCAAACTGGGGTTCCGTCCCTGGGACAGCAAAGAAACACCTGTATTATTTCCTCTTTACCTACCTCTTCTGTCACAACTGGAATCAGATACTACATTTAGTATGGCTTTTGTTCTACCCCCTCTTCTGTCTCAGGACCTTGCTGTTCCCTTGAATAAGTTCTCCCCCCTGAGAAGTTTTTCCACAGCTCTTCACATGGCTTCTCTTCCTTGTCACCTTAATCATGCTTGACTCCACAGAGCGGTCTACCCTGACTGGTGTGTAGCCCTCTCAGCTTCTAGGTCCCCACTAATGCAGACACTTGTACATGGCCTTCACAAGACTTAAAATGATCTGAAATTACCTTGTTTATAGATTTTATTTGTTGATTTTTCATCTTAACTGAAGTAGAATATAATCTCCATAAGGGCAAACTTTGTCTCCCTCGTTCACCATTGTTACTCCATGTGGGGACTGAAAATCTGTCCACAAATTTTTGAGACTGTATTCACTCACTTTTTGTGAATTGGACTAAATAACTTGATTCTAACAATTTTTTAAGTGGTGGCCATTTTTTTGGTGTGCCATTTATTATGTGAGATGATAAAAGGAACTGCAATTCTTGTTCTCTCTCTCTCTCTCTCTCTCTCTCTCTCTCTCTCTCTCTCATTTCCAATAGCCTGCTTTGAGAGAATTAGTTGCCATGTACTGAGAACACTCACACAGCCAATGAGAAGAAGCCCAGGCAGTGAGGAAGTGAGGCCTGTTGCAAAAGCCGGGTAGGTGAGCCACCTTGCAAAGGAGTCCTTCAGTCCCTGTCAGTCACAGGAAAGAGTCTGAGCCAGAATCACTTAACTAGGCCAGAAACTGTGGGGACTGATTTTTACACAAAGTTTGTGTTTAATACTTGTGTAATATATAAATAATATACTCTATACAATATTTTCAACATGATAAACTTTAATTAACATATTAGAATGAATTGATTGTCAAGATTAATGGAGTAAGATGTCTAATTAGGAAGAAGAATACCAGCTAACTGGTGTCTCCAGCTTCAGCTAAATTCATGTTTCTGCTCAGCAGTTCTTACTCTGCCATCCATTATTCAACTGCCTCAGCTCCTGCCCTTTTTACATTAAGGCAAAGAATGTGCCTCCTAATATAGAAAGAAAAAAAAGCACATCATGTAGGACACTTTTGGTATTTCTTTCTTTCTTACTTAAAGTGAACGACTATTGAATCCTCCATGCTTGCTTTAGAGAAAAATCTGTCTTCCTCTTCCAGGTTTATCCTTTACTTATGCAGATGACCTTATTCTTTCTTTCTTTCTCTATGGTAAAAAAGAAACATTCATTTATTTATTCATTCACTCCTTCATTTACACCTATAGACTAATTTTCTGGTCTTAAATTAGGCTCTAAATTAGGTGCTTGGGTAATAGAAATAGCTATTAATGTATCTCAACATAATGTGATAAGAGCTATAGGATACATTTAATGAAATAACACAGGAAGTGGAGGATTGGTGGAAGCTCAATAATTACTTTATAGAAGTAAGCTTAGAAATATTAGGAGAAAAATATGAGCAAGTTAGCTAAAGAAAGGCACATTTTTCACAAAAGCACAGAGGACTGGTCCTGGCCATACAGGATCTATCCACACATTGTAACTTACAAGCTGTACTTTCTTCTGTCCAAAATGCTCTAGATTCTCTCTCCAGCTGGCACATTCCTTGACATCAAATGTTACCTCTTGAGTAAATATCTTTGGTTCCTCTAGGAAGAGCTTGTGTACTTAATATGCTTAAGCACTCTTTTGTTTACTGTTTAAAAGAACTTAACTTCCTTTTCTTGTAACATATCTCCTAACATGTACGCCTTTTGACTGGGAGGTAACTCTGGGAGGAGGGACACGTTTTTCCCACTGTAATAGTGCCTATTCAAACTCCTGGAACACAGCAGGAGATAACTGTTTACCAAATGAATGAATATTTACCCACAGAGAAGTATAGAATTGGAGTAAGTACCCAGACTAAGTCTCCAAGAATGTGTCTCTGATACATGAACATAATTTAAAGGAAGAGTCATAAAGATTTCATTTATTTGGATGATTATTTTCACATTCCATTTTGCATAGATAAAACAATTAAGAGTTTTGAAGTACAGAATTGATCTTCAAGGTTTGCATTTGCTTAACAGACACATAGACCAATGGAATAGAATAGAGAACCCAGATTGGACCCGCAAATGTATGGCCAACTAATTTTTGACAAAGCAGGAAAGAGTAGCCAATGGAAAAAAGACAGCTGCTTTAAAACGATGGTGCTGGGAGAACTCGACAACAGCATGAAGAAGAATGAAAATGGACTGCTTTTTTTACACCAATCACAAAAATAAACTCAAAATGAATCAAAGACCTAAGTGTGAGACAGGAAACCATCAACCTAGGGGAGAAAACAGGCAACAATCTCTTTGACCTCAGCTGCAGTAAATTCTTACTCAACACATCTCCAAAGGCAAGGGAAATAAAAGCAAAAATGAACAGTTTGACTTCATCAAGATAAAAAGCTTCTGCACTGCAAAGGAAACAATTAAAACTAAAAGGCAGCCTATGGAATTGGAGAAAATATTGGCAAATGACATATCAGATAAAGAGTTAGTATCAAAAATCAATAAAGAACTTGGAAAATTCAACACCTGAAAAACAAACAATTCAGTGAAAAAATGGGCAGAAGACATGAATAGACACTTTTTCAAAGAAGACATCCAGATGGCCAGCAGACACATGAAAAGATGTTCTACATTGCTCACCATTAGGGAAATACAAATCAAAACCACATTGAGATATCACCTCACACCTGCAGAGTGGCTAAAATCAACAACTCAGGAAACAACAGATGTTGGCAAGGATGTAGAGAAATGGGAACCCTCATGTACTGTTGGTGGGAATGCACACTGGTGCAGTTGCTCTGGAAAACAATATGGAGGTTTCACAAAAAATTAAAAATAGAATTAGGCTACAACCCAGCAATAACACTACTAAGAATTTATCCAAAGGATACAGGAGTGCTGATTCATAGGGGTACATGAACCCCAATATTTATAGCAGGACTATCAACAATACCCAAATTATGGAAAGAGACCAAATGTCCATCAACTGAAGAATGGATAAAGAAGATGTGGTTTATATATACAATGGGATACTACTTGGCAATGTGAAAGAGTAAAATCTTGCCATTTGCAACAACATGGATGGAACTAGAGGATACTATCCTAAGTGAAATAAGTCAGGCAGAAAAAAGTAGATATCATATGCTTCCACTCATATGTGGAATTTGAGGAACTTAAGAGAAGATGATGGGGGAAAGGTAAGGGGAAAAATAGTTTCAGAAAGGGAGTCAGTAAATTATATTAAATTATATTAAATTACTTGACAGTAAATTATATTTTTAAAAAGATCCAATTTTGCCTAGATACAGGAAATAGATATTTTCTAAAGAAAATAGATATTATTATCATAATTAAAGTCCATGCAGTTGGCATGAAGTCATATGGAAATACATTTACTCTGTATATGTATACGTTATTTGTATTAGTCAAGATATTCTCTCTTGAATAAAAGGAAAATGATAAACGGATTTGTTAATACCAACAAGCGATTCTTTTTGGCCCCCTTTTCACCGTGACATTGTGTTACTCAAGAATTCCAGAGGTTTTGTGTTCTTCCGACATGTTAGTTAACGCATTTTTTTTATTAAGTTTTTTTGGTTTATGCCAACTGCCTGAGAAGATACTTTAACCAACTTGTTAGTTCTGAGTTATGCAGAGTCTCTTGTATAATGTGGAGAAATTATACTATTTTGATGGGATTCCCTCTACTTTCAGATTAATTCCCCAATCTTAGCGATCTATTCACACAGGGAAATAAGCAAGAACAAGAGTAACTAGTTGAACAATGTATGATCCAGGTTAAAAAAAAATAAAATTTGAAGACATAGACAATATCTTTCTTTATATCACACTAATCCTTTAGGTAAAGTAGAAGGGAGATCCAGGCCACTCATCTCTCTCTAACCTAGATGTTTTATGGTGATCTCAGCCACAGGATGAAATTTCAGTTATGAAGTAAGTACATTTTTGTCCACTATGCAACCATTTGTAACTAAAAACACTTTCACTGAAATCTGTTCACCCATATAAAATCTAAATAATTAAAACTGGTATCTAATATATGATTAAAAGTTTTATCCTAGTTTTTTCTATAAAAATTTTTATAAACCTTATCATTTTTATCTTGAAGCAGTTTGTGTCCCAGACTTTTACTTCTGAGTATTTTTTTCTAAATGTTAATTTACTCACAAAACTAAGCAAATTTCACATTACAGTGCATTTGCACTATATTTACTTTAAAGAGGAAAAAAAAATAATAGTCAGAAATTCTTGTAGCTTATTCTTTGATACCTCGGCAGCACAGAAACTATCTTAACAAAATTTTGATTATGTAGATTTTTGGAAATAATCTGCTCCTTGAAGATGTGAAGACATCCATGTACATCAGGGAATTTTATGTAATAAAGAGAAAAAATTACTTTTCTAAAAAAATTCAGCAAGATGAGCATGCATGCATTTTAATAAGAAAATAAATAGTTTTTACTAAGAAAAAAATAGTGTACCATAATCTATATAATAAATAAATAATTTCCCCCCAAACTTTAAATCTAAAATGGCAAATCAAATTAAAAAAAATAAGTTGAACATTTGGCCCCAAAACTCCCAATTTAGACAAATTATGAATTTTTAATGTATAAATTAAAGTAGGAAAATATGCTAAATTAACAAACATAATTTTCAATTGAATGTATTTCTAAGAGATGACTAGGGAAAATATTCTGTATGTTAGTATTAAAGTCTGAATTAAAATTGCATTTTCCCATAGGATCTTTAGTGGAACTAAGTGTGAGACAATGATTTTTATTTTGTTTTGTTTTATAATGACCAGTTTAATTGTTTCCTTACAGTAAATGTAGTAACAAAAAAATATACTGATGGCCTAATGGTATTAGAATTTTTGCTTGGAGATGTTTTTCACTTGTTAAAATTATCTTTTGTGTTGCGTTTTTAATACAGGAAAAATTACAAAGCAATGCAAATTATAGTAAATTTATGAATATTCATTGTTAGAAATTTCATAGCAAAAAATCCCAAATTAAGAGGATTTCCCCGCTTCTTATGTAAATACTTTAATAAAGTAGAGGTGATGTCATCTTTGTAACTTGTATTAAGGGTAAAGAGGTGAGCAGGAGAGTGATTTCCAGCCTTTTGATTCTACAGGGATTTTGACATATTCTATACATATTTAGAACATAATTAATTTAAAAATTATGTATTTTTAAGTTTTTTAATGTTTACTTATTTTTGAGACAGAGAAACAGAGTGCAAACATGGGAGGGGTAGACAGAGGAAAGACAGAATTCAAACTAGGCTCCAGTCTCTGAGCCATCAGCACAGTGCTCTGATGCTGGGTTCAAACCTACAAAAGGTGAGATCATGACCTAGGCTGAAGTTGGAAGCTTAATGGACTGAGTCACCCAGGTGCCCTTGGAATATAATTAATTTTAAAAAGCACCAATCACACACAGGGAATCATAGCAATAGTTTTGTACCAGTTCATGCTTCATTATTTTAAACAAAAGTAATTAAGTTTAAACAAAAATAATTAAATAAATTATGGTCAAATATGCAAATATCTCAAAAATATGATGGTCAGTTGTGCTCTTTCTCTGAAATTATAATAAAAAATAGGTGCATGATAAACTAAAGGATTGTTGTTACATATAAAAAAAGGAGTGTATATGTTTTTAAAAATTTTTTTATTTTTACTTATTTTTGAGTAAGAGAGAGGGCTGCCTGGATGGCTCAGTTGGTTGAGTGAGAGAGAGAGACAGGGCGTGAGCAGGGGAGGGGCAGAGAGAGAGCAGAGAGAGCGAGACAGACTCTGAAACAGGATCCAGGTTCTGAGCCGTCAGCACAGGGGCTGACATGGGGCTCGAACTCACAAGCTGTGAGATCAGGACCTGAGCTAGAGTCAGATGCTTAACCAACTGAGCTATCAAGGTACCCTGTGTGTGTGTGTGTGTGTGTGTGTGTGTGTGTGTGTGTGCGCGCGCCTGCTTACAGCAGGTCTTATTGAGAATAAGAGGAGATTATCAGATTTTTAAAAAATATTTTATTGTCAAATTGATTTCCATATAACACCCAGTGCTCTTCCCCACAAGTGCCCTCCTCCATCACCACCA
The DNA here is from genome assembly GCF_006229205.1 of Suricata suricatta. Classification (NCBI taxonomy): domain Eukaryota; kingdom Metazoa; phylum Chordata; class Mammalia; order Carnivora; family Herpestidae; genus Suricata; species Suricata suricatta. The sequence continues at coordinate 50,090,828 of NC_043708.1, read as the reverse complement.
CCTCTTTTCCCCCCTCCCCCTTTCCCTTCAACCTTCAGTTCATTTTCAGCATTCAATAGTCTCTCAAGTTTTGCATCCCTCTCTCTCCCCAACTCTCTTTCCCTCTTCCCTCCCCCCTGGTTCTCCATTAGGTTTCTCCTGTTTTCCTGTTAGACCTATCAGATTTTAACACTGCAGTGTCTAAATTTAGGTTACTCCAAAAAGCTATGTAGATAAGATGTGGATTATTTAAACATAGATCTCTTCTAAAATCAATAATTCTGCAATGAATCAACTGTTATAAGTAAATAGTAATGCTGATACCCATAGTAGAATTTCTGTACTGTATAAAAATAATTTAGTTATGTTCCGTATCAAGTTAAGATTTTCCAAGTACAAAGTACATGACCAGTAAAAAAAAAAAAAAAAAGGTAGGAGAAAGGTTGATACAGAAATAATTTCAGAACTAAGGAAGATGAGAAACATAGATATTGGAAAAAGTTTATCCATGCTTTGAAAAATGATACTTTATTAATATACAGGATGCATTCAACTGCAAACAAGAGACTGATTAAAAGCTGCTTAGATACAAATAATTTATTATTTGTCATAACAAGGGATTTGAAAGTAAGGCATTCAATAGCACAAAAATTTTATCAAGAAACTAGGTAATTCCTGTGTTAACATCCTGTCCACCAGAATGAATTGACATTTCCCTCTTCTATTAGCTCCTGATGGTTTCCATAATTCCAAACATCACCTTATCATAATGCTCAGAGTTAGAAAGAAATTGTCTTATATTGAATACTTTTTAAGTGCAAGGCAAAGCTACAATAAGCCCTCCAACACACCTGTCTTCATAGCTCGTTGGTCAGAATTATGTGACATAACATGTCTAAGCCACTGATTTCACTGCAGCAGTGAGACAACCATGACTAGTTGAGATTAATCAAAGCTCATTCTCTCAGGCTGAGGCAGAGGTCCTTCTCTGAGCTCATGGACAATGGGGAAGAAGCAGGGAAGGAATGGGCACAGGTAAAGTGTCTGCTCTAATTTGAAAGGAATACTAAAAGTGCAGGAATCAGGAAATAACCATAAGAACAAAAATAATAATGATGCATTTTTCCCCTCATACATTTCCTCTGAGACTTATAATTGTCCTATGTTACTAGAAGAAAAGTAAAGCATTGTGGGCTCTCTACTCAGAATGAGGGCTTATCATATTGTAGGCTCAATTATGAAAGCCAAGAGTTTTCATTTTCTTTTTTCTTTCCTTTTTCTAGTATCCTGATGATAATCATTATTACAATCCTATATGTAGAGATAACAATCAGATATAATACCACAAGCCTTGGAAAAGCACACACTAAATGTCTACTTAATTTTGATTCTCCTCCTGATACTTCTAATATAATTTTTCTCAAGTTTTTTTACATTTGTTTATTTTTGAGAGACAGAGAGACAGAATGTGAGTGGAGGAGGGGCAGAGAGAGAGGGAGACCTGGAATCTGAAGCTGCGTCCAGGCTCTGAGCCGTCAGCACAGACCCAGTGCAGGGCTCAAACACAAATCGTCAGATCATGACCTGAGCTGGTCAGATGCTTAACTGACTGAGCCACCCAGGCACCTCTGTATTCTAAGATATATCATTTGGTTATCTCCTTCAATGGTCCATTGTTTTATGGAAAATGGAAAAATGATAGAAGCAGCCTTATTTTAACAGTTTTGATGGAAATCCATTTTATGTTTTAGTTGATTAGACCAGAAAATTAGCTGCATGGTTTGTTTATTGTATTGCATCAACATTATGTTCACTCAAATGTAAACTCCCATGGAACAGAGTAAGTTTTACTTATTGTTTTACTCCCATCGTTGATTTTAGTAGGTACTAAATAGTTTATTGAATAAAAGTGAACTATAAAAAACAGTAATGCACCATTTTCTGATAGTAGCTATTCCTAAATCTCAATGGGACTATGTTTGACCAATTCAACCCCATTTTCGTGAGAGCAAATAGCACATTGTCAAATATCCTTCTAGTTCACACTCAGAAAATCCTCTTAAATGTCTGGGAAAATAGCAATGATGTGTTTTCAAATATCCTTTATTGACTCAGTGAACAGACCATGGTAAGGTTATCAATTGCTCCCCTGGTTATACTCATTTCCAAAGCCAGGTTTTGTACCTGCCTTCAAGTTTTCTATCACTTAATCATCAGATACTTAATTTGCCTGCACTAATTTGGGTGCTCATAGTTTGGGAGATAATTCCTAAGGGAATAGTAAGTCTGGTAGAATGGATAAAATCCCTGTAGAGTGTATTTCTCCAAGAAGAGGGACTGCTCCCCTCCCTCTAGGCGTGTCAAATGGAACATCCCAGATGAAGCAGCTGACATACTTCCTACTGCAAACCAAGCAAGATTTGTTTATGATGATCAGGATATTCATCCAGGGAAAATACCCATTACTCAGGTCATGGCAAATACTGTGGTGTAAGGGGACATTTTCCCCTGGGTACCCCCATGTAACCTTATTGCTGCAAGACTGAAAGCATGTCAGGAAGCTTTACCATATTTAGTGTCTCAGTTTCCCCTCAAGAGTTTTGCAGATTAAAAATAACCTGGGTTATTTACTAAAATACTGGGTTAAAAATAAATAAAAATAAAAATACTGTGTTAGGTAACAAGAGATTTGTGAGAGGCCCATGGGGGAGTCAAGGTACTGTTCCAAAAAAGGCAGAAAAGTCTTTTAAAGTTATTAAAAACTAAGATGAATAAAGCAAATATTGATGAGGTAAAAATAAAGAGGAAACAGAAGGGGTAAAGTCACAAGACTCATCCTAGTAGAATGGAAACCATTAGATAGTTATTAAGAAAGGTGATAAATAAAACGGATATTGGTGGGGTTAAAGTAAAAGTTTTAAAACAGTACTACCAAACGCTAGGTAGACCAGAGGGACCCCCTGCTGGTCCCCTACCAGTAAAAGGCCCTGGGCTGCTCTGTTTACTTCAGTTTGGAGAATTATAAAGCAGGAAGGCAAAAGCTGCAATGAGTAAGCTGACCAACAATCACCTGGCACTGGTTAGGAAGGTTAATCAAGATGAAGTTTTAACAAAAGGGACAAAGTCCCTTGTCTCCACCTTTTACTCAGTACTCAAAGCTTATTGCACAAGATTGGCTAAAAAGATCAAGAATTGGATAAGGGAAGTTTCCAGAACTCATTGATATGGGACTTCCATGAACTGAGAGGTAAGCCCATTGGCGAAGCCCTCACTGGTGCTATAATTAGATTGAGAGAATGTAAAAAAATACAATGTTTGGTAAGATTATGATAAGGTTTAAGCAGATATTATATGAAGATACTGTGTCTCTTCTACCAGATTGTGTTTTGGGGATGGACACTATCCCTGACTGGGGAAACTTTCCTCCATCTAGTGTTATAAAACAGAAGGCATATAAATTGCCCTTCTGGCAATATTAATTATTTATAGGAACCAATAAGATTGCTTGAACCCAAAGAGTGTACAGTAGAAACTGGAGTGTCTATAGGGACAAATTCTCTGTACCATAACCCTGTGTGGAGCAGAGATTGGAATTTGTGGCAAGAGCGTGTGAATACCTCCTACACCAAACACTGCTATTTTGGACTAGAGAATTTCCTTTGAAGGATATTTACTACCTTACTCTTGGATAGTAATTGAAGCTTCCCCAATGACTGAAGAGCATCAATACCCATGAGGTATTGAGTGATGTCAGAAAATGGCTCTAATGGGGTCAACAGTGCCCAGAGAAGTTCCATAATGGAATGGTTGATATAGGAGCATGCTGCCTGGAGAATCTATGGAACAGATAGATACTCAGAAGCAGGCCGACTATTTCCCCTCAGCCTGACTTTGGAGCTACATGAGGAGCTGCCAGAACTGATTGCCACATAGACAGTGCCCTATGAACAGCTGCCAACTGAGCAACAAAGAGCTGCTTGGTTTACGGATGGCAGTCCTCAATGGAATGGATGACATCCTGTTTGGAAGGCCACCACTCCGATCAAAGCAGGTAAAAACAGATCAGTCTGGTGTGCTGAATGTCATGCTGTGTTCCTAGCTGCCATAGGAAGATTGGACAGCGGTAAAAGCCCATATGTTTGGGCTGGTTTACTGGTTCATGGGTAGTGACCCATGACCTGGCCATATGGTCAGGTAACAGGTCAATGAAACCTGGCCTATGTAAGGGATGCCCATCAGGGGCATTGTCCTGTGGAAATCACTGTGGGTAGTAAAATAGAACATTAAAATAGAACATGTCAATGCCCATGAGAAGAACTCCTAGGTTTGGAAAGTGACTGGAATTAAATAAACATCACCTTGTGCTCCTTTGAGGTGGCCACCTGGCTCCGTGACATGAGTGACATGGGCATAGTGCCACATTACAGAGATGGGCTGAATCTAGACTTCCTATTACATTATCAAAAGGACAAAATATTGATAATAATAGTTCCATCTTAAAGCAAAAGAGGCAAACTGCAGATAACCGTGTGTCGGATTAGCTGGTGGGAAGGGTCTGACCATGGCTGGCAAGTCAGACTGACGCTGGTAGCCCTGGGATGGTGGTTGGGGACTACAAATGGACCGTGACTAAAATAAACACTGACTCTAGGCTGGGCTTTGCTTACTGAGTGCTAACGCAAGTACTCAGAGTGTTATGAAAGAAAAGGAACAGAGGTATCCCACCAATTAGGATGGCCCACTGTCATTTTTTCTGACTGAAGAACTCACTTGATAGTGGATAAATATCCAAAACTGGGCAGAGAGATATCCTCCTCAGACTACTTAGGTTGACAGAAAATTGAAATGGGCAATTAAAACATTGGTTGTCTGAAACAGGGGAAAATAAAAGCTTAAAGGCCTGGCTAACACACCTTGATGAGTATGTGCTCACTCTCAACGTGAACATGAGAGGAGTGAACAGTTTCCGCATTGGATAGATTTCTGTTTGTTGGTTTGTTTTTTCCTGAGGAAGAGGGGGTGGGGAATGTGTTGGTATACTTTCATACGTTCTTTCCCACATCATCTCAACTTCTTTTTTTCCTACTTAACGCAGTAGTCATAGGACCAGAGTTGCAACTGTAAGGGTTTAGAAGCAAAGATGATTCCTAAGCAAGAAACCCTAACCATACTTTCAGTGTTAAAGTCATAATTCCCAAGGGCCTGATGGAACAGGATGTGCCTTCACCCCATCTGTCAAATTGAATTCAGCTATATTGCCTGGTGGTAAAAATGGCCCCCCGGTTACATCTAGGTAGTCTTATTCTATGTGAACAGGAGTGAACAGAGGGCAAGGCACTCCCTATTAATTGCTGCTCATAACCTAGACCAACAAAGCAGCTGAACCAAAGGGCCTTCCCAAAGCGGGAGAAGGTTGGTTATAAAGTGAGAGAAGGAAAAATAGTAGCCAAGGGTAAGGAGTGAATAACTGTGTTACGTTATTGTCTGTCGGGGAGCAAGAATTTCCTTTCCCCTTCAAGGTCCTTCTAGCTGGACTAAGAATCAACTTGACATGAGACAGATTAACAGGAGAAAATCAGGTTTAATTCTGTACATATAGGGAATCTACCCAGACATGGAAATTCCAAAGACAGGCAAAATGAGGTTTATATGTCAGTCTGAATTAAGGAGAAAGGGGGCAGAGGTCTGGAACTTTAAAGGGAAGGGATGCAATTCACAGGGCACTAAGAAGAAGAGTAGATCTTCGGTAATTAGATATTTGCCCTGTCATACACGTGGGGTCACTCGGATAAAATTTATCTCTGGGAATAACCCTTATTCAGTGAGAGACTACCAATTTCTTCTATGTAGTTAAAGGTAGAGCAAAATTTTTGTCTCATTCTGCAGAGTTGAAATTGTCTTCAGTTCAAAGTAGTCCACATACCAAAGTGGAATATTTTGAGTGGCCCTGACCTGAATCCCTTCAAACTCAGAGTGATCTTTGTGCCACAGTGGCCCATCTTGGAGCAGCCTGCCCGTGGCCGCTACGTTATTGTCAACCAAGAAAGGACAAGGCACAAAACTGAAAAATGAACAAAAGCATTTACCTAGGCATTTGTTTGCAGTTCAGGGAGCACAAATGTCAGTAGAAACTTAACCAGAATAGTGCCGCACTTGTGGGATGAAAGCAAGAGGTTTTCATGAGAAAGAGGAAAGGGGCACTTATGTTACCTAAATAGAAAAGAAAAAAAAATACTGCCATTTGCCTCTTAGTAGAGGCTGACCTGCTCTGTTTACATGTTGATTGACTCTTCTATTGGTGTTAACTAAAGAAACCATTCCTGGTATGTGTTAGTTAACTATTTTGTCTTCAGAAAGTCCACAGCCAACAGTTGTACAATCAGAAAACCCATTGCCTGGTTTCTTATAAAACAGTTGTTGCTTCTGGCCAATCCAAGGGCCTTTGGGCCCAGTTCAAGAATTCATTAGCCATTTGCTTTAGGAAGGAAAATGGAGCTTTTCTCAAAGTGTCTCTTATGACTTGAAATTTTATACAATTCCTCATTATGTCAAGAGAGAAATGAAATATTCCATGTATAGTTCCAAAGAGACTAAGAAGAAGAGATGATACTGTCTTTTAGCTCAAGTGTGACACCATATGCCTGAAAGAATGAAGCTGAGACCTCTCCTGTTTTTGGAAACTGAGCAGATCAAACGTGCAAATCTGAGTGGCCCTGCCCTGGAAGATATTTTTATAAGACATGTTGATGGGCTGGATAATTATTGACTGATAGTCTAGTAATGTGCCAGTATCTCTTGACTTATATGATTATTTTACTGTGAAGGATCTGTGTGTGAAGGCCAGAAACCACACTGAAATACTGAGATTTGTAAGAAATACATATCTGGTCATTCAGATAACCAAAATGTATTTCTCATACCTATATGGCTTTTGTCCAGTGTTCCTGGCTCACACCTCCTAAAACCCTGTGATAAGAACAATAAAGGTGTCTTTTGATGTATTAATGAGGGAAATTTTGGGAAGCCATTAGGTAGCCTAAGGAAAGAGAGGGGTGGTGAAGGGACTGGTTGCCAGAGTGAATCAACTATGCTTAAAGGCTTTGAACTTTTGGTCTCTGCCCACCCCTCATCTTTGGGGAATGGAGAGCGGCTAGAGATTGCGCCCAGTTGCCAATGGCTAATGGTGTAATCAATCATGCTTGTGTAATAACATCTCCATTAAAACCCCACAAGGACAAGAGCTTACAGGTCGGTGAATACAAGCTGGAAGGTGCTAGAAGAATGGTATACTTGGGGAGGGCAAAGAAGCTCCATGCTCTTTCCTATATATTTAGCCCTATGCATCTTAATGGGTACAGATTTTGCTGCCCCAAAGTATGTCTCTTTGGCATAGAGACTATTTTGAGCCAAAGGCAATCAAAACCAGAAAAACAAACAAAACCAGAATCAAAAATCATCCAGAAAGCTCTTTATCTCTCCCTCTCAACTGCCTAATTTTACTTTGGAAACTGGACTTATACCCAAAAGAGCTATTGCTAGAGATACCTTTTTACCTAAAAAACTTATCTTCTGAGCAACCTTTTCTGACAAACATCTCCTCTGCTTTTCTGTGAAGGGCCTTCCTTCCTTTTTTATTCTCAGACCTTAGCTCAGGATATTAGATAAGCCTCAATTTTCTGGCTTCCCTTTGGGTCTCATATTTTTATGGAGCTCCTATATGTATCACATTTGCTTTTTTCCTGTTAATCTATCTTATATCAATTTAATTATTAGGCAAGCCAAAGAACCTATAAGGGAAGAAAGGGACATTTTCCCAACCTTATAATCTCTTCCATCTGGCCGTTCCTGAATTAGATCCTTTTATAACACACTGGTGATCTAGTGAAGGGGTTCTGGACAGACACCCCTGTCCCCTGACCCAGAATGGGCCACTTTGACATGTAGATTATTCTGAGCTGAAGGAACTTGAGACACTGTAAGCTCAAGAGAAACTTTTATCCTTCCCTTAACTGCACAGAAGAATCTAAATTGGGGATCTCTCCCAGAATAAGAGTTATTAGCAGATAAATTTTATCTGAATGACCCATCTGTACAGTAGAGCACATGTCTAATTACCAAACATCTGCTCTTCTTATCACCCTGTGAAATTTATTTACTTCCTCTGAAATCATAGACCCCTTCCCCTTCCCCTTAGTTCAGAATAACATACACACCTCATTTTGCCTGTTTTTGCAATTTCCATGTCATTGTCAATTCCATGTACATACGCATACTTTATTTTCTCCTATTGATCTGTTTCATGTCAATCTAATTTCTTATGTCACTTTGATTCTTTGATAAGCTTGAAGGACCTTTGAGGGAACAAAAATTCTTTCTCTCTGACATGAGTAAATAAATATTTCTCTGAGTTCTGTGAGCCATTCTAGTAAATTAATCAAACCAAAGGAGAGGGGTCATGGGAACCTCTGGTTTATAGCAGGCTGGTCAGAAGCACAGGTAAGAAACTGAGCATGTGACTAATGTTTGAAGGTCAACAGTGGCCATTCTTCTAGACTGAAGTCTTCATCTGTGCGATCTGATGCTACATTTGGGTAGAGAGTGTCAGAATTAAGTTGAATTGTAGGATACCCAACTGGCATATTTTTTTGCATGGGGAAAATCTCCATCTACTTAGAGACCAAAAGTGTCAAAAAATGTATTCTGTGTAGCATAAACTGTGTTCCTTCAAGACTATTTCTTGGTATGTAGTGGTGGGACACTATGTAAAAGCAAGCTATCAGAAAAGATGAAAATCATTCAGTATTAATTTTTTTGAATGAGCAACTTTCCTTTAGGTAGTTAAAAGGAGTTTTGCATATCATCCCTGTGGGTATATGCCCAAATACCCTAACAGTAAATGTCATTTAAATTATTAAGTTTAATAAATATAGTTGGACCTAAACATACTTTGTTGGACTGATGAACTTCAAAAAGTTTCTCTATTTCCATTTTATAATGACAATTTAGATGTTAGTTTTTTACACTCATTTATATCTAAATGAAATTAAATGTTCTTTTTCAAATGTTTTAAATTCCCTTTTATTTAAGTATAGTATTGTATAAATTAAAGGTGTACAATACATAGATTTGAGACACTTATAAATTACAAAATGATTACTACCTAATACTTCCATCACCTAATATAATTATCATTTCCATTCTTTGTTCCATTCTCACATGTTTCATGTGAGAACATTTCAGATTTACTCTCCTAACAATGTAACACAATATTGTTAACTGTAACAATCATACAAACACATTAGGTCTCCAAACATTCCTCATTTTACAAATGAAAGTTTGTGCCCTCTGGCCAACATTTTTCTCACCCACCTTCTGTAGCCCCCAACTACCACCTTGAATGGTGGCTTAACCACTCTGTGTTTATGAATTAAATGTTTTTTATATTGCACATATAAGTGATATCATACAGTATTTCACATAGCATGGTGCCCTTGAGGTCGATCCATGTTGTTGCAAGAGAAAGGATTTCCTTTTTTTTTTTAAGGCTGAATAATATTCCATTGTATATTATTTATTCATCTGATGATCAATACTTGGATGGTTTCCATGTGTTGGTTATTTGGGGTAATTTTACAATGAATATGAGAGTGCAGGAAAGTCTTCAAGATCCTGATATCCTTTCCTTTGGATATATACAAAGAAGTAGGATTGCTGGATTGTATGTAGTTCTATTTTTAATTTTGTGAGGAACCTCTGTACTGTTTTCCATAGTGGCTGTACCAGTTTATCTTCCCACCAGCAGTGCAGAAGGATTCCTTTTTCTACACAACTTATTAACACATCTCTTGACTTTTTGACAGTGTGGGTAACACTTTATTGAAGTTTGACTGCATGTTTTTGATGGATAGTAATGTTAAACATATTTTAATATACCTGTTGCCATCTTTGGGAAAATGTCTATTTAGGTCCTCTGCCCATTTTTCAATCAAATTTGGTTTTTTTGGTATTGCGTTGTATAAATTCTTTATATTAACCTGGGTATTAATCTTTGATCAAATATATAATTTGTGAATATTTTCTCCCTTTTTGTAGGTTTCCTTTTCATTTTGTTTCATTTCCTGTGCAGAAGCTTTTTAGTTTTATATAGTTCCACATAATTTTTGGCTCTGTTGTTTGTGTTTTTGGTGTCATATCCAAATAGTTATTGCCAAGACCAACGTCAAGGAGCTTTCCTTTATTTTTTCTTCTGGGAGATTTTTGGTTTCAAGTCCTATGTTTAAGTCTTTAAGCTACTTTGGGTTAATTTTTATAAGTGGTATAAGATAGCAGCCCTATTTCATTCTTCCCCATGTGGTTATACAGTTTTCCAAACATCATTTAATGAAAAGAGTCTACTTTCTCCATTGAGTATTCTTGGCTCTGTTGTCAAGTATTAGCTGACCATTTAACAGAGGGCTTATTTGGGGGATTTTGATTCTCCTCCATTGGTCTAAGTGTCTATTTTTATAAGAATTCCATACAATTTTGATTACTACAGCTTTGTGGTATAGTTTGAAATCACAAAGTATGATGCCTTCAGCTTTGTTTTTTTCTCAGAGGTACCTTTGGCTATTTGGAGTCCTTTGTGGCTTCATACAAATTTTAGAATTTTTTTTTCTATTTCTGTGAAAAATGCTATTGGAATTTTGATAGGAATTGCATTGAATCTAAAGATAGCTTTGGATAGTATGAATAGTATAATAATCTGATTGTGAGCATGAAATTATTTATGTTTGTGTCTTCAATATCTTTCATCATAGTCTTGTAGTTTTCAGTGTAGAAATCTTTCTCCTTCTTGGTTAAATTTATTTCTAAGTATTTTATTGTATTTGATACTATCATGAATAGGGTTGTCTTCTTATTTCTTTTTCAGCTGTTTCATTGTTAGCGTATAAAAATTCAAATAATTTTTTAAACTGATTTTGTATCCTGCAATTTTACTGAATTTGTTGATTATTTCTGTTTGTTTGATGGGATCTTTATAATTTTCTATAAAGATTAGCAAACTGAATTCTACAGCACATCTGCAAATAAGGACAGTTTTATTCCTTCCTTTACAATTTGGATGACTTTTATTTCTTTTTTGCCTGATTGCTCTGGTCAGGACTTCTAATACTATATTTAAAATGAATAGTGAGAGTGGGTACCCTTGTCTTATTCCTGCTCTTAGAGCAAAAGCTTCCAACCTTTTATTCAGTATGATCTTAATTATTAAGTTGTCATATGCCCTTTATTACATTATAGCTCATTTATTCTACATCCAATTTGTTGATGGTTTTTTTTCATGAAAAGATGTTGAAATTTTCAAGTACTTTTCTTCCTCCATTGAGGTGATCATATGATTTCATTCTAAATATGTGGTGTATCTCATTTACTGATCTGCATGTGTTGAACCATCCTTGCATCCCAGGGATTAATTGCAATTGATCATGGTGTATGATACTTTTAGAGTGCTGTAGAATTCAGTTTGCTAGTATTTTGTTGAAATACCTTACATCTATATTAAATAAGGATATAGTCCTAGAGAATTTTTGTGGGGTATTTCACCCCTTCACTGTCCTTATTTGGCATTGTTATCAGGATAATGTAGGTTTTGTAAAATGAGTTTGAGAGTTTTCCTCCTTTTCAAATATTTGGCAAAGTTTGAGAAAGATTAGTATTAATTTTTCTCTGTGTCTGGTAGAATTCATTGGTGAAACCATCCATTCTTGTGTTTTTGTTGTTTTTTTTGTTGGGAGTTTTTGTTTACTAATTAAATCTCCATACTCATTACTGATCTTTTCAGGTTTTCCAGTTCTTCATGGAATTCAGTTCAGTGGTTTGTATGTTTCTAGGAATTTACCCATTTCTACTAGGTTATCCAATTTGTTGGCATGTAACTGTTCATAGTTCTTTGCGTGTTTTCCATTCCCATTTAGAATTAGCTATAAAAAATAAACACAAATGACAATTCATGAGACTCATAGCAAGTTGTTTAACCTTTTAAATTTCCCCTACCTCAAATTTTCACATATGTATGAATTAACAATGCTAACCAATTCCCCGAAGTAGCAAAAAGAGTAGCTCATCAGTGTGATTCTCCCAGACTCTCCACTCTCTACTGTATCTTGGCTAGTGGCCTCTATTTTCTCCTGCCAGGAAAATCTCCCTCAACCTCAGTATTTACCATGTCAATTATATGACATATTTTTAAGGGTAACTTTTTGAAATTTAAAAAAAATTCTTACAAACATTTATTACTGTATTGATGCTTTGCTCTGTCCTAAGTGCTAGAACATCAAAAATAAATACTACACAAACCAACCTATTGTCATGTAAAGGAAGGAAACATTAGTAAATAAGTACTAAAATGTGTTAACTATTTGAACAGCAGATGCGTATGCAGGATTTTAAAGACAGAGAAATGGGAACACCTAGTGGCTCCTGCATTAATTAATAGGGTAAAGATATCAAGTATTTCTTCACAAAGAAAAAAAGACAAGAATTGACTTTCGAATAATCAGTATGATTTCTGTGACACAGGAGGAGAGGGTTCAAAAGCAAAGTATCTAAAACCAGTAGTTTGGAAAATGCTAAGAAAACTGGAAAATAATGCATGACCTAATATTTTAGGTGTACACTATTTGGAAATTTGGGTTTAAATTGATACAATGAAACTTTCAATGTAGAATAAACAGTTTTATACAGGAGAATGATATCATCAGATTTGTGTTTTCGAAAATCACTTGTTGTCAGATGGATCTTGGCTAGGCCAAAGAAAAGGGAAGGTCTACAGAAAAATGGATGCTGAGAGAGCAAATAAGAGGCATCAGACAATAGTCTACAAAGCAGTGGGCAAGCAAGGTTGAACAGAATATACAGTTTTGTTATTAAAGATCAAGTCTAGTCCTGAATTCTTATTTTAATGTTGTATTTCAATGGCTCTCCAGCCAGTTCTCCATGTTATTTTAACTGTTCTCTGGTAACCACATGATTTTTCCTTTTTGCTTTGTTCATTCTGTTCCCATCACCTCGACCAGCCTTCTCTCTCATTTCTATTAGTCCAAATTATTTTCATTTTTCAAAGCCTAGGTCAAAATAGAACTCCTCTATGGAGCTTTTTGATCTTCCCAAATCCTTCCTTTCTTACTAACTTACTAACTTATCAATTTATCTATATTAAAAATGGACTTCAAGGGCAGAACAGATAAGAGATGTTAAGTATCTTAAGAAAAGTTAAATGAAATGCCATGACATTAAACAAAGGCATAAACTGGTTCTGCTGTCTAAATTTTTGGTCCCTGTGGGGACAAGGGAAGAGAAGGAAATGAAGGGATCATAGAAAAGAAAAAGATCAGGGCACCGGGGTAGCTCAGTCAGTTGTGTCAGACTGGATTTCAGCTCAGGTCATGATCTCATGGTTCCTGAGATGGAGCCCCAGATGGGGCTCTGTGCTGACAGCGCAGAGCCTGCTTGGGATTCTCTCCCTCTCTCTCTTTGCCCCTCCCTCACTCACACCCAGGTGTACTCTCTTTCTCAAAAATAAATAAATAAACTTTAAAAAGAAAAGAAAAAGTAACAGTTGACCTAAGTCTTCAATGTTGGATGGGATTTGAACACACAGCATTGAGAAAAGACAGTTTCTGATGACAGAGAGGGCATGAAAAAGATACTTGCTTAGGGAACAAAATTAGCTCATTTGGCTGGAATATAAGTAAAGTAGACCAAGTAAATATTGGAAAGATATAAAAGACCAGGATTACAGGGAGTTTTGAATACAGGTCAAGCTAAGGAAACTAGGATTCACTTATCAAGGAGGCAAATATTAAATTTTATATCCCTTAGGTATCTTTTTCTTCTTGTTCATATTTCCTCCCACCTCAAATTACCAGCCAATTGAAGCTACAGCCTGTAATTTCCCCACAAATACAGTGGCTCTGAAATTGTATATAAAAGGTGTTTGGAGGTATGAAGATTACATTCAAATGATGGTGCATTCACCGAAGGGGATTCTCTTTCCCCATAACGTCCCCTCCATTGCACCCAGATTCTAGTAATGCTAGGTAGTGCTTGCATGTAAAAATAACAGAATGTGTCATTTTTATTCTTTGACTTTAGGTTTCTCCTGTGAAATGTATATCTGAGAAGACAGAGGAAAATATTACTCCTTATTCTAGAGCATAAATTTTAGACTTTTTGCAGCTGCCTTCTTAGCCTCAAGATGATTTTCCTTACTGGATGGGTACCTATATCAATAACACTGTCCTTTGTCATGGCCGCCATCATCATCATCATCATCATCATCATCATCCCAAACTCTTATAAAAAGTACATGTGCTGTGCAAGAGTCTCTACCTTATCTCATTTAATCTTCTCAGTAGCAGTGTTTTCGTTTTGTAGATAAGGACATTTATAGATAAGTTAATTCTCCAAAGTTGCACAATAGTAAATGGGAAGAACTGTTTTTGAACCCAGGACCGTCTAATACCAGAGCTTGAGCTCTAAACACTGAGCTCTAATCCTATGTCACTGGCTTTCACTAGGCTTTATAGCCTCCATCTCTTAAAATGGAAAGTACTTTTTTACTCCTCTTACTGTTTTAGAGAGGATATAGAAACATTTGGCTTCTCCTACTAAAAAATAAATAAAGAGCATGCAGTAGTTGTCAACATGATATGTTGTTTTATTTTTTTTTTTCACTTTTTTGGTTTGTTTGTTTTCCTTAATATTATTAAAATGTTAGGGATAAAATTGCATATGGAAAATGGCATTTTTCTTCTGGTTTTAAAGGACACCATAGTTTAGATTTTATCATTAGCACTTTTGAATAACTAATTCCCCCATATCCATAGGTGGTTTTCACCGATTTTGTAGAAATAGTCTTGCTTGGAAAATGCCTCATCTAAGGGGGTTTATCCATTGTGACTGAACCATACACTACAGGAAAAAGAAAATGGTTCCTTTTTATGTTTCCTTTCTTTTTTAGTCTAAGTGGCTATCGTCTTTGCTTTGAAAACATTCATATAACAGTTGCTTATTAATCCTTCAAAGAATAGTCAAATCTTGAAATCTAAGTTTTGGGAAAATCCATGCCAGGGCAATGCTTTCAAAATAATAATATTAAGATTATTTCTTTCCATTACCTTGAAGAAACAAAAAATATAAAAATGTGGTTTATTTCCCCATTGCCCGTGACATTTTGCTATTTAACAGATGAAGGATTCTTCTGCTTTTATTCAGTCTTTAGAAAGCAATTTGCTTATTTTTGCAAAACAATCTATTTCTTGTTTTAAAAAAAGTACTTATATAATAGTTGGTCGTATGTAAGGATTATGATAATAATAATGATTTTCCTATTGTGGATTATTTTTATTGTAGTATAATTAATATCCATTATCTCAGAGATATCATTTTTTGGTGGTGATACTTAAGAAGGCATTAGTTACTAGGAAAATACTTTGTGTCTAAAAAATTCCATTCTCGTGAAGTAGGTGTACCGTGGCATTTATATAACAGAGGCTTTTACTTGTACCATTTATTAAATATATGCATTGAATCTTAGACTTCCATGTAATTCATGGACTTACAAATTCGTTAAACTCATTTTTCACATGAAAAAAGATGGATTGTTATTAGGTCATGTTAAGGTCTCTCAACTGGCTAATAGCTGAGTATAAACCAAAAGTTCCTATTAGTTCCACATTTTTTCTGTAATGCTCTATACTATCTAAACAAGTGATGAGTTGTCATGCAGGGCGGTAAATCGGTCGGAGGTTTCTGAGGGAGGGAGAGAGAATACGGCAGGAAGGAGCACAGAGAGTGGGGCAAGACAAGCGTTTCTGATCAAGCCCCATTTATTGAGAAAATATCCACACCTTTATAGGGTTTGGGGCGGGAAGCTGACCTAGGTTGGTTGCTAGGAAACAGGGTCAAATGATTATTAGAGAAAGGGGAAACCGAAACTGAAACTTCAAACACAGCATCTAAAGGAGAGCCCAGACTTGCGTCTGCAACGCTGGGCAGGGGTACGATTAACACTGCATAAGCCCGAATCCGGTTGATCTTTTGTTCAGTTTGGCTTCTCCCGTCAGGCCCAGTCTGGCCGTCTCCAATCCCTGGATCAGGAAATGCACTCCCATGGCCTCTAGGCGGTTCATCTTGTTTTTCTGGTCGCACCCCTCAGGGAGTGATACTTCCTTGCCTGAGGCGGCCAAACTTGGCAGCTCCCTACAATGAGTTAAACTAAAAAATATGTGTTTTAGTGAGTAAATTTTCAAGTATATAAAAAACTAAGTTTGACATTGAGAGTCCTAAGTGGGCCAGGTCTAGAACTCTTAACTGGTACTTCAGTCTGATTCTAAGTAGCTAAATTATATTGTGCAAGGTTCTCTGGGTAAATTGTTCCTTACCTTTCTCACTTGTGAGTCTGTGAGAAGTTGGATAAGTGAACTCTATGATATCATCTGGTTCCAAAATGAATCAGTTCTTGGGGTGCCTGGGTGGCTCAATCTGTTAAGCGTCCGGCTTCGGCTCAGGTCATGATCTCATGGTTTGTGGGTTCAAGCCTCGCATCGGGCTCTGTGCTGACAGCTCAGAGCCTGGAGCTTGCTTCAGATTCTGTATCTCCCTCTCTCTCTGACCCTCCCCTGCTCACACTGTCTCTCAAAAGTAAATGAAAAAAAATTTTTATATGAATCAGCTCTATGATTAATAAGTCATTCTCTTCATATTTTGGAGTTTTCCTCCAAATTAAACTTTCTATGCCTCATATATCTATCTCTTCCTCTACAATTTCACCAACCCTACTTTAGTTTTGGCCTTTTTAAGTCTTCATCTAAATTATCTTCTTGACTTTATTCTCCCTCTTTCAATTCATATCTTCTGCCTTCAGTGGATATTGGATCTCGGTGATACTATGAATCAATAAGATGTTTTAATGTAAGGGGTGAGAGACTTGTTATAGGATTAAAATTTATACTTTCCTAACGAAGGTTTTTAAGAAATTACTATTGGGGCACCTGGGTGACTCAGTCAGTAAAGCGTCTGACTCTTGTTTTCAATTCAGGTCACGATTTCACAGTTCTTAAGTTCAGGCCACACATCAGGCACCATGCTGACAGTGTGAAACCTGCTTGGGATTCTCTCTCTCCATTTCTCTCTGCCCCGTTCCCTCTCATTCTCTCTTTGTCTCTCTCAAAAATAAATAAATAAACTTTAAAAACTACTATCTGTTATCATGGTTAGGTCAATAAATAATTACACCAAAACTTGGGAAACAACTTACCTCTCAAAAATAAAAAAAAAGTCTAGTCTTTCCCAAGACTTTTTTTAGTGATTGTTTTTTTACATTCTTCTGTGACTAGAAATGGCCTAGGCAACTTAAATGTGTTTATCAGCAGCAAATAATAAAAATTAAATCCTACTATAACAAATTTAAAGGTTTTTTTCCCGTTTTTCTGATTGTTATATTCCTTAGAAAGTAGACCATTATTAAGGTTTAAGAATTTTTCCACCTAGGAATTTTTGGTAGGGTATTACATTTTGAAATTGATTTTGACCTATAATAGTTTAAAATGTTGTTAAGAAAACGTGCTAATAAAGATCTTGAAAATGGACACTTCAAGAATATTATATACCAATTCAGACCATTATTATCACATGCTGCTTAAAAGTACCTGACTTCATCCGGACAGGGATAAGTGATCCTTGAATTAAAGTGAGACCAATTTTAGAGCAAGGATTTTTTCTGGTACCTTGTCTACTATCTAAGGGAGTGCATGCGTGTATGAATCATATCCACTGTGTGCAGGTTATATCAATGCTCCCATAGTCTGTGGTATTTTGATAAGTGTAAACTTTATATAGAATTATTATCATGATTTTTCAAATGATCCTGTTGCCTTCGGTATCATATTTTTAATTTATCATGAGTTGATAAATAAACCTGAATGTGGTCATTATTAATCCTAGAAAATATATCAGTAGATTGTTTATGCATTTATCAGGAACAATAATTATTTGGAAGCAATCATTCCTAAATGTATATTTATAAAAATGAAGCAACTTAGTAATATTAATGCATGGACATGAGCCAAATGCCAAAATGACACTTATAAATAATTACACTGATACAAGGCTACATATGCAAACTATAGTTCACTTTCTAAAAGATACTTTTGAACAATGTGAGATGTGCTAATATTAAGAAACTAATTCCTTCAATAAATTCCCTGATATCTAGTACTTTATAGTAGATAATAGGATTTGTATGGATTATTAGCTAATTTATACCCATTTAATCATGATAAATTAGTAGCAATACTCAGTAGTTACCAGAATTAAATATGCTTAGCTACCCACAGAACTAATTTTCAATGGTGGAAAATCATCTTCATTAAAACGTATGCTTATTAATCAACTGAAATTAATTTTAAAACATTCAGAACTTAAAAGTCAATATTTCTATAAAAATAATAGTAGGGAGAATTTTCTGTTGTTTAGTATCACAATTTTTTTACATGGCCTTAAAAACTTTGGACCTTTTTCTCAGAGTAAATTAATGTTAATATATGTTTTCTGATCAGTCTTAACTTGGTGATTATACAAGATGAAACCCATTCCTGCCCCAGAGCCTAGCTCTAGTGATAAGAAAAAAGATCTCGTAAAACCATTCTTTTCCCACATAATTCTCCTCTGAGAATAACGAATTTAAAATGGTTTAGTATAACACATAAAATAATAAATTTTATAAGAGCCAAAAAACAAATAAAAATGAGATGAGAAAGATGTATGAAGCACTTTTAGTGAACGAGTCAATAGAAATAATCCCTAAACTTAGGTATGAGCATCTAACACAGTTTCCCAGCTCTCATCTCTGTCATGTCTGTCTTTTTCTATTGGCTGGCCATGCGTCACACTATCTGTTTCTTTTAAAGGGTTTTGAAGTTTGTTTCAAAGGCCATTAATTTTTGATTAAATTGTTTGGATCTGTCAGAATTGCCTTTACTTTAGGGCTAATTCATGCCTCCTCCTACAGCATGATCTTGGGTGTTTACTCCTTGCTCCAAGTATTCAGCAGATCTCTCCTGGGTCCAATGGGTGGAAATCGGAACAGCTCCTATACCTGTGTAACTAAGACGATCGTTTAGTTTATAATTCCCTGGAAATTGTTATTCTTTTAGCCTCGTGGAATTTTACCCTATTTGTGTACAGATTAATATTTAGTGGGACCCAAAAGAGATATTATGTGAATTTCTGAAGCTTTTTTTCAACATAGTTTCCTTATCTCTGATACTTCACTCTGCAAATTCCAGCTACCTTAACTTCTCTAAGCTCTGATCTGTCTCTTCACCTCAGCAAGACTTGCAGGTTCTTAGGAATATTCTGTGTTCCTAACAGAATAGGAATTTTATCTCAGTAGAAAGTTGGCATTTGTAAGCTTTCTCTTGGGTGTTCTCCCTTCTCTCATGGATCATAGTTGTGCAATGACTGTTGTCCAACATCTGAAGATGTTTTCTTCATAGGTTTTTCTGCTTTTTATTGTTTACAGCGAGAAAAAAACATGTGGTCACACTTGCTCCTTAAGAATTGAAAGCATAAAACAATTATTATGATTAATTATAAGAAATTTAAATTTGGGAGACACCTGGGTGGACTCAGTCGGTTAAGCCTGCGACTTCGGCTCAGGTCATGATCTCACGGTCCATGAGTTTGAGCCCCACTGTTGGGCTCTGTGATGACAACTCAGAGCCTGGAGTCTGCTTTGGATTCTGAATCTCCCTTCCTCTCTGCCATTCCCCCGCTCATGCTCTGTCTCTCATTTTCAAAAATACGTAAACATTAAAAAAAAAGAAATTTAAATTTTTGTGTCAGACTGATTATGGAGATTTGACATTTTTGCTGTGAAATTATCAGGTTTTCTCATTTTTTCCCTTCAACCTGAGTATTATCTGAACTGTGTCCAAAAGTGGTAATTATTACCACAAAAGATGTCCTAAATTTTTGTTTCAAAAATACATGAACAAAGCAGTGCCTGGGTGGCTTAGTGGGTTAACCATCTGACTTTAGCTCAAGTTGTGATCTCATGGTTCATGGGTTCGAGCCCCATGGCAGGCTCAATGCTGACAGCTCAGAGCCGGGAGCCTGCTTAGGATTGTGTCTCCCTCTCTCTTTGCCCCTCCCCAGCTCACACTCTGTCTCTCTCTGTCTCTCTAAAATAACTCATAAAAAAGTTTAATAAGATAAATGAACAAAATTCAAAAAACATAAATCTTTGTTTCAAATATAAGAACAAGTATAAGAAAACAGTTGTTTGGGCCCCACATTGTAAAACTGATGAATTGGTGCTTAAGAAATTTTAAGAATTGATTTTACCAAAGTCCATATCAGTAAAAAAAAAAAAATTAAAGAAGAATCTCTAAGACTCTGTAGGTTGTTTGACCCTCAATAGAAATGATATTAAAGAGCTTCCAAGGTGAATTGGAAATGATTAAACACATTGTGATACTGCAGAATGAATTGACTTATTAAATGGTATACTGTCTATTTGACATTGGGTAATGTTAGTGTCATTGAAGCTAAGGTATTCTTTCTTGCCAAAATTAACCAAAGCTACCAGGTGTTTCTTAAAGAAGTGCCTGGGTCAAATTAGCACAGATCAAGCCAACAGTATAGTTGGTACTTTTCTTCCTCTGTGCTCTTATAGATAGGCAAACACTCAATTACTTTCATAAAAGTAATAAATCACTTCACAGCAAAATTTAAAATACAGTAAAAATAGTATGATTTTTTTTCTACTCCCTTTGCTAATTAGAATTTAGAATTGAAATTTTATCACAACAGTTTTTCTTCACTCT
Organism: Suricata suricatta; assembly: GCF_006229205.1. Taxonomy (NCBI): domain Eukaryota; kingdom Metazoa; phylum Chordata; class Mammalia; order Carnivora; family Herpestidae; genus Suricata; species Suricata suricatta. Next base: position 50,069,976 of record NC_043708.1, on the reverse strand, counting down.
GATAATGGCTGTGTTTTGATTGCACAGACTTAGAAAAAAATTGTTATTAGACTGAGAGCCAGATGGTCACAACTTATCACAGTGCTCTATCTTGTCAGACTTTAAAGAACTTAAACAGTAAAAAAAATGTATTCCCCCCCAACACACACAATAGGGGCAGAGAATAGCTAGTTGTTCATTAGTCTTGATTCCATTTTCTTCTCAGCACACATCTAGACCAAATTCCCCAGCTTACCTTTTAGTGAGATGTGTCTGGTGGTCTTTGACCATTGCAATGTGAGAGGAGGTAATGTAGGTATCCAAGTTGGCCCATGATAATCCCTATCATTCTCTCTGCTCCCTCCTCCTCCCACCCGTTTTTATTGATTTTGAGAACTCCAAAAATGGAGGCGAGCAACCTCACTAGAGGAAAGTTCTCCAAATGGAGCACTGCTCATACCCAGGTCCACTGATTAAATTTCATATGATCAAGAACTAAGAGTCACTGAGATTTTGGAGTTGTCTTTTATAGTCCTACCTTGACTAATACAGATTTATAAATTCAAGCCATCAAGACACTATTGTAAATTGTTAAGAAGGAGACCTACATTAGGCAGTACAAAACATTTAGTTAGCCACACCTAGCTTACTGACCCTGTAACACTAGGGAGGATGGTTGGAAATAGTCAAAGGTTGTGGTGTGTGGCTTTTACTTTCTACTTTTAGCAGTGGTAGGTAAATAAGCGTAGGTAAAAACTGCCTTGTTTTCAGAGAATAAAGACTTTGGTAAGAGTTGAGAGAAGATGGGCCTTGCAGGTTTAAAAAGCCAGCTGCTACTGGAACTTAAGTAGTAAGGATATAAGATGAAAAAAAGTTTGAGCCATAATGTCACAGCAAGACTTCCTCACTGAACAAGGAGACTTCAATGAAGCAAAGATCAGCTTAGGGGTACTGCATTCCCCTCAAGTACTATTCCAGATGACCTCTAATTAACCCCTTTTAAGTTAAGAGAGAAAAGATCCAAGTAAAGAATTCAAGAAATAAAACAAGGACAATTATTTTAAGGAAAAAAACTGGGGCAGTTGCTGGCACATGGAAATGTATTGCAAAGTGTGCACAAGTATACACACACACACACACACAACACACACACACACACACACACACACGGTGGCCATTCCAGCCCTATAACAAAATACCACAACTGAGTGGCTTGTAAATAACAGAAATGTATTTATTTATTGTAGTTCTAGCAGCTGAAAGTCTGAGACCAGGGTGCTAACATTTGTTTGGATGACGGCCCTCTTCTGAATCACAGACTTCGTGTTGTACTGTATGTAATATGGCAGAAGGGGCTAAGAAGTTCTGTGGGGTTCCTAAACAGGAATAAGAGCACCATTCCTATTCATGTGAGCTCCATCCTCATGACCTAAGCACCTCCCAAATGCTCCACTTCCTAATGTCATCACATTGGACCTTACACATGCCCACATTGGGGATTTCCACATATGAATTTGGGGGATGCAAGTATTCATACCACAGTACACACAAATACATATAAACTGAGATAAAACATCTTAGATTGTTTGAAATTCAAAATTATTTTCAATCCCTCAAACTTGTTTAAATAGGAAATTCACTTTGAATCCTGGGATACATGAAGAAGGCGTATTCTCCAACATGGACTTCTAATATATTTATGGAAGGTAATGGGTGAAAAAAGGAATCTAAGACATCATATTTGGAGTATAATCAAAGGATGTCCTCCAGTCCCTGTGAATAGTACCTACCAAATGCCTGCCTGGCAAAATATCGGAACTTATAGGGACCAGTGCTTGCTTTGGTTTTTCTCTTCATCTCCTTTCCAAATGCAAGATTTTACTACAATTTTCTTACTCCTATTTCACCATCCCATATCAGATGTTGAGGAGAGAGAGAAATTATCTTTTAGTGAATAAGTCATTAGACTTTGTCAGACAAAAAGTCAAGTTGATATGAGACAGATTAACAGGAGAAAATCAAACTTATTTTTTACATATGGAGAATCCACATAGATGTGGAAATCCCAAAGACAGTCGCACAAAATGAGGTATATATGTCATTCTGAACTAGAGAGAAGGGGTTAGGGATTTCAAAGGGAAAGAATGGAATTCACAGGTAGATGAAAAAGAGTAAATGTTTGGTGAGCAAATGTTCCTCAGAAACAATAGGACATGAAGAGCTTTGATCAAAGAGGCTCTGCTAGGTTCCTTCCATATTTAGTTTTTGTATAATATAGTTATCTATGGTAGTAATTTTTCCTGCAGCAAGTCCTCTATCTAAGTTCTAAATTAGGCAGTTGTGGGGGAGGTAAAATAGTTTTCTTGAATCTGCTGGGTTTTGATTGCTTCTTAACTTATGATCTTTATGCCAATGTGGTCCATCTTGGAGCGGCCTGTCCTTGGCCCCTATAACCTTAAAGAAGTGCATCCAGACCTCATAGCCTGATAGAAAGAATGGAGTATCATCCAGAATTCCTTGATTTTTTTTTATTAATGTAGTGACTGAATGGGGCTTTGAGTTGTTTTACTTGGAGAAGAAGGAAATTTCATGTCACATATATAGAAGGAGAAGTGAATTGATTATTGATGACCACAATCTCTATGAGAGAGAACCACCTCATTGTTTACCAAATCTGGATCCCCTTCCTTCTGGCTCAGAGGCATTCTATTTTCCCTATCTTCTCTTGGAGTTTGGTGTCTCTATGAATGAAATCATGAACATGGAAAGGCAATGAGATTGCTATACACCACTTGTGGATAGAGCTATAAGGGTGTATGGAAACCCTGACTCAAGTGAGGAGCCTGCATCTTTGATGACTGTGAAACAGGACATTTTTAAGCACAACCCAAACTTTCCCCCAGACCAACCTGCATACACACACATACTAAATAGGTTTTAGAAGAGAACAAGTTGAATTTCTATTGTGTTAAATAGCTGAGATTTGGGGGATAACAGATTGCAGCACCTAGTGTTACTTTAACTCATGCACATTAACACATGCACATTCTTTAACTTCATATGCAAAGCAATGTAGAAAATAGGGGCAAGTGTCTTGGTGCTTTGAGCGCTTTGCTCTGGTATCTGATATCTCTGAAGACAGAATGAAACTTAATGCAATGAAGAATCAAAGTTATATACCTAATTTAACAGCTACATTCATTGAGTGATATACATTCAAGTCACTCATTTATTCAATATTGTTAAAATGCAGATTACAACTTGTGCTGTGCTAGCCCCTGCAAGCAGAGAGTGAGTAACACGGACAAAAAGTCTCCTTTTAGGATGTTTATGTTTAATCTAAACATTAGTCAAAGATGAAGTAGGTGCTGTTACTCTGTGTATTGCATATTAATGATAGTCGTGACGTTGAATAATTTGTTCAAACACACACTTAGAAAATTGTTAAACTCATGTCTCTTTGACTCTGGAGCTTTCAGATATCTGAACATTTCAAACTAAATTCTGGCTTTTACTTGTCTAAAACCCACCTCACTTATTATTTGCATGTGATCACACAGACCATCATATAGGCCCAGTATTTGCTGCGTTGTGATATTTGGTATGTGATTCTTTTAAGTCACAAAGTCTAGTTCAGGCTACAGAAATCTTTTAAGGATTGAGAATCTTTTAACTTATGAATCACCAACACGATTTTGTGTAATTTATCCCAGCACTTGAAGGAAGCTTTGACAAGTGTGAATTATCCTGATAATTTCTTCATTTTCCCTTTCTGCTTAGTATACGATGAAAGTTTAGAACTGACTGCTAAGTTGAAACATTACCATAACTAATAAACACATGCATTGATAATCACTTGTAGAGTCTCACCTTTCACTGTTGAAAGATTACATACTTTGAAATTGATTCCAGGTATTTCTATAAAATCTTTGGTGAACATTGTCTCATACAATATAGAACTGGTAGAATAACATGATAAAAATACTACCTATAAATTAAAAAATAGGGGCGCCTGGGTGGCTTAGTCGGTTAAGCATCCAGCTTCAGCTCAGGTCATGATCTCACAGTTCGTGGGTTTGAGCCACATGTCAGGCTCTGTGCTGACAGCTCAGAGCCTGGAGCCTGCTTCCAATCCTGTGTGTCCCTCCCCTGCCCCTCCCCTGCTCATGATCTGTTTCTCTCTGTCTCTCAAAAATAAATAAATGTTAAAAAATAACATAATAAAAATAAATTAGAAAATAAAAATCTTAAATGATTTTCCAATGTAGTACAGTGTGAATATGAACAAATAAAAGAAATTTTATAGACTTTGGCACCATAACAGACTGTCAGTGAATGAAGTTTCCTCTTGCCTTTCAGCTCCTTGTGGAAGGCTGTTATGTTTCATACCCATCTGTCGGATTTGACAAATGTTGTACTGAATGAAGCACTCAGACTACAAATGAGAAATAACTGCTCCAGGAACAATTTGATGAGCTTAGAGAACATCGCACACCACTTCCTGTGTGTATCTCCAGAGAAGGTAATTAGTGAAAAGGTTGCTGGAATTAGAATAATCTGTTAGTGTAGTTATTCGTAAAATAAAACCTTAGTGAGTTTAGTTTCCGTTTGGTTGCAATTATTTTTCAATTAACAGTTGATAATGATGAACCCTAGAGTTTCAGCATTACTCATTATACTTCTTACCACAAAATGAAGATATTCTCAACAAAATGGTCCTCTGCAAAGAGAAAATAGAAGGTCACCTAGGGGGCATTTAAATAATCTTGGCTACTTTAAAAATGTTGGTTCCCGGTTTAATATTACATAAGCAAAATTACCCATACAAATTTAATGTGCGTAGTAGAGGACATCTTAATTAATGCATACCTATTAACCCACAAAAAGAATATGTGTTGTCTAAAAGGATTATTTTGGAATAGTATTCAACATGGAAGATTTAAATTTATCATTTCATTCCATATTAGTTTCCTATTGTTGTTGTAACAAATTGCCACTAATTTAGTGGCTTAATACAACACAAATTTATTATTTTCTAGTTCTGGAGGTCAGAAGTCCAAAATAGGCCACAGTTTCTTCAGGGAGGAAAAAACATTTCCTTGCCTATTCTAGTTTTTGGAGGCTGTCTACCCTCCTTGGCTTGTGGCCCTAAGTAATTGACCCCTTCTATTTTCATAGCATATTCTCTCTTTTGCATTACACTGGGAATACCTAGATAATCCAGAATAATCGTCTAATTTCAGAATGCTTAACTTAATCTCATCTGTAAAGTCCCTTTTGTAATGTAAGGTAATACTTCAGAGGTTCCACAGATCAGGACATGGATAAATATCTCTGGGAAATGTTATAAAGCCTCCCTTGCATTTGTTTTCTGATCTTTAATAAGCACTAAATTTTTAAATGCCCTGATGTTTTTAGGTGATACAAAGTTTAAAAGTACCTGGATTTTGTATTAAGTAGCTTAAAGAATAGAAAGGAGGTAATTCAGACATCATTAAGTATTAATACAGATACAAGAGAAATGTTTATTTTATTCTTTAATTTCTATTTTTTAATATTTATTTATTTTGAGAGAGATAGCAAGAATGCAAGTAGTAGAGGGGAGAGAGAGAGAGAGAGAGAGAGAGAGAGAGAGAGAGAATCCCAAACAGGTTCCATGTCATCAGTGCAGAACGAGAAGTGGGGTTCAATTTTGCATATTATGAGATCATGACCTATGCAGAAATCAAGAGTAAGATCCTTAACCAACTAAGGCACCCAGTCGCCCCCAAGAGAAATGTTTAGAAGGTCCAAAGAATTACCTTGCATTGGTCAGCCTATAACCAGAGAGTTCACACCTTAGTTCTAGGAAACACATTAAGGTATAAAGAACAGTATACTCAGATAAAAGAAATTAGAATAGTTAGAGAAATTGAAAAAAATCAAATAAGACAAAATTAAAAGAATATTTAATTCACAAAGGGGACTATGGCAACTGTATTTAAACATTTGAGGATATGTCATTTGAAAGTGGAGGTAAATTTGTTACTGCAATGCCAATACATGTAAAGTATAGGAAGTCATACTTAGTCCATTTGGGTTACTATAACAAGATACCATAGACTGGGTAGCTTATAAACAACAGAAATTTACTTCTTATGGCTTTAGAGACTAGAAGTTGAAGATCAGGGTGCCAGCACTGTCTGGTGAGGGCCCTGTTCCAGGCGGTGGGCCTCTTATTGTAATTTCATAGTGGAAAGGAAGGGGGCTCTATGGAGTTTTATGTATATGAACATTAACCTATTCATGAGGGCTCTCCTTCATGATCTAAACACCTCTGGAAGTCCTCACCCTCTAATACCATCACATTGGGAATTGAAATTTCAACATAAGACTTTTGAAGGGACACAATCAGATCCACAGCACGTGATTTAATTTAAAATAAAAAGCATATATTTGAGTAGCACCTGGGTGGCTCAATCCAGTGAGCATCCAACTCTTGATTTCAGCTCGGGACATGATCTCATGGTTCATGAGATGGAGCCCTGCATTGGGCTCTCCTTCTCCCTCTCCCTCTCTCTTTCTCTCTCTAAAATAAAGATAACAAAGTTTAAAAAGAAAACATATCTTTCAAAGCCATCTCAAAGAACAGACTTCTGGACAAAGGAAATTATTTTGAAATGAAACAGGAGAACTATATGGTGGCATTAACATAGAGAAGCTTTGAACAGCAAACGTGTTTGAACCAGAGGACTTTGAGTTTTTCTTTTCTAAGACCTCCAGTTATGTGATGAAGGGAAATCCTAGAGGGAGTTGCATGGGGACTCGTGGAGGGACAAGGATTCAGACATCTTTAGCTTAGGAAAGGATACATCACATTGAATGAAAAGCATAAGCCAGAACAGGATTTATTTATTTATTTATTTATTTAATCTATAAATTCTCCTGTCAGAGCGCTCCATTTGAGGAGAAGGTGTGCATACTGTGGTATTCAAGGCAGGTCTGGGAATGTCTGAAGAACTCCTGGGGCTAAGTCAGTTGAGTGACTATTGCTCGTTCATCTGAGAGATCAAGAAATCTCCTGGGGAGGGAACAAAAACATGGATGCTCAGAGATAACCAAGATAATTAAAAAACAGATATGAATTATTCCTTCAGCTCCCCTTCTTGGATTTGGGTCACAACAATCTAACGGGCTCTAGTGTTTTTATAAAGTTTTATAAAGGCTTGAGGAGAAATTTCCTTTCCTCTTGCTCTGTCTTTCCATGTGAGAACATCAGCTGATGACATTTTTGGCCCTTTTTGCTTCTATCTCATTATTCTTCTTGGGGATGAGGGGTGGAGGGGAGAGAAGAGTAAATTCCACTGGTGAGTTGTATGAAGAATGAAACAAAGAAAGGAAGCCTGGTCTCTTCTATCATCTACTCCTGGTCCATCTTCTCACTCAGGAGTCAGACTTTCAGTTCTCCCTACACTGAATGTTTTACAAAACACATCCCCATGTTGAGGAGGCCTGTGGTCTACTGGCATGGCCAGTGTCAGGCTGAATAGTTCTTCCCAATTTTGAGGTCCAGTATACTAAGAAGGTTCTTTTTTTCATGTGTCTAAGAGCCAATTTCTTCAGTTTCAGCTTCATCAGTAATAAAAATATATTTTGAACTCCTACTCTGTCTTACTTCCATCTTCTCAATTGCTTCAGAATTTAAGAGCAAGGAAAGAGGAACTATTTATCAAGTCCCTTCAAACACCAATAGTGTTTCAAGTCAGAGAAATATTGATATGGACTGTTAATTTAATGTTTTGGCCAACGTGGAAGGTGCTAGTAACGTTGCTCAGATTATCTTTCTCCTTTGTTCTCATCTGAAAACAAAAAATAGTACTTGCTGCCTCCCTTGATGTTGTTTTAGAATTATTGAGTTTTTTAAACTATTTTTTAAGGCTTAGCCATAAAAATGTATGCAGAATATTTTATGAAAAGTTAATCCAGTAAACAGCTCAAATGTCTACATGTGTGGAATGTTAAATAGCAGTAGAAGTGCATAAACCTTAGTTATATTCAAATACCCTGGATGAATCTCAAAAATGTTAGGATAAGAAAGACAGACACTGAGAGTAAATACAGTATGGTTCAATTTACAAAAACAAGATATATCAAAAATAAGCAAAACTAAGCTATGCTTTCTACAAATGTATATGTGAATATTAAAATGATAAAAAAGCAAGAAAATTATTACCATAAAATTTAGAATAACAATTATAGAGGCAAATGAAGATATTGCAGCTACGAAGGGGCACATGGTAGGAATCTGGGGTTTTGTCAGTGTTTTATTTCTTGGGCAAGTGGAAGTTACATGAAAGTATGTCTTCTTTTGGTGCTCTCGCCTCACAATTGAGATCTATTTGTTCTCTCTTTCACTTAACTTTCATCCTCCTAAATTCTACCAGCCTGTTGTTCAGCTATAACTATTGGGAATGATAACTTTGTTTTTTCCTTTATAGGGAACATGAGTTCACCTCCACAGCCATCTCCCCAGTCTTCCAGTAAACCCTCTCTCTTCCTTGGTAATAGCAGCATACAGTGAGGAGCAGGAATGTGAATGTATTAATGCTCTTAGTTTTATTTCTTTACCCACTTTTTCCTCTCCTTTTCCATCCCTTTCTTGCTTTTTTTGCATGCCTTTCTTTTGACTATGGTTCAATTACTTCAGGAATTTCCTCCTCGAAGCCTGGAGTATCATTTAAAACAAAGTGTATAGTTTTAAACTGGATATAGCTTTTTTTTAGGAATTATGCAGTCTAAATATGAGAAAAAGAGAAAATGAATTTATAAGCACATGACTCATTCTCTACTGCAGGAGAAGAATGCAAAAAAAAAAAAAAAAACACGTCAGTACCTAGTGGATAACTGGGAAAAGTAGAGATGATAATACATTTTACAATATGTTTTTTCTTCTTACACATAGTTTTAATGACTTGTTAACATGGCATATGCATCTGGCTGTACTATTTTATATTATGCTCAATATCAATAAATCCTTATGGCAAAGAGACAAGTTTTACTAGTTTTTATGACTTATCTTTAGACTTTGGACTCCAAATGAGAAAGAAGCTGTAGGGGGATTTTTTTTCAATGCTCCTCTTAGGTTTTTAAGTTTATTAATTTATTTTTGAGAAGGGGTGAGGGACAGAGAGAGTGAGAGAGAATCTCAAGCAGGTTCCACATTGTCAGCATAGAGCCAGATGCAGGGCTTGATCTCATGAACTGTGAGATCATGACTTGAGCTGAAATCAAAACACTTAACCTACTGTGAGTTGGACACAACCCAGTGAGCCACCAGGCACCCTTGATTTTTCTAAATTTTTAGGAAGCAATTTATTGCCATATGAATAAGTTTTTGTTCTTAAACTGTTCAGTAAGGTCCTGAACATTCTCATTCCTACTTACCTTTCTAGATCGTCTACCCCACCCTTCCCACTTCCACACTCATACAGTTTTTAGCTATACTAAACTTTAATTTATCCAACTATCTGTAGTCTCTAGCCTTGAGAATTTCGTATATTTTCTCCCCCCATCTCCCTCATCTAGTTAATCTCTACTAACTCTTAACATTTTACATAAGGTTTCATGTCCTCTGCGGAGCTTTTCCTGACCTTCTAGATCTAGATTAAATCAATCACTGCATTTGGTATTTGTTACATTATAGACAATGTTGAAATTTATCTGAACTCTATAATTACAGAAAGCATAGATGCTTTAGAAATAGCCCCACCCTTTACATCCTGAGAAATGACTATCTGCAAAGGACCATCATGCTCTGGCATATTCCCAGATAACACCTCCTGCTGCCCTTCTTCAATGATTCCCTGGCTTATGTGCTCTATAAAATCTCAGTCCCTCTTCCTTTTCTTTGAGTTGTTTCTCATTTGTGAACACTTTCTCCACTGCAATAGCCTAAAAAAATCATCTCCTTATTTACCTTCAATATTATGCATTTTGTCTATAATATACAAGACTTTGCATACAAATGATTTGTAATTTCCCATGTTTTTTTTTTCCTTCCTGTCAGTTGGGTACGTGAAAGAAACAGAAATGATGTCTGTCCTTTACTCCTCTCCTATGTAATCTCTCCAGGACCTAGAGCAGTGTGCATCATCATCACTCACTTTTACTTAGTATTCTATAAGCTTTATTCTTATTAACTTCTGAAATCTTGCCAACCACACCTGATGTAGATATAAACACAATTCCTATACTATAGATCGGGAAGTTAGACAAGATGGAGGCCAAGTAAGTTCAACAAGGTCATAGGGGTAATAAGTGAAAAGCATCTCTTCAACACCAAGATCAGGCCTGTTTGTAAACTCTCAGTCACTCACTAATATTGTTTAATGTAACAATAAGTTTGCATCAAAAAAATGAGTGGGAAAATTCTAGAAAGATGGCAGCAATAACAAAATATATCTTGAAACTTCTCAGGTCCCCACATTAAAAATAAACAAAAAACACCATCTAGATAGCAAAACTGAAAACCCAATATCAATATCTTTTAAAAAAATTGTCCCATATACATCATAAGATAAAGCAAATACTTAATTAGGAGCTACTCAAACTCTATCATAATGTGTACTCTTAAGAATCAGAATTCTTGGTGTGAAATAAAGGAGATACTAATATGATGAAGTTAGGTAAAAATCTATAGCCTTAGAAGTATTAGGATAATTCACAGATATTTTATTTTTATACATATATGTATTTCATGCATATATTTTTATATGTAACTTAAAGACTTAGAAACATGACCAATCCCAATATTTCAAGCACCCAAACCATAGTCTTAAAAATATCAGTTCCTACAAAAGAAACAAAGGCTTCTTGGAAGAATCTAATATCTGGTCTGGAGCAGAAAATGTGTAAAAGGAGGTAAGGAATTATATAAGATCTGACAAATAAGATCTCAAGGAAGTTATGGACGTTCACTACGGCCAAAGGTAGCACAATTTGCAGTTCAATTGGCATATGAAATACAACAGATAGATGCCCATCAAATATAGTTATAATCTTCAGCTCATCTTGATATTCAAAAAGCAAAATAGGTTAACTACTGTATGACAACAAAAAATGAAGGTCACTATCTTGGAAACTGTGTAAATGAAATGAAAAATAACAGTCACTTTTTCTATCTTTTCTTATAAAATTATTACAGATAATGACAAGACAGAATCAGAATATAAACATTTTGCTCATTCCAATGAATTAATAGATCTGGCAATGAACTTTAAAGACTGCCAACATTACAAAAAGAGAAAAAGTCAGACTATGTGTCTGAGAATGAAAAAGTGTAAAAGTTTATAGTCTTGCCAAAGGAAATTAATACAAGCCTAATGAAGTCTAAATCCAGCTGCCACTTTACTGGAAACACGGAGGACCCATGAACATGCAGGGCTATATTGTGACTATGTCATCAGCAAAGTCCAGAATTTGAGGTATAGGTAATTTCCTGAGTTCCTTGATAGCTATAAAATGAAACAAAAAGAAAAATTCATGGGAGCATACAAAAAGAGATTAAAATATATATATACCAAGTTAAAAAACATGGGAAAGACTAAGCTGTAGTGTCCAGAAATGTGTAATTTGATTATAGAACTATTAGTGGTATTTATAAATATGATTACCATATGCTAATTAATGATGCCATATATTTGCTATGTGTGTTTTTCCAATTTTGTTTTATTTTAAAAAGTATCAAAAATAAGAGCTTACAGTGGTCAAATATGGAACAAAATAAATTATGGAAGTGTTGACTCATTACCCCAAATATAAAATAAATATATACAAGTCCATGGAGATATAAATAAATGATTGGACAAATCCATTAAGTGAGAAAGAAAGGATAAATGGTTTTTATAAACCAATTCCAAATAATATGTGTAGATTCTCTCTGAAACAAAGATGAACTTAGTCCTCTCCCTTTGATTTTGGGTTAGACTCAGTTCTAACCAAGATTTAAGGAAAGTTGGAGATGGTAACTTTAGAGTGGAGGAACCAGGCAGACACTGTCTTACCCAAGTAAACAAGATTGACAGCCTCAGTAATTAGTTATATCTGTGTCATTCACCCCTGGTATGATGCTCGGTGAAGGTCTCTTCTCTCTTCTCTGTGGCACTCTCTAAAATCCATAATTTAGTTCGGATCATTAACAAAAAATTAGACAAACCAAAATTGAGAGATATTCTACAAATTATCTGACCAACACAATTCAAAATGACAAGTTCATAAAAAAACAACAAGAAAAAAATGGTAATAGAAACAGTAAAGCGTGGAGTTACCTAAGTAGACCTAACTGCTAAAAGCAATGTGGTTTCCTAGACTGGATCCTGAAACAAATAAATGACATTAGTGGGAAAAACTCTTTATTTAGATTTCAGTCAGTTAATAATGTCATAACAAGGGGTGCCTGGGTGGCTTGGTCAGTTAAGTCCAGCTCTGTATTTCGGCTCAGGTCATGATCTCACAGCTCACTGGTCCAAGTTTGTGTCAGGCTCTGAGCTGACAGTGCAGCGCCTGCCTGCAATCCTCTCCTCCTCTCTCTGCCTCTCCCCACTTACGCTCTCTCTCTTTCTTGCTCTCAGAATAAATCAACTTAAAAAATAATATCATAACAATACTTCTGAAATTGATAAGCACATGATAATTACATAAGATGTTAATATAGCTGGAAGGAAGGTACACATGACCATACTATCTTTGTAACTTTTCTGTATCTCTAAAATTGCTCAAAGTCCAAAGTTTTCATAGTTTTGACAGGACAAAAAAAATGAATGAAAAGAGTTTTTGATTCAAAATAAAAATTTATGTTTTAAATATATATCCTCCCCTCATTTGTGACATCTCTTAATTTATTCAGTCATTTAATTAGTTTTTAAAATTTCACCATGTACATGTCAAACATTTCACTTCTTTATTTGTCATACGAATTTTTTACTGAATTCTCTAAAGTCTCCATTTTATTATGTCTCTCTGTCATTGCTTCTTTTTTTCTTTTTTAACTTTTTTAACACTTATTTTTGAGAGAAAGAGTGTAAGAGGGAGACACAGAATCTGAAGCAGACTCCAGGCTCTGAGCTGTCAGCACAGAGCCCAATGGGGGGCTCTAACCAACGAATGTGAGATCATGACTTGAGCTGAAGTCAGAGGCTTAACTGACTGAGCCACCCAAGAGCCTCAATTTTTTTTTAAAAAATTTAATGTTTTATTTAGCAACTGATATTTTAAAAAATCACATTTAAGAGCACTTAAATTTTTTAAAATATGTATTATTTTACAATATGAAATATATTTTTACTAAATAAGGTATAAGTCATTATGAGACCATCTAGCTAAAAAGCCCATAAAATGATATCCAATTACTCTTTTTTTAAGTTTAATTCTTTATATTGAGAGAGAGAGAGCACACTTCTGCAGGGGAGGGGCAGTGATGGAAAAAAAGAAATCCTAAACAGGACCCACACTTTCAGTCCAGAGCCGAGTTTGGGGCTCGAACCCACACACTAGGAGATCATGACTTGAGCAGAAATCAAGAATGGGATAGTTAACTGGCTGAGCCACCCAGGTACCTCCAATTACTCTTTAAAATAAAGTTTTTAATCGCCAAGAAGCTGTATTAGTTTTCTGAATAACGTGTAGGGAATTTTAGCATCCCAGAGATCAGTTGTAATATTTTATTAATGAGTTTGCCGAGCGTCATTGTATATTCCAAATGTGTATATAATAAAATACCGCTGTTTGTTAAACCAATAGCTTATTGTAACTAAAAACATTAAACACACTGCAAAGTGTGGGTGTTTTTTACTTAGTTTAGATAAATATTGTATGTATCTTGTACAAGCACTACCACAAATATAAAACTCAATTTCTCTATTTGAAAAAAACACGTTTTTTAGAGATCAGAGTCAAAATGGAGAAAAGATCTTGTTAAGACAGGTCAACTTGGCTACAGACTGAGTATAATCAAAGAGTCATTTAGTAAAAGCACTGGCTGAAGAGGAGATTAAAATTGGCAATATTATATTTGGCCTTTTATTTATGATTAATCCTTTTGCAAATGTTATGGAGAATAACTCATCCAAAGTTTAGAGAAATCTAGGCAAAATAACTTGCTGCCTCAAAACAACAGCCAAAATGTTTACTCTTTCTATTACTATGTGACCAGTCATGGAAGCTGATAGATTCCTCAACATGGATGCCTACAACGAGGCATGAACAATGTTCGACTTCCTAGAATAGCTTTTAGTGTTATTTGTAGTTTACACACACACACACACACACACACACACAAGATACAGCTGATTAAGTGTGATATAACACTTTAGGAAGTAGAAGAAAAAGGATACTTTGTTGTTCTTTATTTTCTAAAATCATGTGTCACACATTCAATTTAAAACCTAGTAGAATACTTCCTTCTTCATTTGATGTAATCAGACCCCTATATCAGAAAGACTTAAATACAGTTAATGTACTGTTAGTATCTGAGATATTATATAAATATACAATTTATGTATTTTCTTGAGTGACATAAGAGAATAACAAGTGAGAACTAATTATTTCCTAAATTTACAATCTCAAAATTATATGAGCTGTTTAGGTTAGTTCATACTAACAAAGGAAACAAATAGGAGCAGAGCATTTATAAAAATAAATTTATTTAAATTAGACACAGGATGATTTGTTATACAGTTAATCATTTTTCAATGACTTCTGTAGCAGAACAAACATGGGTTTCATGTAAAGTGAATGATAAGGCACATTGAAAAAGCTATAATCTTACTAAAAGAAAATCATTGAATAGTACATGCCAGCTATATGCCAATGATCCTTGAAGGCAAATATTAAGCACTTAGAAAGCATAAATTACAGATTATTTATGATTATAAACAGCATCAGTATTGCCACTTCTCATTTTCTTTTGTTTTAATCCATGAACCTTTTTTTATTATTTGAATTTTAGTTAGTTAACCTACAGTGCAATATGAATGAATTTGGTGCAATATGATGAATTCGGTGATTCATCACATACACACAACACTCACTGCTCATCACAGCAAGTGGCCTCCTTAGTACCCATCACCCATGCAGCCCATTTCCCACCCGCCTCCTTTCATCACACCTCAGTTTCTTCTCCATCATTAAGAGTCTCTTGTGGTTTGTTTCCCTCTCTTCTCTCCCCACCCCCTCCCATATGTTCATCTGTTTTGTTTCTTAAATTCCACATATGAGTGAAATCATATGGTATTTGTTTTTCTCTGATTGATTTATTTAGCTTAACATAATTCATTCTAGCTCCATCCATGTCATTGCAAATGGCAAAGTTTCACTTCTTCGTTTTCATCTATTAAATCATATTATCTCTTGTTGATTATTCTAGTCTCATGATTTAGCATACTTATCTATTTTATGATTTGTTCTTTCATGGGAATGTTCTGTGGAAAAAATTCCAACATATTGGATAGATAGGTAGGTAGGTAGATAGAATATTTTCTTTATTCATTGAACCATCAGACATTTAGATTGTTTTCATACCTTTGCCAATGTGAATAATGTTGTGATGAACATGAGGGTAAAAGAAAAATAAGAAAAATAAGAGGGTGCAGGTATCAGACATACTGATTTCATTTCCTTTGGATATATACCCACTGGTAGGATTGCTGGATCGTATAGTAGTTCTATTCTTAATTTTTTGAGGAAACTCCAAACTTGAGTTAAATTGTTCATACTTAATTGATTCTGAGCATTCTCTCATTGGTTTGTTTCTGTGTCAGATCCAACGTTGTTTTCTCTTTTGTAGTTTCTCCTCTGTACTCTCATAGAGCAGGTATTGTCCTATCTCACTCCCTAATGCCCTGCATTGTAGCTTTGTAACTTGTTACTCTTCTCTTCTCTCCTTTCTGCTTTAGACTTTAAGTTACAAGGGGGAAGGAACTTTACAGTGTGCACTCTGCCAGTGTATAATGGAAATTAGTTATAATGTACTCACCAAATGTTAATATTTGAGAAGGAAAGACCCTTGAAGTCTCCCTTTCAAAATTTTAAAAGGTATTTGCTTTTTATTCCCTCAAACTTCGGAATTATTTTGTTAATCAACTCTCCCACAAACATGTTGCAGTTTTGTTGGATACAATGTATGAATTCATTAGAGAATACAGAGTGTAACTTTCAATATTAACCTAATATGGAATTTATGGCTTTCTACTTATGATTTCTTTTAGGCTGCTTATGAAATTTAGCATTTTTTTCATATAGATCCTGCATGTTTCCTCTGTAGTTTATCATGTGGTACTCATGATTTTATAAATGAAATAGTTTTACATTACATTTCTCAACTAGTTATTGCTGGTATAATGAATCCTTAGTAATTTAAATAGTTTTGTATTTTATTTTCATGAGGTTTCCAGGTACATAATCATAGGTTAAGTAGAATTTTTACATTGATATCATTTTTCTGTTTTTGACTAATCTCATTTCCTTTTGTGTTATTTTTAGGCTAATATTTCCAGAACAAATTTAAATATTTGTGGACATTATTTCCATTGTTTTAATTTTTATGGATATGACTCTAAAGTTTTCAACATAAAATTTAAAGTTGGCTCCTTGCTTGAGATAACTTTATTACGTTAAAATGGTTTTATTGTAGTCTTAGTTTACACTTAGCTTTTTCTAACTACTGACAGTTTGAACCAATGCACTTACTGCTTATTATAGGTATTTGAGGATACTGTGAAAGTTGATATCGTTCTTTCTATGAAAATGTCTTCCTATCCTTCTAAAGTGGAGGAAGGACAAAATGGAAAGATAATAGATCAGGTTTGATGTCAATGAAGGAAGCCACCAATGCACCACCACATACTAATTTTTGATTCACAGAGATTCCAAAGTGGAATTTATTTTTTCCTCCATTAGAGGAAAACATATTTGTGGAATCAATCAGTTAATGAATATAACTGTAAGTACTTAAGGCCTAGGATGCTCCAAGGACAGAGCAAATGTTAGCTATTCATGGATTAGTTGTGAAACTACAGTTGTCTCAGATGCCTGTGTCAACCTGCTACGTTTCTTGCAGCCATTCAATGGCTGTTGTTTGATCTATAAAATGTTTGTATTCTATGGATGTTTATCTTATTACTTCTTCATAAAAATTAGAAGACACACGAGATATACATTCTCATATAACAACCTGTGGTTTTAGTTTGCCATAGTCCCCAGTACTCCGTATTGTCCTATTTACATTCAATTTGCCAGTACAACCGTGAAGGCATTTTAGGTCGTGACCCTTAAAGTACACTGTTGTAAAAATGGATTATTTACTCAGATGATTTTGTCTTAGGTAGCTTAACACCAATCTTTTGTACAAGAGAATAGTTGAACTATAATAACTTTTAAATATGCATTCTGAATCCCAGTCTTATTCCCAATAAATGGGCAACAAAAACAATCCATAATATTACTGGCGAATGACTGCTCAGAGACAAAGAGAAAATAATTTCGTTCAGTTCTATAGAATTTTGCAGTTAAAAACCATTTTCCTGGGGTGCCTGGATGGCTCAGTTGGCTAAGCATCCGACTATGGCTCAGGTCATAATCTCAGTCTATGGGTTCAAGCCCAGTGGCAGTCTCAGAGCCTGGAGAATGCTTCAGAGTCTGTCTCCCTCTCTCTCTGCCCCTCCCCTTTTGTGTTCTGTCTCTGTCTCAAAAATAAATAAACATTAAAAAATACTTTTAAACCATTTTCCTGTACATCTTTCTCTAAATCAACAGAGGACAATGTGTCTGGATAATTTTTATTATTCTGTAATGCTTGGCATGGTGCCTTGGACAGAGTAAATATCCAATAGATATTTGTTACAAAATATGTAAAAGAAATCACCCACTCCATGGTTTGCAATAGCAGAAAAATGTTTGGGGTTTAGATAATCAGCTTTGTTTATTTCCAGAAGCACTTATCATGGCTGTAACTTTCTCATTAGAACAAAGTAGAACAAAATAAAACAAAGTCACATTTACAAATGATTGGGAAAAAAAGATTGTATAGATATGATTTGCTGAAAAATACATACATTTTTGAACAGTAAATTTTCATGGAAACAAAACAAAACACAGTACAGGAAACAAACAAGATTCTAGAAATTGCTTTTAAGAGTTATATAGGAATCTGATACTTGAGATTGGCTAGTTAAGTGTTTTCAAATGTGTAGAGCCACTTTCATCCAAACTAAATTTATCAATTCTAGCCTGATAGAGATCAATCACTTTACTGAAGAATTAAAAGCTGATATGAGCAAGTACTTCAAGAAAGACAAGGGAAGAGTCTTTTGAATAGAAGTCCCAGGTCTAATCACTTTAGCTTTATCCTTAATGTTTCTACTTACAAATCAGTTGTAATGTAAATATCTTTGCCTTTTATATTCTTTATTTTACTACAAATATCCCAAACGGTTGAAACAAAATTTCGTGAAAAAACAAGAGACCATGACAGTAGTGTTGCTCATTTTGGCAAGGACTAATTTTGCAAATTTAGTCAGTTTTGTTCTTAGCCTTGGAGTAGAATCACCTGGAGACATTAACAAAAAAACAAAAAATGTTTTTTTAATGTCTGGTTCCCATTCATGGAGATTCATAATTGATCTGAGGTACATCCTGGGCATGGGAGTTCTCTCTTTCTGTTTCAGTTTGAGTCTGCAGTCACTTTTAAAAACCACAGCTTTAGCCCATGATTCTCAAAATTCCATAAATATCCCAGTATATCTTGTCTTTACTCCCTTGCAGGTGAAAACAAAAGATGCTTGTTTTGCTGCAGATGGCATGAAATAGAAGATACAACAGCAAGAATGGTCCAGGTAAATATCGTTTTAAACCTGATGTGTCTGAGTCTGTTTATATTTTCTTGACTATCCCATTTTTCAACCTCTTGAGAGAAAGAGATCTTTTCATCCTGACATTTTCAAATATCGATGGTTCTATATCTGGAATATATCCCTAGCCTTTGCTCTGATATGTTATAATTATTTACCTACGCAAAACACCCACATCAACAAAAAGCAAATGTTCATCCTCACTTGCTCTAAACATTACATTGCTGAACTTTCCACAGCTTATGTCACCATTGTTACTATATCTCACCTTAAATATACTTTCTAAGAGCTTCTATTGAATTTGTTCAAGAGGAAAATTTTTACTCTATCCTTCAAGTCTCTTCTAGCTAGTCTAAGAATTAAATTGACAAGAGTCAGACTAATAGGAGGAAAAAAACAAAGTTTAACTTTGTTTAACTGAAGTTTATGTGCACATAGAAGCCCAATACTGAATTGAAGCCCAAAGAAATAACCAAGACAGGCAGTTTTTATACTTTTAAGGCAAAGAGACAATAAACCTGTGAGGAATTGATAGGACAAAGAAAACCTGCGTTTCCTAGCTTTGATTAGCTATGAATCATGATTATCACAATTTGATTCCTGAAAAGTAACAAGATTTTGTTTATAGAGCCTTCTTAATTCTATACACCTCATCTCCCATAATAAAAAAATCTCTTTACCTCTTAGTACCTGAAGGGTTCCCTTCACAGGGAAAGAGACCAAGGAGGGTCTCAGTGTCCTTCTTGCACAATCTATGTCTTAAGCAACTTTTATTTAAAATAATCATCAACACACCAGGGTGGCCCATTTGGGTGGGGGACATTGACCTTGGCCCCTTTTCGTTGAAAAAGCACTTCAAGCACTGTGGGACTATCTTACTGAGAACTAGAAGTACCTGAATGGTTACAGAGAATAAAAATTCTCCAATATAGCCAGGACATTTCATCTTTTGGTGTGCCTCAGGAGACCACCGCTGGCATGATAGCACTCCCAGGGGCAATTTTCAGATTTGAGCAATATTTAGCTCAAGTTGAGCTACACCTTTGTGTCAAGATGGCAGGACCCTGTTTTGGGGCACGTGGGTGGCTCAGTTGGTTGAGCATCCAACTTCATCTTGGGCCATGATCTCTTTTAGCTAAAGAACAATTTTACTATGAGAGAGAGAACAGTATTCCTCCGGTGTGTCGCCAGTTCCAACCGGCCTGTTCGGTACAGCTGGAGACGTGGTCAGGAGGTGTTATTACAAGGATCTGATAAAGGAGTTGAGATTTACGAGCCCTTCTTTACCTAGGTAGGAATTAAGGTACTTATATCTCTTTCTATTAAAATGCTTTCCTAATTATTTCCTAATTACTTTTATGTCTATTTGAAAAGAGTTTCTCCAAATCTGGCCTTGTAAAAAAACAACAGGTTCTTGGGGCGCCTAGGTGGCTCAGTCAGTTAAGCGTCCAACTTCAGCTCAGGTTATGATCTCACAGTTTGTGGGTTCGAGCCCAGTGCTGGCAGCTCGGAGCCTGGAGCCTGCTGTGGGTTTCGTGTCTCCCTGCCTTTCTGCCCCTCCCCTGCTTACCCTTTGTCTCTCTCAAAAATAAATAAATAAATAGGATACTAGGACCCAATTTTAAGTTTGAAACTGACTTTTGCCTGGCAGAATGGATTCTAATAAGGTTAGTCAGGCTGAAGTGAGGCATCATTCTAGAGCAGCAACTCTCCAAGTGAGATCCCCAACCAAAAACATTGGCATCATCAGAGAACTTGCTAGAGGCCCAAATCCTCAGACCTAAACACACACTTATTGAAACAAAATCTCTAGGAATGTGGCCCAGAAATCTATATTTTAACAGGTCCCCTCGTGATTCTGGTATATGTTAAACTTTTATGAGCACTCTCCTTAAGGGAAGATGGTCCCCTGGTACCTAAAATACATGAAATCCAACCCATGCCAGAGTAAGGAAAAGAGTCTGGTGAATATTCATTTGCGTCCTTGATACTTTCAAGGAGTTGTGAAGTCTAAAAAGGAAACATTTTACCCAATGTAAGGGAAAATAAGTCAATAAGACAGTGATTACAGAGTCAAATCTCAGTTTGCTACAATGCAAAAGAGGTTTTACTGGCCTTATACAAAAAGTCACATGGCATTCATGTTTCTGTACCACAGGATTCTTAAGAAGTCAAAAGCAATGTGGAACTTAATCTTTCTGTCAAAAGGAATGACATATAGTATGAGTCGATTAGAATACACGAGAAGCTGGCCAGGGACACAAACATGTCTGAGAGAGACAGAGAACAGAATACCACAGTGCTAACTTTGTAGATAACATTTCCAGGAAATAAGTCACTGAGAGAAGGCATTTTCATAGTGCCCAGTTCTATGAAACTAAAAACATAGATAACTCAAGCCAAGAAATGTAATCAACAAAGACCTGTATTTATGTCCCTCCCCTCCCACCCACCCCCCAAATCTCTGTTGGCTCCTTTTTTGTACTTGGTTATAGAAAATCTTGGTCTAAAATTCAAGTTTGACAAAAGGACTGCACATTCCCCGCTGAAAGGATGGGATGAGATAATATAATTAGTCACATCTGTCCACTAGTCATGTCTGTCCACTAAAAGGAGGGGACAGCAGACATTGCACAATGGAGAGTATGAACCTCCATGTGTGGCAAATTACATACCTTTAGAATATTAAAAAGCTCCTACAGGAGAAGGCTGGTGTTTTCAATAGAGTGGGTATGGATAGCAGCTGCTTCTACCAGCAGAAGTTCAGGGGGATTTGAAAGTGCGGTTTTCAGCTTTATTGTGTCTCGTATCATGTCAAAATCAAACATGTCATAAACCCCCCTCCTTCACTTAAAATCCTGGAATGGTTGAGCATTTAATTAGTGCTGCAACTGCGTAACTCTTAGAATCAAGATGTGAGTGTCATACTCAGTTCTAGATGCCCTAGTGCAGTAGGAGATGGGATACTTCTTTAAAGCTACTTTCAAAGTTTTCTGATTTT
Source organism: Suricata suricatta (assembly GCF_006229205.1). Taxonomy (NCBI): domain Eukaryota; kingdom Metazoa; phylum Chordata; class Mammalia; order Carnivora; family Herpestidae; genus Suricata; species Suricata suricatta. The sequence goes on along the minus strand of NC_043708.1, from coordinate 50,048,115 downwards.
CCATTTGTGTTCTGTGTTGGATATTTACAGCCTTAACTGTCTCCTTCTTCCCAGGGCTTCTTCTCTGGGGCTTTCAGAGGAAGCTGTAATATTTAGAGTCATTTGTGTCACCATAGTGACTGACTGCTGTAGCTACTTTATCTCCTAGTACTTTGCCCTCCATGTATATGCTAGTTGATGTACCACTAGTGATCATTTGAGCAATAATGGTCTCACTATGTGGCATGGTTTGCAGACATGCCATTATCGCTCAGAAAGGAAGCTGCTGATATGCTTCCGAGAAAAGGCCCCTAGAATCTCCATCTGCGAGCTTGTCGTGGGGCGATTATTGCCTCCTGCCACTGCCATCAGTCAGGGCCCTGGCAGAAGTCCTGTGGATCAGTACAATATTCGTAAATTTCACAAACTCACTCCCCTCCTGTCATTCAGTCTTTTGCCATGCCTCCCACTTGCCAAACCCAAGTGGAAGCTAAAGGGTAGAGACCTGGTTGATATTGCCCATTGAAGCCTCTGGGTCACAAAGAGGAGGGTGAATCCAGAAAAGAAAGTGGAAGATGTCTAGCACACCTACGCTCTGAGCTCTACACTTAGTATTGGATTTCAGTTTTCTTCCTTGATAGGAAAATCATAACAATGTTCATTATGAAATATCTAAAACAGATGCTGACATCTGCTTTTCCTTTTTCACCCATGCATAGGGAACAACGTAGCAGGCTCGTCACTGCTATCCTTAGAAAGGCCTGCTTGCCAGATTGGCCCTCAGCTGTGGTCTAGAAACTTGGCTGAGAAAAAGTTTCTCACAGTGACATAAAATTTTGGTGAATGACAAGAGTGGCTCATTGTGTTTAACCTGTGCAATGCAATTTCTGCTGTGCATCTGCTTGCTTTCTGTGATTGTGGTTAAGAAATTATGATTAATTTCAGTCAATCACGTGAACAACTCCCAATAAAATTCCTGGAATACTAGGTTCAAGAGGGCCTCCCTTCTAGACAACACTATATATATATATTGTCAGAGCTAATTGATAAGCTCTTCCAGTGTGACTCCACTGGGAGAGGGGACTCTTGTATGCTTGTGCCTGACTTCCTCTGGACTTCACCCCATGCGTCTTTTCCCTTTGCTGACTTAGCTGTGAGTCCTTTCACTGTAATAAACTACAGTCATGAATATGACTGTATCTATGTTGTGTCTTGTAAGTCCTCCAAGTGAATCATTGAACTTGGGGGTGGTCTTGGGGACCCCCAGCACAATACTAAACACTAATATTAGAAAAGCATAGATAGAAAATGTATTCATTCATTCATTCATTTAAACCTTTTGAGTGACTTCTGTAACGTAGGTACTTTGTGTGTTTAGGAAATGCCTTTAAAAGTTAAGCACTTTCAGAAGCAAGCAGAGTAGCACAGCGGAAGCGTGCTGGGCCCATAAAAGTTAAGCACTTTCAAAATCTATAGTTTAGCTGTTTTACAAAGTTAAATGTCATTTTCAAGTAGACATAAAACTTCTTTATTTTATATGACCATTATTCTATATTGCTACCGGGAACAATCAAACAATGTAAAAAAAGAAAATTTAAGTGTTTGAATAAAATGTCATGGTCTATCAATAGCATTATTTCTCTGGAAGATACAGAGCATGAGATCAGAGTGACACTTTTCTTGTATTGAAATTTCTTCAAGTGCTGTAACAAATAGTAGGAAACAGAGTACATGCTTTAGGATCAAAGTAGCAATGTCAGTCTATGTGGTGCTAAATCTAAACCTATTTGGTTTATGATTAACAAATTTGAGAGATAACTTTATGTAGCTTATATGCCAGTAAACATAAGATCTGAATATATGCTTAAAAATAGCTCAAATAACCTTATTTCTTGGGGTGCCTGGGTGGCTCAGTTGGTTAAGTGTCCAACTTCGGCTCAGGTCATGATCTTAATGGTTTGTGGGTTGGAGCCCTACATCAGGCTCTGTGCTGACAGCTCAGAACCTGGAGCCTGCTTCGGATTCCCTCTCCCTCTCTCTCTCTCTGTCCCTCCCCTGCTCACATTCTGTCTCTATGTATCAAAAATAAACATTAAAATGCATACTTTATTTCTTATTCATGATTACCAAATGTCCTGCTTGACTTTTCCTCCCTTTAACTTATTTTAAAATCTTTACATATTAACTTAACAATTTTAATGCCAGTTTTAGATTTTGAGGTCTGTGTTTTGTTTTAATTTCACCAATATCTGTGTAACATAATAGAAATCTACAGAATCCCAATGCTGTTTAGTCAACATTTTCTTGCATATTTTAAGTCTATAATTGAGAGTTTTCCACCTCAAATAACATCATAGAAAAAATATTTTTAGGGTAAAAGTACAAAAATACAAAAACAAACTAAATTAACTGTGATCTCTTAAAATCTAAAAGGTATCTTACAATTATTTTTGTATACTATGAATCTGACAACTAAGTAGTTTTGTCATAGACAAGAAACATATATGAGATACATAAAAAGACATCTATTTTAACAAGGTGTAACATTTTGGGAATAGATATATTTCTTTTTAACTGACCACGAATGTCAGTGTTATATTGTATGAAACCAGATTAGTTGTTCACCTTCAAGAAGGTGTGATTTTTATGAAATACAAAGCCCATGGAGTCACAGTAAATTATTGTGACTATTGGCCATTTTATTTATAGATAGTGACTCTAGGGACAGAAAAAGAAAATTGGCTTAAAATCTTTACATCACAATAAAAGGAATGAAGCTCACTGGTGATACTTATATGAGATACATATATATGTTTTCACCCAACAAGATTATGGAGTCTTTCATCATGTATCCCTTTTATCTTTAGAAATAACAATACATTTTTGGAAAACAACAACATTTGTGGAAGAAATTGTTTTTCACTGGGCAGTGAGAACAGTGATATTTTACAATGAAAACATTGAGGAAAGAAGAGAAAGAGATATTAAGGTTAAGGCAGTTTATTAATATATAGTCTATCATTTTTCAGTAATATCTTTTCTCCTGAAATTTCATTGAAAACAAAACAGTGGAAACTTCTTTTTTAAAAAAAATTCTGTTTAATTAGTGTTACTGAAGAAAAAATCTGTAATGTAAGAGTAGTAGAAAGAATTCATGCAGAGGAAATAAAAAGATATTTCACTCTCCATATGGGGATTGTAACCCTATGGATGAGGTCTAGCTGTGACCACAGATGTTTTCTAGCTGGAAGCATATGGTTAGTTTTAACTTAGAACATACATTAAACAGCTTCCTTCTCTAAAACCTCAGCAGTGATCTCGTTTTATTTTCAGAATAGTTTTCACAAGTAATGTGGATCTAAAATGTATCGTAGCACATATATATTATAAAACTAATTAAATGAAAAATTGCTACATTTTTATCTGGGAGAGAAAAGGTCATGCATTACATGATTAGCTGTCTTTGGTAAGAATATCACAACTTAATTTATTGACTTGACTCATGTACTAAAATATCAAAACAACTCATCCAAGGAACTTTGTTGAGAATATTTCTTTATGCTTTTACTTTTGATGCTTTTTAAAAATTAAAATCAATATATTCTGAGGAAAACAAATGTGAAACTAGCTACCTTGGTTTAGAAATGGCTATCTGGTTGATTATGGGATAAAAATTGGAATGTGTGTAACTAAACTAGGCCAAAAAATTTTATCATAGTCTGCCTTATTCTCTAGTGAATCATTTTACCCTTACGATAGATGCAATCAAATTTTAGATTTATCACAGCTTTTTCTTGGATTACTTCTTTCTTAATATAGAATTCAATGAGTCACTTGCTAAGAGAAAAAGAAAATCAATACTGCAAATAAACTCATTTTTCCACAGAAATTCCCAAGAGAAATTATTCTATAATCCAATAAATTTCTTATTGAAGAAATATATTCTATTACCTAGTCTAAATATGTACTTAGTCATTTTACCCCATAATAATTATATTGCAACCCAGTCTTAACAGTGTAAATCATTTTCTTTCTCCTTTGTAGAGCAGAATTTTAAGTTTTCCTAAATTGAAATTCTTATGTATCCTTCCAATTAGAATCAGTCATACTAAGTGAAATAAGTCAGGCAGAGAAGGACAGTTACCATATGTTTGCGCTCATAGGTCTAACAGGAGACCAGGAGAGACCTGATGGAGGACCAGGGGGAGGGGAAGAGGGAAAGAGAGCTGGGGAGAGAGAGGGAGGCAAATCATGAGAGACTATTGAATACTGAACATGAACCAACTGCTGAAGGCAGAGGGGAAGGGGGGAAGGGAGGGCTGAGAATGGAGAAGGCCACTTGTGGGGAAGAGCACTGGGTGTTTTATGGAAACCAATTTGACAATAAACTATCAATAAATAAATAAATAAACATTTAAAAAATAAAAAATATTAAGGGAAAAATTTTCTTTTAAAACAATAAAAATCAACATATAAAGATATTTATGATTTGAAGCATCATTACATTCAAAGGACAATCTTTAAATCCATTCTTAATGAGACTGTTTTGTCATCCTTATTGAATCTGGGAATTTCTGAAAACACTTCAACCAACAGAATTGTTGGCTACATAAACCAGGTAATTGTTATTTTGGCAAAGCAAAGGACCTCTAACCCACATAAGAAAAATCTAGTTAGTTAGAGGTGATAATATTTATACATCATGATTCAGAATAGAAAATGTCTTGTCCGACTTATAAGGTCATTATCATTATCCTATTGACAAATGTAGCCAGAGGGTTTATCAGGCTTCTATATGATGACCTGTTGTTACAACCTCGGCTTTGATCTTTCATGATACACATGCTTAGCAAACAGCTTCTGGTTTTAAGTTCATTTCCCTTGTAGTGACCGGGCAAGTGAAGTTTTTATTCACTTGGTAGTTATACTTAGCAGCATAAACTAATTCATTTTAATAATGAAAATCAGTGTTCCAGAATGTAATTTAGCCTGTCTCTTGTTACAAAGTCCAATTACTTCAAGTATGAGTACTCAACTTCATGTTTGAGTCTGAATATTGAAAGACTAAGATGTTAGATGTGAAAGGCTTGCGTGGAAGTACTGAAACCATGCTGAGTCATGTCTGAAGAAGGAGGATGGCTTCCTATTTTATAACTTTTGATACATTCACTTTTTCAACAGATAAAGAGCCTGGGTTCTAGGCAGTACTAAAAACACAAAAGTAGACTGGATGATAAGAACAACCACCACAGGCAGTAATATGCTTTGTAATATGTTTTTTAAGATTGAGATAATATTGACATATAACATTGTATAAGTTTAAGGGGCACAATGTATTGACTTTATGCACTTAAATATTACAGTGAATATAGCAGGGTAGAACACTAACACTGCTGTCCTGTAATATAATTATCATTTTTTTGTGTGTGGTAAGAACAGTTAGGATTTCATTTCTTAGCAACTTTAAAAAAGAATTTATTTATTTTTGAGAGAGAGACAGAAAGAGAGAGAGAGAGAACACAAGTGGGGAAGGAGCAGAGAGAGAGGGACACACAGAATTGGAAGCAGGCTCCAGGTTCTGAGCTGTCAGCACAGAGCCCGATGCAGGGCTTGAACTCACAGACCACGAGATCATGACCTGAGCTGAAGTCAGACGCTTAACCGACTGAGCCAACCAGGTGCCCCTTTATCATCTTTGAAGTTTACAATACAATACTGTTGACAATTTTCACTAGTGTCATATTAGATCTCCAGTAGATATTTACCTACTAGTTGAAAGTTTGTATTCGTTAACATCTTCCCAATTTTCCCTCCTACCAAACCCTGGTACCCACACTAGTCTCTCTTTCTCCAAGTTCTACAAAGTTGTGATTCTACATATAAGTGATATTCTACAGTGTGTGTCTTTCTCTGCTTGACTTATCTCACTTAGCACAATAACCTCAAGTTTCATCCACATTGTTACAAATGGCAGAACTTCCTTTTTTCTGATGGCTGAATAATATCCCATTGTGTGTGTGTGTGTGTGTGTGTGTGTGTGTGTGTGTGTACATACACATCTTCATCCATTCGTCTGTTGGTGGACACTTAGTTTGTTTCCTTATCTAGGCTATTGTGAATAATGCTTCAATGAATATGGGGGTACAGATATCTTTTCAATATCTTGTTTTCACTTCCTTTTGTTATATACCCAGAATGGAATTGCTGGATCATATGATAGTTGTATCTTTTATTTTTTTGAGAAAACTTCATACGGTTTTCCATAGTGGCTGTACCCATTTACATTCTATTAAGAATGAAGAAGAGTTCCCTTTTCTCTGCATCCTTGCCAACAGTTGTTATCTCTTACCTTCTTAATGATAGTCATTCTAATACATGTGAGATGATAGGTCATTGTGGTTTTCATTTGCATTTTCCTGAGATTAGGGATAATGACCTTCTTTCCATGTGCCTGTTGGCTATTTGGATGATTTCCTTGGGAAAAAAATCCACTTATTTCTTCTGTCCATTTTTAATGCATATGGCTTGTGGGTTTCCTTGGTATTGAGTTTTATGGGTGCATTATGTATTTTAAATATTAATCCCTTACCTGATACGTGGTTTGCAAAAATTTTCTCCTGTTCCACATATTGCTTTTTCATTGTGTTGTTTCTTCTGCTGTCCAGGAGCTTTTTTAGTTTGATGCACTCCCACTTATTGATTTTTGCTTTGATTGCTTATATTTTTGGTATCATATTTTTAAAATCATTGTCAAGGCCAATGTCAAGGAACTTGTGTCCTATGCTTTGTTGTAGATGAGTGTGATTGTATTTGATCTTATGTTTAAATTTTTAATCCATTCTAAATTTTGTGAGTGATGTGAAATAGGAGTCCGGTTTCTTTCTTTCTTTCTTTCTTTCTTTCTTTCTTTCTTTCTTTCTTTCTTTCTTTCTTTCTTTCTTTTTTTTTTTTTTTTGTACAGCTGATTATCCAATTCTTCCAACATTTGCTCAAATGAAAAGATCATCCTTTTCCCATTGAGTATTCTTGGCTCCCTTTGGTTACTAAAAAAAAAAAAAAATGATATAGGCTCCCTGCCACTGAGAAGAAAATGGTACATGAGAATCAGAAGAGGCTTTCTAGGGGGCCTGAGTGGCTCAGGTAGTTAAGCATCCGACTTGATTTCATTTGACTCAGGTCATGATCTCATGGTTTGTGGGTTTGGGCCCCACATTAGGCTGTGTGCTAACAGTGCAGCGCCTGCTTGGGATATTGTCTGTCTGTCTCTCTCTCTCTCTCTGCACGTTGTTCTTTTTCTCTCTTCAAATAAATAAATAAACTTAAAAAAGAATTTTTAGGAAAATAAATGTTTTCCCAGAATCTTAAAATATGTAGAAGTTGCTGTGTAAAATGGTATGTGTGACATAATGTTATAATAACATTTTTGTCTGAAGCAAAACCAGGTGACCAGCAAAGACTATCAGATGACTCTCAAGCCTCTAATTCTACCCATGGTATGATAAGAAAGGACTACAGGAAAGTTATGGAAGTGAATTTCTTCAGAGCAGAGTGGACTGTGAGTCTCACCCTTAACATCCATGTCCCAAAGGAGTAGAACGGGTATTTGGTTTGACATCTCTGAAATCAAGGAATATCTTGAATATGCTTTTGGCAGCACATTGTCTTCCTTGACAGGATGTAAATTACTAAAGAATCTTATAATCAGTGGCTCTTCAGATTCAATGAAATATGGTAATGAAGGATTTGTGGCGTGAAAAACTAGGAAGCTCCTCCTACATACCCATTGCCCAACCCCTACTTCCAGCTATTCACAGAGATGTGTTATTTTTCTTTTCACCTCAATTGAGAGAGGGGCTTTAAAGAGACCATTGAAGCACCTGCAATGCTTTCTTTGAGCTTAACAGTGTCTTATGCCAATCTAAAGAGCAATAGACAGGATAATAGCCTCTTTGAAAACAAACTGGGTGTATGTTGCATCTCCAGAATATTCTCTCTGAACTCAAGTCTTGGACCACATGCTAACATAGGGTCATGTCAAGTCCCATCCAAGAGGCTGCCTAGGGTCATGGTGGAATCAGGAAATGACTAGTGCCCTGGAGTAGAGGACAAATAAGATAAAAGTGGGAAGATAAATTAGATAGGAAGGTTAAACACAAACTGTGAAAATCCTTGAATTTCACAATTAAAAATAGGTATTAATTCTCTTGGCATTAGGGAACCAGCCTAGTGAGCAAGGAATAATATGACCTGATCTCTGATTTTGAAAAGTTAGTTTACAACAGCATGAGTGGATAGGAGGAATGTAAATCTGAAAATAGAAAACAAAGCAATGATTATTTAGTAACCAATTTCAATATTTAAGGCAAGCAATAATGAAGATGTGGAATACAACCAGTGGTAAGAGAAGGATCTTAGTAACACACTGGAGGTGAATTAGATAGCATTTGGAGTTAATCTGGTATATGTTTGGGGATCCTCAACATACATAGGGTGGTTAAAGAAACAAATTAATAGGATAAGGCGCATGTAGTGCAAGGAAAGAATGTATGATAGGCTATGAGAATTGAGAACAGAAATAGAAATAGAGTTGAACTGAAATAGAATTGAGAATATATATTGTCAATCAAAAGCAACATAAAAAAGAGAAAGAGAAATTGGGGGAAATAGTAAGAAGACAAGATAGAAAGTATTATATTAGTTCTTCTCTTTAGATCCATAATTTAATTGCCACACCAATTTTTTGCAATTAAGTTGTCAATAATAATACAACTACTATGCCTTTTTGATAACTAGAATTGTGCTCGATGAATACACACACACACATACACACTGCAAATATGTTTTTAATCAATTCTTTATAGACAAACACTTGTATTTAGCATGATGTTTCTAGCATCCTGGGATATATTGGTGTATCTACACAGTCTACTTAGCAAGCAGTTCCATTCCTAAGGATTTGCACTGGAGAGCTTTTACTGGTTATTTCAATCCCTAAGAATCCAGAGCAGATAACTTTTATAGAAGATAGTGCTTTTCCCCTGGACTCAGCAATTATCTGAGGTTGCCTGTCACTTTTCTCCAATTCCCTTTATTGGCTACATCCTCAGGAGTGGAAAAGTAACTTATTTCATCATTCCATTACTTGTTATTCCATTTCTTTGAGGACAGTACAACATGTGGTTAAGGATTATAAGAATCTTAAGATACACCACCCTAGGCATGCAAACATGCATACACCCCCACACACAGAATGTTCTGTATTGATATTGACTAATGCTGTTTACCACCAATATTAATAGCCATCTTTATCTGGCTAAATGAAGGAAAGAATGAGTCCAGAATCTTAGATTACCTTGTGTGCTTTTGTAGGTTGTACACTTCACTATCTCAGGGGTTAGCATTCACTTTATAGCCCATGTGAACTGTGTTTTCTAGAATTTGGTAGTGCATATCCTGTGGGGCCATAAGGATTGACCTGCTAATGTATCCAGGGAAAAAGAACTACAGAGAGTAAAAGAAAGCCATGACAATCACGTTTCACTTGGATCTAACTGTGCTAGAAAGTGGTTTCAACTTTGGGCTTCCCAGTGATATATGTGTTTACATTCTTATGTCTGATTAGCTTAAACTAATTTGGAGTAGTGTTACTGAAATGGAGAGTCCTGAATCTTTTTGTATCAGAAAAAAATTTATTCAGGAAATGCATTTACCAAATATTTATTAAATGCTTATTGTGAGACCTTGTTCTTGGTACTGAGCAATAAACAGAGCAATGACAGAGGAACAGAGCAATAAACAGGATTCAAAACCTCTGACTTCATAGACATCATTTTAGTGGATAGTTTTCCTAGAACACCAAGACAAAGAAACAGCAAACAAGTTCCTAGGAAAGCTTCCTAATTGCAGCCTAGAAGGTGGGATTCAAATATCATCTAGATTGATAATAAACAAATGAAAGTGTAAGTATGCTACTGAATGGAATTATTTTGGATATCAAGAAGTAACATAAAATGATGAAAATCAAATTCTTTGGGAAAATCAAGAGATCAGGAGATAAGCTTTTTTTAGACAAGGATTACCTGTAAGCATTTTCACGTAAGGGGATATGCATTTTAAATGGACTGATTTTGCAAAACTAGTGACATATATTTTTTGAACTGTAGTGATATCAAGAACTCTTTAAAATTTTTTATCATGTTTATTAAGAGAGAGACAGACAGACAGAGATAGAACACAGCAGGGGGAGGGCAGAGAGAGATGGAGAGAGAGAGAGAGAGAGAGAGAGAGAGAGAGAGAGAGAGAGAGAATCCCAAGCAGGCTCCATGTTGTTTGCTCAGAGCCCAGTGCTGGGCTCAGTTTTGCAATCCATGAGATCATGACCTGAGCTGGAATCAAGAGCCACATGCTTAACCACCTGAGCCGTTCAGGTGCCCCTCAGGAATTCTTTCATTTTCCAATTCAAATCTATATAATTTTCCTACCATGCATATTGTTACCATTCTTGGTTTGCATACCATGTGTGCCTATCAGCTGTGGGACATAATTTTTGTTTTTTAAAAGGATGTTTCAATTTTTAGATATTTAAATTTGAGTTAGATAATAAATACTTTAATGAAAAATATGTTTTTTGAAAGAGGCAGTTCATTTAACATTTGCTTCAATATTTTTCATTTGCTGCAATTTTTAGTGTAGCTATCACTTTGTTGGAAATATAAAACTGCTTAAGAATGTAGTAGCTCATTAATTGTGTATCTTATTGTATAAATTTTTGACTGTCTTATGAGAAGTGTTATAAAAGTTAACTACTAGTAAAAGTGTACAGTTTCTTATCAAAAAATCTGCTAGCTTTTCCTCTAATTTTCATGTCCTAATGTGCTGTTAGTTTACCATTTCATACCTTTTTTCATACTACAGATAATTTTATTAATCAGTAAAGGTATTACTTTACTTTTCGTTTCTTTTCTTTTCTTTCTTTCTTTCTTTCTTTCTTTCTTTCTTTCTTTCTTTGATCAGGCACAAAATCATACATTTTGTGAATTTCTAGGTATCAGGCCCCTATTTTTAGTAGAATTTTGTTGTTAAGAAAAATGTTAAATACCTTACACAATTGTGGTATATGTGCTGCAGATAAGAATATTTCTGTTTTATTCTCTAAGGAACATAGTCAAGTAAATGGACTTTCTATTAATGAAAGAGATCTACCTAGAGTCATGTAATTACTGGCATGTAAATTTATACACAATGCATTTGAGCCACCCTCTTTTACTGATGAAGTTACTGATTTAGCTTGAAATAAACTTTAGTTCTGATCGTCTGAACTAAAGCTCAAGTCCGATTCAAGTTTAGTAACCTTTATATGAGTAGGGGTGACAAATTTTTGTTCTAGATGAAATTCCTATGCATTAGTAGTAGCTACGGCATTGAAGCTTAGCAGGATAAGTGAAGGAATTTTGGCAAATATAGTTTGTTATTGTAGAGTTTTTGCCAGGAATATACAACATCATAATGCTTTCAGGCTAGAAATTTTATTCGTTGCCATTGAGCTACATGAAATATTAGCCAATGTTAATCATCCTGTAGTCAAAGTTCACTAAGTAATTCTATAAACACTTGTCTTATCCAGAAGAAATTGATCAACCTTAAAGACTCATCTGGCAGACTTATTCATCCATCCATCCATTCATTCAGTAACATATCATGAAACTAGATACCAGGTAAGCAGAAATGACTAAGACATATGTCCTGATCTCGTTGTCTAGGAGAAAGGATAGATGTAAATAAATAACTGAAGAATAGTGCATAGGGTATCATTAAGAAAATTAAATCAGCATGCTCAAAAGGAGAAAGTCATGCACAAGGCCAACTGCCAAGGTTCACATGCTTTTTTTTCACAATATCCAGCATAGAGCAGGGTGCCAGTAGCTGCGACTCTTCCTCATCTACACTGGTGAACATGACAGCACTGCTTTCTCTGGAGAAAGCCTTGCCATCTTGCACAATAGGTTTTCAACATGTGAACTTTGGAAGGACACACAAACATTGAGACCATAGAATTCTGCCCCCTTCCCCCAAATTTATGCTCTTCTCACATGCCATCACTCAAACGTCTAAGGCAAAAGCCTCATCTAGATATCATCTTAATCAGTTATAGATGAGACTCTAGCTGTGAACCTTTGAAATAGAACACATTATGTGTGTCTGAAGCACAATGATGGGATAGGCATAGACTAGACATTCCCACGCCAAAAGGAAAGAAATAGAAAAGAAAAAAGGAGTAACCAGCCCAAGGGAAATCCAAAACCCAGTGGGGCGAACAACTTGGCTGCGTGTCTCACCTTCGGGACCCACTGGGGCTGCAGTCACCCCTTCTGGACACACTGGGGCAAGAGTCAGACCCCGAAGCTCCAGGCACCCCACGTGCATGGCTTTGCAGGGAACAGCCATGATATACCTCCCCCTAGCTGGATTGCACTTTGGTGCCTGCAGATGGTTCTAGATTGTGGGGGTACCACCTCACCCCCCACCCCTTGCCATGGTTCTGCTTGGCATCACTCCCTGCCACAGGCACTCCTGAAGCAGCCCTCTGCCTGGGCTACACACCCATGGCTCCTCATCCTTTAAAATCTAGGGAGAAGCAGCCACACTACTTGTGGTTTGCTGGATGCAGCAAAAGCTGTGTCATGGCCCACTGGAATGATGGAGAAGCATGGCGCCAGAATGCAGATTGGTCCAGGCAGCAGTGGCCCCTCCTTTGAAATCATCCTGTCCTAGTCTCCACCTGTAATGTGAAGGGCAGCCCTGAGGATCTCCAAATACCTTTGAGGTCATCCTTCCATTGTCTTCCGGAATAGCTTCTAGCTCCTGTTGAAATAGCCAACCCATTCTAATACCTTATCAACTTTGGCTACCCTGACTTGTTCTCTCCCAAACAAGCTTTTCCTTCCTTTTAATATAAACAGACTGAAAGTTATCCAAATTTTAAAGTTCTACTTTTTTAAAAAAATTATTATTGAAGTTTAGTTGACAACCATGTTGTATTAGTTTTCAGGTGTGCAACATAGTGATTCAATCCCAGTTCCTTTTTGGTTAATAATTCTCATTTTAAATCTTTTCTCTCTTCTTGCATCTTACTATGAGCAGTCAATGAGGACCCAAGCCACTCCTTTAACACTTTGCTCATATATTTGCTCAGATAAATATCCAATTTCATTGCTCACAAGTTCTATCTTCCAAAAATATTTGGACATGAACACAACTCAGCCAAGCCCTTTGCCACTTTCTATTAAGAATTCTCTTTCCTCCAGTTTCGAACAAAATGTTCTTCCTTTATACCTGAGACCTCAAGGTAATGGCCTTTGCCATCCCTATTACTACCAACGTTCTGTTCATGACCACTTAGGTATTCTCTACAAGGACTGAGGCTTTCTCTACAACTCTCCTCTCCTTTTAAGCCCTCATCAGAATTGCCTTTAGTGGTCCATTCACAGCAATGTAATCTTTTTCTAGCCTGTACCTCCAAACTCTTCCAGCCTACCCCTCCCTTACTTCCAAGCTACTTCTACATTTTTAGGTATTTATTATTTACAGCACCTCACACTTCTCAGTTCATGTTGCTGCTCCAACAAAATACCTCATACTGGCTGACTTACAAACAATAGAAATCAATTTCTCACAGTCTATAGCCTAGAGACTAAAAGTCCAAGATCAGGGTGCAGCATAGTCACGTGTGGATCCTCTTTCCAGTTGTAGATTTCTGATTGTATCTGCATGTGGTAGAAGGGGTGAGCTAGCTCTCTGGGAGCTATGAAACATCAATCCTGTTTCTAAGGGCTTTGTCCCCGTAACCTAATTTCCCTCCATTGGCTCCACCTTCTAATGCCATCATTTCATATTTTTCATTAGATCTTCAGCATATGAATTTGGGGGGGAGGGCATAAGCATTCAGATCATAGCAGGCCTTGTGGTATCTTGCTCCTGAAGAGAATAATTTAAATTTCAAATCAGCCAAAAGTATCACAAATAGATAAAAGCAGATAATATAACCTGAAAAATTCTTGTCTCAAATGAATGAGTGCTTTTACATCATTCATCCATTCAATAAATTATTTGTATGTATCCACCATGTGCTACTCACACAGAAGAAAACAGTGAGCCAAAGCAGAAATGGTCCCTGCCCTCACAGGTCTTACAAACTGTTCTGTAAATAAACCACAGGTGGCCACTCTGTATTGGACCCTAGTTTGTTTGTTTCCTCACTGCAGGCTGAGACCCATTAACTCTAAAACCCAGTGGCTCCAAATTCTAATTTTTGCACATTAGAGGAAAACCGTTTCTCTACGCACAAAATACGTCTGATACCATATATGTATGGTTTTCCTTCATACTAGCAGTCAGTTCTCAGGCTCTCCAGACACAAACTGGATATCCTTCAATTTGATTTAATTCTGGTAATAACTACCTGGAGTTAGCACAGACCTCAGAGGTCCAGGGCTCAGCTCAGGAAGAATGCCCACTTCAGACACAAGTCACAAGGCCCAAGGCATCATGGGTACTTCTGACCAATCAGCTGTAAACTGAGTTTTCACACCCCTCTCCTCAGATTTGACAGTTTGCTATCATAGCTCACAGAAGTCAGAAAAGCACTACTTTTGTGTACTAGTTTATTGCAAAGATTATTATAAAGGATCCAAATAAGCAGCCAGATAAGAGCAACACAAAGGGTTTCAAGCTCCATAGCTTCTGAATGGAGTTGGGGTGTGCTACCCTCTAGGATGCTATCATCAACCCAGAAGTTCTGCAAACCCCATAGTTAGGCAATCTTTATGAAGGCATGATCAATTATTAACTCGATTTCCAGATCCTCTCTTTTTCCTGGAGTTTGATGAAAGTTCCAAGCTTCTACTCATGGTTTAGGGGTTTTGGTGAACAACCCCATTCTGAAGCTACTAGGTATCCATGAAGAGTTACTTAATTAGGACCAAATGCACTCTTATCTCCTAGGAAATTCCAAGGGATTTTGGTGCTCATCATAAAGATGCTCCTATCATCTCTTATCACTCAGGAAAGTACAAACGTTTCAGGAATTTAGTGTCACGAACTGGGTCAAAGACTCAATGATAATAGAACAAAAGATGCTCTTGGCATCTACCACTCAGGCAATTACAGGAGTTTTAAGGACTCTGTGTCAGAAAGCGGGGGAAGGGTATCTGGGTGACTCATTCAGTTAAGCGTCTGACTTCGGCTTAGGCCTTGATCTCACGGTTTGTGGGTTTGAGTCCCACAGCGGGCTCTGTGCTGACAGCTCAGAGCTTGGAGCCTGTCTTCAGATCCTGTGTCTCCCTCTCTCTGACCCTCTCGTGCTCGCTTGTGCTCTCTCTTTCTCTCTCTCAAAAATAAATAAAAACATTTAAAAAATTAAAAAAAAAAAGAAAGCAGGGATAGGGACCCAATATGTATTTCTTATTATGTCACAACATCCAATTATTTTTAAAATAGCGTGAACAAAGCAGATGCTTTCTCTTTTTAGATCCTGTGTGTTTTACATTCCCTATAAAACATCAACTAGCATTTACTGGCCATTGATAAATCAGATCTCTGTGGTTATAAACCCCTTTGGAGTCACTGCCCTTCTGAGCAATCTGACCCAGAGTCGCGCTAGCTCCACACTGCTGAGTAACATCACCTAGAGGTGCAGACCTTCTCTTCTATCCCCATCCCCAGGAGTTTCCTTGTCATTCTCCCCTTCTGAGTAGAGATACCCGTACCCTAGCTTTTGGAGACACTCCTGTGGGGAGGGACTTACCCCCCGGACTTCACCCAACTATAAACCTGTCAAAGCATCATCATCCAGTAAAGCTTCTGTGTGCTACTGCCATCTCATGGTCATATCTTTTCCCATGATCCATCTTTCAAATATCTAAAATTCCCTGTACAACCTAATGGTGGAGAATCAGCTAAAAGTTTCACCTACTTTTCACCAAATTATTAATGGCATAAATTTACTCTATGTTTTAGGACTGTACCTTCTCAGAAACTGCCAGAAAGAGAAATTAAGGGAAAATATTGATTTCATGGTTTTTATTACATGCACCTCCTGCTTCAGCATTTATATCTACCTCTTTTTTTTTTAATGTAATGTTTGTTTATTTTTGAGTGAGAGAGCAGAGTAGGGGAGAGAGAGAGAGAGAGAGAGAGAGAGAGAGAGAGAAGGAGAGAGAGAGAAGATCCAAAGTGGGCTCCTTGATAAGAATGGGGAGCCCAATGCGGGGCTCAAACCCTCAAACCACAAGATCATGACCTGAGCTAAAGTCAGACTCTCAACCAACTGAGCCACCCAAGTGCCCCCATAACTACTTCTTAAGTGGAAGGTTATCAACTCCAAAACAAGAGTGTAGTTCTTCCTCTCTCTTCTGTACCTTTCCTTTATTAAATAATTCTGTGCTGAAGCTATTAAAGGAGTGAGTGAAAAGGCGGCATCCATGACCACTTGGTCTGGGGGAGGCAGTGAGAAAAGCCACGGTGACTCCAGCACAGTGCCACAGAGAACATGGGGTAAGAAGGAGGTGGGTGGGCCTTCCGTGTGATGTCAGAGCTAGGACGGTGTGAGGAGGGCACCTAAGCAGAGAAAGGGCACGATGTGAGCAGGGTGGGCAGAGATCCCAGCTGAGATGGCCTAGCAAGAGATACCAGAACCCACGCAGGGTGAGGAAGGCATCCATGATATCCTAGAGTTCAAGGCAGCTGAGGAGGGCATCTATGCAGCGGAAGGTGTAAAGATAGCTATAAAGAATTAGTTCCATAGGGGGATTTGTCAAATATGTAAATATGTTAAAAGGTAATGGGAGCCGGATTTCTCACTGCCAGAAAAAAGTATGCACTGAATACTAAAGTGATGCTACGCTGGACAACAACAAAGAAAGATCTTCAAGGTGTAAGTTAAAGGCATATTCTTCAAAACATTTAAGTGGGTTTTTTTCAAAAAAAATTTTTTTACTAAATTTTATTTTATTTATTTTTATATAGTTTATTACCAAGCTGGTTTCCATATAACACCCAGTGCTCTTCCCCACAAGTGCCCCTCTCCATGACCATTACCCCCCTTCCCCTTACCCCCTCCCTCTTCAGCCTCAATTTGTTCTCAGCATTCAAAGGTCTCTCATGATTTGCCTTTCTCCCTCTCCCTAACTCTCCCCCCGCTTTCCCCTTCCCATGGTCCCCTCTTATGTTTCTCCTGTTAGACCTATGAGTGACAACATATGGTATCTGTCCTTCTTTGCCTGACTTATTTTGCTTAGCATGACACCCTCGAGGTCCATCCATTTTGCTACAAATGGCCAGATTTCATTTTTTCTTATATATATTTCATACATATAAGATATATATATATATACATATATACATATGTACATATGTACATACACACACACACACACACACACACACACACACACACACCACATCTTCTTGATCCATTCATCAGTGGATGGACATTTAGGCTCTTTCCATGACTTGGCTATTGTTGAAAGTGCCGCTATGAACATTGGGGTACATGTGCCCCTATGCATCAGCACTTCTGTATCCCTTGGGTAGAAACCTAGCAGTGCTATTGCTGGGTCATCTCACCCATAAGTCTATTTTTTTCTTTTATATAATGATACTTACACACTTAAATGCATTTTATATATTTTTAACTTCTATAAATTAGCTTATATTTTTGTTGGACATATGTATTAGTTTTGTAAATGCTGCAAAATAAAATCAGTGCCATATTTGCATGTAGAAGAAGCTTCTTTTCTTTTTTAAATTATCCATTGGGATTACAAACATTTTATCTTATCACTACAATCTAGCATCCTATATGGCGTCTACTAAATGATTCCCATTTAGTACAGACCAAATCATATTTTCATTCCTTTAGGAAATAAGCCACTTCCATTTTTAAAACGTTGTTCTTTTCAAACTATCAGCCACAGCGATCAAAAGCACTATTAGTATTTATATCCTGTGGGATTTTATTACTATCTATCTAACCAGTATAAAAAAGACTAATAGGTTTTTTGAGAAAGATTTATATCCAGAGTCAACTACTTTAAAAGGCACAGTACAATTATAAATACTTTTGTATTACAATGCCTCTTTTGAATATGAGTCATGTCTCTTGGGAAATTTTTTTTTCAAACACAAAAATTCATATAAAATAAGATTATTGACTCATTTAGTGTCTAGCCTACTACCACAAGCCTGTGTGAAAACTATTGTGTTAAATATTTCAAGTTGTTCCTGCCAATCTAAAATATCAAAATGTACCATGAAACAATGACCAATCTGGAATCAATGGTAGAGATTGAAAACATGGGTATATTTGTAGCACTTCTGGAAAGTCTTGATCTTTTCAATTGCCACATGGGGATGAGAAGTTTAATATTTATGAAAATAATTCTAGACAATATCAGGTTACTTAGGAAAATATAGAAACTTTAAGCTGATTTCAATGTGTATGAGTTTCCCCTTTAAATTGGAGTTAGTTCTTAATTATCCCAAATGAAAACCAGATCCGATATGTATCAGTAATTACTTTATTAGAAACTTTTCCTTTATCATTCTTGCTTTTTGCAAGCCTGTGTAGACTTCTGCAGTGAATGAGATAGTTTATCATTCTCAGTCCCTGGTTTTACTTGGCTTTCTTTCATTATTTTATATCATTCTTTTTCTTTCATTATTTATTTCACATTTCTCACTCGTTTAGAATGACATCCTGAAATATAATAAAATAGATGTGTGTGTATGTGTGCGTGTGCATGTGTGTGTGTGCGCGCGCGTGTGTGTGTGTGTGTGTGGCAGAGAAAGGGAGAAGGAGAGCGAGAACTGTGTGCATGCCCAGTGAGGGAGCAGGGTCACTCCTGGTGTCTTGCTAAGATTTCACTAGAAGGTTACATTGTTTCACTACGCACAAGTCTTTTTCTCCCCAGGATCCTTCACTTTTTCCAGAGATGAATCCGGTAATGTATTAACTAAAGAGTTCCGTACTTAACTGCTAGGTTGCTGGGAACTGAGCCAAAGACAGGGCAGGAGGAAAGAGATCAGCGTTTAGTGTATACTGCCTTCTGTTACCGGCCATTTTTGCAGTAAAGTGCCTCAACATCTCATGCTGTTGAGTCTCAGCCTCGTGTTTTCCTCAAGTGGAAGATTGGCGGTTTCTACCTGCACAGAGTTGCAGAGAGACTGGAAGTCTCACTGTTTCTTACAGTGACTTAAACTATCTTCCCCGTTTTCAGCTCTACTCTCTCCCCCCCTACTTCAGCATCTTATACACTGATTTTTGAGTCAGTTTTTAGGGTGTGAAGCAGCTGGCTATTCAGTGGCTTCTCCTCTGTGTGCTGCCCTTCACTGTTCTCCGCCCTGCTGTATCCATCATTTCGTCTTCCCTCTACTCTTCATCTTCCAAAAAAAAAAAAAAAATAGGTTGACATCTCTTATTTAGGATTCTGTTCTTTGCAGATTAATAACTTTAAAAATTATACCTTTCTGGGGGTGTCTGGGTAGTTCCGTAGGTTGAACGCATTGAACTTGACTTCAGTTTAATTCATTATTTCATGGTTTGTGAGTTCAAGCCCTGTGTGGCACTCTATGCTGACAGTGTGGAGCCTGCTTAGCATTCTCTCTCTCTCCCTCTTTCACTGTCCCTCCCCTGCTCCCTTTCCCTCAAAATAAATAAATAAGCTTAAAAATTATACCTTTTCTGTGTTTGTAGCAATTTTTAGAGGGAACAGAGATCTTTCAGTCTGTCATGATTGAGTGGAAACCTAAATAATATTTCTTTTCTCATTAAAAACCATACAGGGGCGCCTGGGTGGCTCAGTCAGTTGTGAATCCAACTTTGACTCAGGTCATGATTTCATGGTTTGAGGTTCAAGTCCTGCATCAAGCTCTGTGCTGACAACTTGCTCAGAGCCTGGAGCCTGCTTTGGATTCTATATCTCCCCTCTCTCTCTGTTCCTGCCCTGCTCACACTCTGTCTGTCTGTCTGTCTCTCTCTCTCTCTCTAAAAAATAAATAAATATTAAAAAAAAAACTACAGATGCTGCCAGGGAACGCTAGCTAGAGATGAGAGTTAGTGAGAGAAATTCATCTGAATGATTTAATCTTCATTAATATATAAATGTAACAGATGACTTCTAGTGAGACCAATGACTGAAACTCAAGAAACATGTATCACAGCTGGTAAGAAAAAATTATAGTATTAGGACCATCAAAAAGACACCAATCTTTTTAGTGTAAAATAAACAAAAATACTGTATCATCATATTAACTTTAAAATTAAAATACAAATATCTGGTAAAATCTCAGATGCTGTGAACAGGAATCCTGGCCACCATCAGGCATCTCCATGTAGGTTTTTATATATTCTGCACAGATCCTTACTTTTTAACAAATAATGAGTCAACATTTGAAAATAACATGATTACAAAGGAATACATTTTTCTGCTCTCAAAATATCAAAACATTTAGCAAATTTCTGGCAACGGTTACCTGAATCTGCCCTTTCAGTTCAGACAGAGACTATCTTATTTGCTCTTTCCTCACAACTCACATGCTGAACCCAAAAAGCTGAAATAGAGCTACCTAGAGTCAAGGCCAGTGAGCATGTAAGAAACAGTGTCTTGGCTCACAGGACCATGGTGGAGACTAATGTCCCTGTCCCCATGCTTGAGCGAGGACAGGGGAAGGGCAAAACCATTTTCATTAAATATTTACCAAAAAATTGACCAAATTTTAAACTTCAAATTGCTGAGTTTATTTAAAATCCAAAGTTCAACTTTCAGTTATTATAAATAGAGCTTCAAGAACAAAGAGAAGTTAGGAAATAGATGAATTAATAAAAGTTATACCTGCTCTCCACAGATTTGGATTGTAAGTTTCATACTCATTATAATGGTTTACAATTATAATCCTATTATCCTTATATTTGTTTCATCTATAAAGATTTTTCATAGTAGCAATGTTTGATTTTTTAAATTTATTGTAGTCTTTATTTTTCAAATTAGTTTTTCCATATGGGCCAAACTTCATACTCTAGAATCATGTTTGAAGAAAAACAGCTTAAACAGCAGGATTTCAGTACATAAAGATGCCTTTCCCTATATAAGGTAATACATTTAAGGCAAAGATCTAGGTAGCAAGTAGATCAAGCATGTTACTTTGGGTTTTTGGATGCCTCACTATCGCCATTTATAGAATAGATTCTATAATGACTATCCCATCTTAACTGTTTCAAATGAATAATGATGAACTTGCATTATAATTAGGCAAAGATGCTTTAAAACAAGGTAGTCCATACAAAACAGGGTCGCATTACAATATTAATGATTGTTATTTGAATGAACCTCCAAAAGTTTTCAACAAAACTAATTCCATAAATTCATTCTTCCAATTTTGTCAATGAAGACATTGAAGTTATTTGAAAGTAGAATGCAATGCATAACTAGGGCTTATCTTCTTTACTATTGAATTACTTACTAAATGTATAGCTATAGGCAGATACTGATATACATTGATATATAAATTGGCTTGCTCAATATTCCATTCTAGCATGAAGACGCTCTTAGCTGGAAACTAAAACATTCCATTTGCTCAATGTCCTTTTGCAGTTACGGCTCTGGCCTCCCAAATACATGCATTCATGAGAGATTTTGATGAAGAATTGAGGGAGAAGAGGAGAAAGGCAAATCGTAGACATGTAGTTTCTGAGTTAGGTGGTGATGTTCTGGAGCCAGAATCCATAGCCATGCCTCCCCCGCCAGCAGTCAGCTTCCCATTCATCAGCTTCTGAAGCTTTTTCATCTGTGGCAGAGATAAAGTGTTTCTTGTTTCAAAGAGTCATTCCTGGGAGCTCAGCCTAGAGCTTTCCTCAGGTCTTTAAAGAATGGTGTAAGTAACTTTCCATACCACTACTTTTTTGTTAAAACCAGCTAGAATGGATTGTTGATTGCAATTGAGGTTCAGAGGTCCTGTTGTATTTTAATACCTATACACATTTTATTTCGAATTTCTCTCATAGTAAAATGACTTAAGGGTTGGTGTATATGAATGCATAATAGCATGAGATTTGTCATCTCATAAACAACATGAAATGAAGCATTGAGTAGATGATTTCAGGCCCTCTAAAGAAATTTGACTGTATTTGGTTATTCTTTTATTTCTTCTCCCTTGTGAAGTCATAGCCAGAGTGAGAAGTTATTTTTTCAAAATGAAAAGTTATGATTTTTAAATACTATATATGTATATGTTCCTTAAGCTTTTATACCCAAGGAATTTTAAGTATAGTGAAAAAGAATCTGAAAATTTACCCTAAAGATCTACTATTAATATTGAGTTGTAGCCTCTTAATATAACTGAGAATTTATGGTCATGATCACAGTGGATAAAAGATCTAAATGGAAATGACTTTAAAAAATGAATAATTTCATTGAGAAACAAAAAATAAGTTATATAACAATCATTTCCACTTTCATTAAATAAAATGAAGGAGCCAAAAAGACCAAAAAATGCTCCACAAAATATTTGAGTGACATTATATTTTAAAAATCAGTTTCATATGACATAGACTAGGTAACTGAATCTAATAAGCAAATAAAAAGAGATTAGCTTGTCTTATTATTATAGATTTATTGTTATGTTTTATACATACTCCTGCTTTACTTAATATGGTGGATATATTTTCCATATGATCCTCCTGGTATTTATGCCCCAAGGTAATCCTCTCCCCTTAAGTACATGTAGCACTCAGGCTCCCAGTCTGCAAGTAACTAAATACTTCAGATAAAGGCACGAATAAGGTAACTACCAATCCTTTCCCAGTCAAGCCTCATGATTATGCAGTCCAGACTGACACCTTTGATCTCAACCTAAGAGATGAACTTAGTGAATAGTGCCCCAGACTCCGAACCCACAGAAATTCTGAGCTGAGGCTTATTTACGGTTATTCTGTTATACATCAACATAACCAGGTCATTTGTTTTGTTGTAATTACGCTCAAACTGCACATGCATAGAACTGAATGTTATTTCATATTCTAATTAGACAACCAAATAAGCCCATGGTATACAAACCACGTAACACTCGGCATATTGTGTTGTAAGCAACCGCTTCTAACCAATCCAAAGGGATTTTCAAAAAGTATTCATTAGGAAGTTTATTTTATAACAATAGTGGTTTCTAAGATGCGGTTTCCTATAGATAATGTCCTGAAGAGAAATTCTGTTTGACCAGTAATGTTCAATGAATATCCATTAAATATGTATTGCCTCACAAATGGCTTTTTTTGCTTGTTTGTTAATTAATGGAATGTACAACACAGCAGAATCATACTTTTTGGCTGAGTTTATCAAATTCCATTAATTAACTTACATTGAAGTACAATATAGAGAGCTAAATGTATAAAAAAATAATATAAAAAAACCTTAAACAAATCGCCTTGCTTCAGTAATAGTCAACACATGCCAAGCTTGCTGATTGCACATTCCTACCTATTTCCTCAGACTTCATACTGAGTAAATCTTTTTTTAATCTGTCATTACCCCCTCTGTTTCTTTTGTCTTTCTTGAAAAGTATTTGATGAAAAAAACTGTTTTTTTTAAATTCAGTATATTTTTCCATCATCTGGATTCTGTTGACTGCATCCCATGGTGTTATTTAATAGATTTTCCTGTCACTATATTTTCTATAAATTGCTACTTTGGCAAGATTAATTCATAGGCTGTGTTGTCTTCTTCCATCAAGCGGCACATGATGTCCAGTTGAATCTAATTTCAGTTAATATCCATTTTTAAAAGATTTCTACCTTGTGGGAGTGGGGGCATGAGTTATTTTCCATGTGTTTAATTGTCTAAGAAAGCTTATCAACTCTGCCTATTCAGAAGGATTGTCATCCTTTTCAGCATAGCAGCATGAGAAAAACAAATATGTTGCACTTACATGAACTAATTTCAATTTGTAGGTTCAAGAAAAATTATAACCAGTATGTCTCTTTACTAGTGTATAGAGATTATGCCATATTTTTATTTCAGAATGCTCAGTGTACTATAAATGGACCCATACAATTTTGCAGAGATGCACAAGTGAGTTTAGAGTTTCACTCATATATTTTTAATACCAATTTTCATTAACAGAACTTCAAGCAGAACTCAGTGTGTGTATATTTTACATACATAAAAATGTATGTAAAAGTTTGAGTGCCTTTTCAAGTTTTATTTATAATTACCTTTGATAACTAAAATCAGAAATACAGAAAGAAAGAAAAGCACTATTGTTTCAGAGTTTTTAAACTACCAGACAAGCAGTAGAATATTTTTACTAATATTTATTTCCTTTAAAATTACCCTTGAGCTTGCTAAGTAACTTAAGTTATGCAGTGGAGATTTGCTACTAGTATGCACTACTGCTGAGCTTGAAAAGGGAAATTCATAGCAAATTGCTTCCTCAGAATGCTACTGTGAACACTTTTTAAGTGAAAAACAGATTTCTACTAAGAATTCCATAGTAGACTGTCACATAAAACAGAAGTTTTCATTGAAACAAGGCAAACAATACTTGATCTATAAATTCTGTGCCTTAAAATGTCTGGAAATGTTTTGGAGTTTACACTAGACTTACACTATTTTTAGAGCATATTACCCACAAATATGCATTTCTTCCATTTTCTCTATGAACCTTAGAGAATCTAAAAGGTATGACACTGTGGTCTAGATGTAGTTTTATAAAAAGCTTAATGAGTTACAAAAATAAATTATAAAATAAATTTTAAAAAGCTGTCTCTCAGAGACATACCTGTCTCCCACATAAACACCAAGGAGACGAAAAGGACCTGGATGGGTAGTTTAATAACTCAAACCGCTGCTCGATCAACATTTCCCATAATGTACTTCCTTCAAGTACTACGAATCCTATAGACATTTAAAAAGATAATAAAAATGTTTAAGATCTGTTCCTTTTTCAATGAAAAAACTTCAGAAAATATGACGAATATGTATGAACAAAATGTTACAATTATTTTTTTCATGCTTGTAACTTGCTAAGTAATGATAATCATGTACATAGATTTTAAAATGGTCCCAGTACTAAATAATTGCTTTACAAAAGAAGATATTAACCTTCTGGTAGAAATTTAAGAAATATATTAAGTAAAATTAAATTTCAAATATTTGATTCACAAAGATTAAAGTGACTAATGATATTGGAAATGTAAGGGGTCTTGTAAGATGGCTACTGTAACATTCTATTAACTGATATATAGTATCATATTTTTGGAGGAAAAAATAAAAATATGAATTTTTAATATGAATATCCTTTTACCCAGCATTCCTACTTGCAAAAAGTTATTCTGAGATAGTAATAGAACATGAGTACAAAGACATGTTTAAATAGGTATAGTAAGCATGATTTCTAACAGAGAGACTTCATTGTTAAAATATTATTTTAAAAGTAAATTATATTAGAGTGAAATGCTTTAAAATTATCAAAAGTCATCATGATATTTATTACGCATTATTGGGGAGGGAGAGATTGCACATAAATTCACTATTCTTAGTATGAAAGGCACTAAGGATCCCTGCTTTGTACCACCCAGAAGCACCATTTACGTACAATGCAGTGTGAATGGCATCTTGACGCGCATCTGTGGTCCAGGGTAAGGACAGGGGCTCTGAGTCCAGAATCGCTGGGGTCATTTATTTTCTAATGAAATATTATTTGTCTCCAGATCTGAGTTGTATAAACTTAAGCAAGTTACTTTTTACCTCATGGAGTTGATGTGGCAATGAAATGAACTAACTGGAGCAAATACACATTTGCGCTTGACACGCATCTGTGTAAGGGTTAACTATTATTTTTACTCTGCATTGCAAGCCCCATGCAAATTCAGTTCTACTTTTTTTTTTTAATTTATTTATTTTTGAGAGAGAGAGAGAGAGAGAGAGAGAGACAGAGCAAGAGGGGGAAGGGTAGAGAGAGAAGCAGGCTTCAGGCTCTGAGCTGTCAGCACAGAGCCTGAAGGGGGCTCTAAACCACCATATGTGAGATTATAACCTGAGCTGAAGTCGGACGCTTAACCGACTGAGCCACCCAGGTGCTCTGCCTTACTCTGGACTGTATTCCTCCATATTCGTTCAAATATTCATTCAAATATTAATATATATTTAGAGAAGGAATTCTCTATGTCAAGACATGTCAAAATATTAACAGTGGTTATCACTATTATATATAATTTAACTTTTTTCTGTATTCACATTTTATGAAATTATTAATTTAGCATATATTATATAAAATGTACAGTAAAACAGTGAGATACTACTAAATATCCTTCAACACATGCATCCCCTTTAGCCCAGCAATTCTATTTAGCCCAGCAATTCTATTTCTATAAATAGAAACTTATAAAACAATGTTTATAGCAAGCTTATTCCCAGTAGGCAAAAACTGGAAGTAGACTAATAAAGACAGTGAAAAAACACACCATGGCACATCATCCACAATGAAGTACTACTCAGTGATAAAAAAGAATGAACTATATCTACGTGCAACAACATGGATCTCTTAATCTATTTATCCATTGTCTATCTATCATCATCATCAGTCTATCAGCTGTGCCAAATATAAATATTGGTATAATACCCTTTACATCAAGATTTATAACAAGAGAAGAGCGCTTGGATGACTCGGTTGATTAAGCATCTGACTTCAGCTCAGGTCATGATCTCACAGTTTATGGGTTTGAGCCCCACATTGGGCTCTATGCTGACAGCTCAGAGCCTAGAACCTGCTTCAGATTCTGGGTCTCTCTCTCTCTCTGTGCCCCTCTCCCACTCACCTCTCTCTCTCTCTCTCTCTCTCTCTCTCAAAAATAAACATAAAATTTAAGAAAGAGATTTATAACAACAGAGAAAAATCGGTGGTACAAAATATGAAAACAATGAGTGTCTTATGGAAAGCAGGCAGCGTTTTGTTGGGTGGGGTAAGAGGGAATTTTCCAGGGTCATGGTGAAGTTCTATATCTTGATGGGTTTCTATATTACAGCAGTGTATGAACTTTTTAATGCATGCATGAGGCAAAAGTACACTAATGATTTGTGTTTTTCATTTTATGTAAATGTGATCTCACAAGAGAAATCTGTAAACAAATATCAAATACAAATTGATATGCATGTTGAAGTATTTAGCAGAAAGTATACTAATGAAGGATGAATAGACATGGGGTAGATTTTTGAGAAATCAAATATAGTAAAATGTTAATGACAGAAACTTAGATAGGGTATATGGATACTATCTTTTAAATAATTTTAGTCTTGTATGTTTGAAAAATGTCACCATAATGTAAGGTTGGATATACATGTACAGTAAATTCATAAAAAAGAAATCACCAATTCTAGAATCAAATTAAATGTGTCTAGGTGACAGAATGAGAGACATAAAATAGCCCCTGTGATATAGGAATTGTCTCACAATAGTATTGGGGTGGTGGCAGAAGAGAGACCACTGCAGACATTAGGATGTTTAGACCCACGGCTTTGACGTTTTATTCTTTGACTGACTTAAAATAACATTAGTTAGTATAGCATATGAGGAACAGTTAAAGCAGTTAACTCTTACAAATTTAACTTATGTAAAATTATATCCAGTAAAAGTGTTTTTTCTTTGCTTCAAGTAAGATTCTATTTGTCTAAATGACTTGGTGCTTGTTTCCCTCAGGCATATAAATATATTTTATGATTTATTCATAATCAAGGACTTAGAGTTTGAAGGTTATCTCATGTCTAAATAAATATATGCTTCTTTATTAGTATAGAGTGACTGAATTTATGTTCCTCAAGGTCACTGAAGAACTGGTTAGTAAGCCTTGGAGAAGATTGCAATGTGATTTCAAGGGCAACTGACACTTAATAGCAAATATGAATTTGGCCTTCATTAACATTACTTATTTCTGGGGTTATTAATTAGTGAGTGGTTCTTTGGATAATAATGTAAACTGACATTGTCATCTTTAAAACTGCAAAGAGTAAATTAAATGATGTTTAGCTTTCTGTATTAATTAGAATAAAGGAGTATCAGTTTTTCCTAAGTAGGGTTTTATTAGACAAGTCTTCTTTTTTTTTTTAAAGTGAATTTCTTCACAGGTCATAGCAGCATGTGATCACAGACCTGGAATATACTTCTGAAGGTGAATAGACAAGCTAAATCTTATCATAACTTTTGAGGACTTAGTTTTGCTTTTGGAATTTAATTAAGCTGATTTTTTTTTTTATGACTCACAAAGAGAAATGGAGTATTTGATGTCAAAGAATGCTTGTACTCTCTTCCAGGACTTTAATGGTTTCAGGTTTCACACTTAGGTCTTTAATACATGTTGATTTTGTTTTTTGTGTATGTTGGTAGAATATTACTTATTGCTAGCACACTTCATGAAAATTTCTCAAGACTTGGAAATGGGGAAAAGAGTTTCCCATGTATAGATTCAGTGGAAATCTGGGGGATTATGAAATTCTATCATGATAACAGCTTTGTGCAGCTTTTAATTGACTAGGCTGTCTTACCCGTCTGTAGGGTCAAAAATAATAATAGAAAACTAACTAAAATAATAATTATAGAAAACTAACTAAAAATAAAAATAGACTTTTAGTTGTAAAAATAAAAAGACAGTGAGGAACAAAACCCCAAATTGTAATACAAACAATTCCTGTCTATGACAATGAAAAAGAATTTTCTCTGATAAAGAATATAAATCTTAAGTCAAAGTCTCATTTGATTGGTGTTACTGTGTCCCTCATTAACTAATGAGCTAAACAAATTGACAGGTGTTTATTTTATAGTTGAGAGTGATGTTTTAAAAATTATAATTGAGCAAATGAGACAACACTTATCAATTCTATTCCTATTTATTTTTATAGATATAAGAACTTATTCACATAAAATAAAGCTTTGTTATAGCAATTTTCTGTTTTGTAATTCCTTCAGAGGTTTATGTTAAATATAACATAGAAATATAGTATTATGTTAACCTATTATTATATTCATAAAACTAATAAATTTAATTTAGTATTAAATTATATAAATTAGTAGTTAAAAAGCTGACAATCAATATTGATTCTTCAATATTGCTAATCAAAGATTGGAAAACTACCACACTTGAAAAGGAATTTTGTCACTCAGTCATTTTACCACTTCAGAGATTTTATTGCTGGTGGCAATTTGCCACAGTAAAAGTAAAAATATGGGTGATTTCTTCTTTTGTGCTGTCTTTACTTCACAGGTATGTAAATCCAGAAAACGCTATTTATATAATCTGAAAACTTGAAAACAAATTCCCTTAAGAAGAAAACAATTTTTCCTCAAGGGATAAGTCTTCTACAAAGGCAGTTGAAAGCAGCGCAATTGCTAGAAACAAGGGCATAAAGAAGAGAAACCAGCTATAGAATCGTTGTTAAATCAGACACACAAAATAAAAATGGCTCAACATCCTCACTCTAGCTGATAGTTGGGAGTCAGCAAGGTGTGTGGGGACAGTTATTAATCCTATGAAAACTTTTCACAAATTACTTAAGGATTTATTTTTTTAATCTTTATTTTGAGAGAGAGAGACACAGAGAGTGAGGGGGGGAGGGGCAGAGGGAGAGAGAGATACAGAATCCGAAGCAGGTTCCTGGCTCTGAGCTGTCAGCCCAGAGCCTGATGCGGGGCTCGAACCCATGGACTGGGAGATCATGACCACAGCCAAAGTCAGACACTTAACCAATTGAGCCACACGGGCACTCCTATCTAAGGATTTCAACAGGACTACTAATTTCTTCTCAGGAAAAAAAAATTGTGAAAGAAAAATTCTGTTATATCCAAGTCTGGGACATACTTTTTCTTTCACTTTTAGGTGCTCTGTTGATAATTGTACTATTGTCTTAAAAGATGTTAATATTAGAAAAAGCAGAGTGAGAAATAGAAGGAAAATCTTTGTACTACTTAGGCAACTCTGTAAATCTCAAATTAGTTCAAAATGAAACTTTTTAAACAAAGTATTTGTGGACTCCCAAGTTTGTAGAAATTTGCTCCCAGACTACATCAAATACTAGTGGGATGGTGTTGGTGCTTTTGCCTGTTTAAAAAAAAATTACTAGTGAGAAATAAGTGAATATATGATCTTAATATAATTTCCCACATGTACACAGTAAATGTTTTACAATACTAATGTTGAGTGTCTTTAAGTTGTTATACAGTTTTGCGGTTTATCATAATTTTAGGCTTAATTTTAAATTTTTATCTATTTTATGTTTTGACTTTTGATGTAGGAAATGTGTTTTCTTTTACACTTTATTTTGAAGTAAATGTCTTATATTTACATATCATTATTAAACCAAATTTTGCAAATATTATTAAAATTTGTTCTTAGATGGCCAGAGATGCATAAAGCATACGTAAAGCATAGATTTTCTTTTTTGTTTTATTTTTTAAGCACTCATTCTGATTTCTAATCACTTACCAAAAGAATTTGCTTTAATGAGATCAATTAAAGCAAGTACTCAACACGCAGGCTTTTTTTTTTTTAATGTTTTATTTATTTTTGATAGAGAGAGAGACAGAGCATGAGAGGGGGAGGGGCAGAGAGAGAAGGAGACACAGAACCGGAAGCAGACTCCAGGCTCTGAGCTAGCTGTCAGCACAGAGCCTGATGCGGGTCTCAAACCCATGAACGTGAGATCTGACCTGAGCCGAAGTCGGAGGCTTAATCGACTGAGCACCCAGGCGCCCATCAACATGCAGGCTTTTAAATAGAAGCCCATTTAGGGCAATAATACCATTCATAACAGAATATAGTCCTTGTGGTGTTTTGTAGTCAATCCTATAAAAATGTTGATGTTTTAAAGTTTATTTATTTACTTTGAAAAAAAGAGAGGGCACACAAGGCTGCAGGTGAGCAGGGGAGGGGCAGAGAGAGGGAGAGGAAGAATTCCAAGCAGGAGATCATGACCTGAGCCAAAATCAAGAGTCAGATACTTAACCAACTGAGCCACCCAGGAGCCTCTAAAATTTGTTTTAACTTGTGACTATTTGTAGGAACAGTTTTTATAATATATTGTATTTTCTCTTAAGGAATTATTTTATTTCAGATGAATGTGAAGAAGTGACTAACAGATACAATGTTATTTAAGACTCACAAAGTTGATAACATGCAGTAATGAGTGAAGTTCATTTTCATGATGGCGGCTTCTATAGGGAAGGGGCATGAATGGTGACTGTGAGGTGTTGGAATTGCTATAAAACTGCTTATAACTTGGGGGAAAAGCACCCCTAAGTGCATTTGTGGCCAAACATGAAATTGACCCATGTCAAACTGCTCCCATTTCGGATGTCTTCGGCAGAGGACTGACAATATTTTTCATGCAATTAGTGCTCCACAAATGTTTGCCAAAGCAAATTGACTTTAATCTAGATGGTGTCCCAGTATTGTTTTCTCATAATTAATTTTCCCCAAGACAATTAACCCTTTCCAATTCTAGTCTCAGTTCCTGAGCTTCTGTAGATACTTCAGTGATTTCCTGACTTAGCATTCTGTTTGTTTGTTTAGATGTATTTCTATTGTTCACTCTGTGTATCTACATGCTTTGTCTTACCTGCTTTGATGTGTCATGTTCTAGCTGATTTGTTATTCCTTTCACAATCAGAAAATATGCTTGTTTATAAATCAAATTTTATACAGCTTCAATTCTTTTATTTATTTGTCCTATTGGTTATTTTAATTGTTTTGCTGCAAAATTCAACACATTCTTTTTTAAACTGATGACTGACATATTCCTATATTTGCTTATGAATAAACATAAGGTTTTTTTTTTTTCCTCTCAGTGTTCATGCTTTACCTGTGGAAGTTCTCATTAAGGGCTGAATTTTTTTCCCCATTATTTTCTTCATGTTTAGAAATATTGTAGGTGTTGGGGCACGAGGGTGGCTCAGTTGGTTGAGTGTCCAACTCCAGCTCAGGTTATATCTTGCTTGTGGGTCTGAGCCCTGCATCTGGCTCTGTGTTAATGGCTTGGAGACTGGAGCCTGCTTCAGAGCTCTGTCTTTCTCTCTCTCTCAAAATAAATAAACAGTAAAATTTTTTTTTAAAAGTATTGTAGGTATTCTTATTGGGGTTCATAAATTGACTTTTTTCACTTTGCTAATGTTAGCTTACAATTATCTTGCTATTCATTGGAAACTAGATGTAGAAAAACATTGAGTACTAGTGCTGAATAATCTATTTACATTATTTTATTACGATATTAAAAAAATTTACAAAATTGGTATTATTATAACTATCTTTCAATTGATGAAACCGAGGATCAGATATTTTACCTACATTATTTACTCTGGGCTTTTAGTTTGCAGATGGAAGACCTTAATATAAAAATAAATCCTGATCTTTAATGTCATAGCTTATATTTTTCAACCTTCAACCATTCATTAATGCAACTCATATTATCACTCAACTAATAGCTGCCAGAGTGTCCATTTTGTCCTAGAACTGATGGTGACTTTTATCAGCTCACTTAAAGGAGAAGCTGTTCCATCTGCAGAACAGACCTGCAGGTCAAGTGGCCTGACTCTTCACGTGCCCTCAGTGAGATTGTAGAATTATATAACAGGTGTCCTTAAGAAAAGGGCCTCCACATTTGTTTATCTGTTACTTAAGTTTTCTTACACTTTCATGAGTATTTTTGATGAGAGATAAAGAAAGGGGGTACTCCGCTAACAGCTTCTAGAAGTCTTAGCTTGTGTGCATTGATGCAAATATAATATTTGGACATCAAAGAACACTTTGAAGTCTGAATTTTCTTACCCAGATATTAATTTAAGAAGTCTTTCTTCCTGTTTTAAAATCTTTGGTTTCAGATAAATGCATTCTATCACTTTATACATATGTATACATATTTAAAACAAAAAAACCTACATCATTCTGATTCTTTAAATGAGAAAAATCATGTACAAACACTTCCAAATTTGATGAATTTAATAGAAAACATTACATCAACATTAGTAGTAACTTATTTCAATAAAAATGTAGGAAGGCATCTTTGCAGTCATTTTGAAAATTTTAAAAAGGAACTGGACTTAATTTATTTGCAGGTTATTTCCATCTTAAGAATAAGCATTAAGAAATTCAAAACTCTATGCTCATTGACTAGATACTATTCCTAGTCTTGTAAGAATGCAGGTCTGATTCAGGCTTTCCCAGTACTTAAAGGCCAAGGTGCCAGCTTCTCTGTATCATTGGCCAATGGAAGGGTGCACATTGCCCAGGGAAGGAGGGACAACTCTTGTGGCACCCAATCAGGAGAGGCCAGCTAACACCTTTGACCTTTCTAGGGGCAGGCCTAAAGATGGAGGCTAGTCACGCCCCACCCTACATGAGGGTCTTACTCATGCCCTACGTGAGGGTCCTGGGCCCACTCTGTAATTGGTCGATACTCTAAATCTTGTGATTGGCTCCCACTACTACCAGTATTGATGGGAGGGTAGGGAATGGGTCGCTATACCTGTGTCATCATTTCCTGTAATGCCCCCTTCCTAAAAAAGCCCCTACTCCGCCATGTTCAGGGCTCTCTCCACGTGGTCAGTCGGTTGGTGGAGTCTGTGAGCCCGCGCTTAAGCCCGTAATAAAGCTTTTTGCTTTTGCATGCGTGACTTGGTCTCCCTGGTAGTCTCTGGTTTCTTTTGGGGCGATATTGGAAACTTGGGCATAACAGTCTCAAAAGTGCATTTGTATTTCAAACAATACGAAAAAAAATGAGTTGTTCTCAGATCATTCTTATGGTTGTTGTTTTTCTGGCAAACTGGTTTCCATTTCCCACTACTATGTATCAACTTTTGATTTTTGACTTTCATCTGTCTGCAGAGATTGTTCATGTAATAACTCTATGCTCCACTCCCAAGAAGGAACATCCTGGGCTTTTTAAATGTTATCCTTCCAGTCATCAGTGCAGCCTGCCTTTCCCAGCGTCTCCTTTACTTCTTGGCCTATGCCTACATGCTTAGCTACCTTCTGTTGTTTTTCTGATGAAACTATCCATTTTCTACCCTCAGGGTTTTCTTTCATCCAGAAAAGTCTGATAAGAATACTCAGGCTCCAGGCTTCACTGTCCGCTATTCAAGGCTAACTTCATCCTCTGTTGTTTGACCCTACTTAATTTTTTTTTTCATAAAATGCTGCCTCTTGTACTTTGTCTATCCCATTTTTATAGACACAATTAAGCGCTGTCTTTTGCATAAAATCTTGCCTGGCAATATAAGGGCTGACTATCCTCTGGCTTCCCAATCTCACTATAGTTAATAAGTATTTATTCTTCTGCATTGTTTATGCCAAGATTTCAAAGTTTCAGTTGTTCTAGCTTGTCTTTGCTCTTACGGTGGTGGTTTTCCATCGTGACAAGAGACGTATATTATGGCAATTCAGAAAAAAAATAAAAGAAAGGTATTTAACCACCCTACTGAACTCCATCTCTGGTTTACTCTCTGGTTTGCCTTTGTTCAAAGTATGCATGGATCAATCACCCTTAAGAGCAGCAAGTTAGCCATCAGCTACCATAGTACCCCCCTGATGTCACCAATTCTGTCAGCCACAAACTTGGCCAAACAGAGAAATCCCTTTTTCTTGAAAACTTTTTGTGGTTTGCCTTAATGAGATTCATCTTGCCTCTTTTTGGAGTTATGGCCTTTATTGAGAATATTTTCCTGGATGTATATGAGTTGATATGGTGTTATTTTCAAAATGATAAAAATATTACTTGAACCCAAAGACAAAATTAATGCATGTCAAAATTTTTGTTTCCTTAATTATTGAGAGAACCAGTATGAGTTCAAATAAAAATTTAACATGTATACAAATATATATTTTTTCTATTGGACATAATATATTTTTGTTGTATATAAGAAGCATTTACATTGCCGTCAGTTTTCTACAACCTAAGTTGCTTTCTCCCTCAGACTACAAAATAGCCTAGTCAGCAAAATGAAAGATGCACAATCTTATCCAATCAGATATTCCTCAGAAAGATCTGCAATCCAACACCTAGCACTGCATTGTTAGGATACCAGGTTATTTCTTTACCCATTTTTTGCAGAGTAAATTGAGAGTCTTCAGTTTTATTAATTAATATTTTCTGAACAATTCTTTGATAGTTATGAAGCATCTGTTAAGTCCCAACAGGCACCGAAATTGCAAAGATTAAAAGAGAGAGAGAGAAAGGGGGAAAGAGAGAGAGGAGACAAAGTTCTGTTCCATAAGCAGCTCACCGTCAGATACAGTAGGATGATATATAAAATTAGCTGCAGAGCAATATGACACATAAAAGATAAAAGTGTGAGTAAATATAAAAAATGTTGTTCAACTTTACATTGGAGGCTGTTGGGGAATTTTTTAAAAATTTGGGATACCTGGGTGGCTCAGTGAGCTGAGCATCCGACTTTGGTTCAGGTCATGATCTCCCGGTTCCTGACTTTGAGCCCCACATGGAGCTCGCTGCTGTCAGACTGTCAGCGCAGAGTCTACTTCAGATTCTCAGTCCCCCTCTCTCTTCTCCTCCCCTGCTTGCCCTCTCCCAAAAATAAGTAAATATTTTTTAAAAGTTTGGATATAGTAACATATTTCTTTAAAATATATTCATTTCAGTTACAAAAAGTGAGTCAAAAGAAAATCATTAAGCATGATATGACATTAGTAGGGTAGCAGTGTTCAGAAAAGTTCACCAAGGACGATGATGGTCTCAAGCACAGGACAGCTGAGTTCCTTCTCATCAAAGGTTCTAGACTCCATTCATAAGCAGATACTCGCAAAACAGATTCCAGAGAAAGTCACCCTCTCCTGCCATACTCAGCTGGATAGGCTACCAAGCATGCCCCGGGGTCCATTCAGTGTCTTGCATGAAGGAGCAAGATCAAGGTCAATCTGAAGTGCTTCTAACTGAGATCTAACTGTTCATTATGTTAACGAGTTTTACAACTGTATAACGGACAGCTGTGTCAGGTTCCCACACCTCATGACTGCACACCGTGGGGGCCGTTGGACACACATCATCTTTGTGGTGCCTGTTAGTGCTGGTGTTCTTGTTATTTTATTGTTGCACAAATGAACTATGAAGAACTAAGGGAGTCAGAGATCCCATATAGTGTGCCTCTTCTTAAACATTGGTTCAATACAGGACACAGAGAATGGATTACTACCCTAACCTGAGTGAAAAAGCACATTTTAAAATCTTATTTGGAGGAACCATTGGTAAATGTCAACCCGGAACACAGAGGAGAACCAGTACTCAAGAACCATAATCTGCACTCAGGGGTATAGTCCAGGGAGGGTACATATTACATTGTAAACTTTTATTATTCTCTAATCAGTGACATTGGTGTGTGTGTGTGTGTGTAACTGACATTTCAGAAAAACTGTAAGGAGCAAAAAATTTGAAAGCCCATCTTTCAACATACAAGCAATTCATTTTATAAACTTTATAGGTCCCTCACAATTATGATATTCTTCTTCAAGTCTTCCCTCTTCTAGAGTCTGAATTCTTGGAACATGTCCATGTAAGTCTGGCTTCTGCATCTGTTAATGAACCCTCTACTAACTTTCACTGCAGCACGTTTGTGAGACTCTTACAACCTTGGCACCATTTCTTCCTCTGCTTCTGTATTGTCTTCACCATGCCTCCTCTTCTGTTACTGCTTTCACAAAATTCTCTTTTCATCTATGTTTGCTGCTCTTTGGGGAAAAAGAAGTAAAAAATTATGCCGGACACCCCAATATGTCTACAATTCTTACATAAGATGTTTTTAATGTCTGAATAAAAGCAATCTTAAGCATTGTGTCTTTTCCAGGGCTGAGCCACTCTCTGGCTTGCCTTCTTAAAATCAGAGCGAAAAAACATAAAACACACACACACACACACACACACACACACACACATACACACATACACAAACCTTTGCTTTTTGTTCCTTTGTTCTGTGCAAAATTTATTTAAACCTCTATTATTGTCTTTTTCTTCTACAACAATATTAGATTACATTATCATGATCAAATGCTGTCATTGTTTTTAGTCTCCTGTTCTGTCTATATATAGAATATATTTATTAATAAAACAAGACATCAAAATTAGAAAGGATCATGAGAAAGAATGAGTTTTGTTTGCAAGTGCAAGGATGCAACCTGAGCTATCTTTGATGGAAAAATGGTAAGGAGACAGTTTATTGGTACACATAAAAAAATTAAAGGAAAAGCACTGGCAATCAGAACTTCAGATTAAAATGTATTCCGAGTTGTCTCTTTAGCTCTCATTTCTGTACCCATCTGTATTCTGGCTTTACTCTATTTAACTGTATTTCTTCAAAAACTACATGCATTCACTTTTGCATCTCTAGGATCACATACAGCTTTGTGATCAATGATAAAAGGTGTCTTTTCTCCCAAATACCATTAAACAAAAACCATGAACATAAGCTTCTTTTTTGGCTTTAGTTACATGTTTGTTTTTGAACCATTTTGTCTACTCAGATGATCATATGAGCATATTCCTTTATTCTATTATTAATGTGATGCACAGGATTAATTGATTTTTGAACTAATTGATTTTCTAATCCACTGCTGCATAACAGCCATCCTAGACTTAGCTCTGCTGTAATAAGAAATCTCCACTTTTATTTCTATGGTTCCAGGGGATGACAACACTGGTGGGTGTTTTTTTACTCACAGCCTCTCATCAGGTTGCAGACAGATGGTGGGCGGGGCTGGAGTCTCTCCATAGTCTTCCTCGTTCTTATGCCAGGCAGTTTGGTGATCAGGAGCTATGTTAGCAGAGGCTGCCAACTAAAACACCTAAGGCAGATTTCCCATGGGACCCGGGCTTGCCCACACCGGCGAGTGAATTCCAGGGAAGATAGTCTTGAGACAGAGCTGGGCAGAAACTGCCTTGATCGTTAAAATTGGACCCTAGAAACCGTGCCATATCAGTCGTACTGGTTCCTATTCATTAAAAAAAAGTAAGTCTGTTTTTATTCGGGTGACACATAATTAGATTTGTTACAGGACAAAAATTTTGTAGAAATTTTTAAAAACTATCGTAGTCATGGTTTTCCTCTGTAGAAGTATCATGGCTTTTGTGGAGGCTATAGATGAGAACTTAAAAGAAAGTGAGGAAAATCTTATTAAAAATCAAAGGGAAGCCAATACAACGTAATGAGTGAGAACATCATAAAATGTACTTAATATACTCAATGCATTGGATGGTCTAGCTGAGGAAGTTGCTAGCTGACACGATGCGCTTACAGCCTGAGTGCTATCTTGCTGCTTACAGTAAAATGTGAAAGAAACAAACAATGGAAGGACTGTTCCACATGAATGATCAGGAGTGTAGCAATGAGAATTCTCAGGCTTTCCAGAAGACAAACAATGGTAAAATTAAAGAAGGCTTGGGGGGGGGGGGAAGACCACATGCAGGGTACTGCAAGGGAATCATTGTCTACATGTGAAACCAAGCATACAAATGCACAATGCTTTCTTTAGGGCCTCAGAAATATCAATTGTGGTGCTTTACACAAAAGGCCTATTGAAGAATTTAATGGATCATCTGATGGATCTCATGAATCAAACTGTAGAGTTTTAAAGAAGCTTATGAGTATCGAGGAACTTCTAACATTTGTTTACATGGATTTCAGAATTAGTATGAACCGACAATGTTTTTAGTAATAACCCTATACCTGACCTGCATTTGTGTGTCGAGTGTGGGTGGAGAGCCTTCATGTCTCTTTATATCTTGGGTTATACTTTAGTAGCTGTATCTAAGTAACTTAATTATAGACAGAGTCCTGTCCATCTGGATTTGATATAGAAAGCAAGATTATGGAATTTTTGCTGGCTATATTATGGGATAAGACTTCTGGCAAACTTAGAAGGGGAAGAAATATTTTGGATGCTGTAAGATTATAAATAACTTATGATCAGACACAAGCACCATATGCTGAAAAGATTTATGGGGTTTTTTTTCTTTGAATTACCTTGTCATTTTTGTCAAAAACGAATTGACTTTAGATGGGTGCATATGTATCTGAAATATATATCTGAATACTATATTCTGTTACATTGATCTCTGTACCCATGCGTTCTGCATACTGCACTCTTATAATTAACATTGCCTTGAAATCAAATACCGTGTACAGATGGTCCTCAGCTTGTGATGGTTCAACTTATGATTTCTCCACTTTACAGTGGTGCAAAAGTGATATGCATTTAGTAGAGACTGTGCTTTGAATCTTGAATTTTTATTCCTCCCTCCCTCCCTTCCTTTCTTCCTTTCTTCCTCTCTCTCTCTTTCTCTCTCTGTCTCTGTCTCTCCTTTCTTTCTTTTGAAAGGACAAGTGGGGGAGGGAGACAAAGAATCCCAAGCAGGCTCTGGGTTGCTAGCTTAGAGCCTGACACAGGGCTTGATCCCACAGAACTGTGAGATCATGGCCTGAGCAAAAATCAAGAGTTGGGTGCTTAACCAACTGAACCATCCAGGCAGCCCCCAAATGTGCATTTTCTATTTTACCATAAGCATGGATTAAAAAATAAAAGGTGGTTAGAATCGTTTATCATAAATGATAGGGAAGAATTTTTTATTGTATCATCATGTCAAAAATGAGAAAAAGTTTGAATAATGTGCTTGTTTTTAAGAATTAAACTCATCAGTTTTGGGAGGCAATCTCATAAAAAAAAGAAAGAAAAAAATCCAGTGTTTCCCAAAACAGAGCTGACTCAGTTCCTCAAATATCTGTCAAATATTATATATATTGGGAAAAAGATAACTTTCAAAATGATCATTAGGTGGTATTTTTTTCAGTTTTTTAAAAGTAATCTCTGCCCAATGTAGGGCTTGAACTCAGGACCCCAAGAGTCACCAGGTGGGCACCCCCTAAAGTGGTATTTTAAAATATATGACTTCAGCTTGCTTAACTTATTTTTGCTCATTTGAGTCTTTTGGAAGAATAGACACTTCAGATTCTTTTTTTTTGTAATCTCCGGATAGCTAATAATTAATAAAATATTTAGTATTAATGACAAAAATTACTATTCATAATAACTTATGTTTGCATATTGCTATAAAATTTTTCCATCAATAGTATGGTAAGCGGTATTGACTTGCATATCTGGTTGTGATATTTTAAAGTTGTGAATGCTGGATTGATATAATATTCTCATGCATCGTTTTCTCCTTGAAATCTGGAATGTTGAAATGCATGGGATAATTTAAGACCAATTGTTCTCGCTTGGTGGATGTTGAAGGGACAGCATCATTTCTCTTGGAAATTGTCTCATCCCTCAACCACTGGGAAAAGAAAGCAAACAACAGAACAAAACAAAACTTTGGTTGTAATCAGGCATCAGAGAAATCCCTCTTGTTTTGTCTGCTATTTCAGGGGATGGAGAAAAAATTGGGAAAGAAAATGACTTTACAAATGTCTGGTGATGTTAATATTTCTTTGGAAGCAAGCTAATGCTAGGGAATGTTGGTGGCTATTAAGAGAAGGGCGTATATTTGGGCATAGTTTACACTGCAAGTATTCCATTCTATAGTACACTCTGTAGTCTTCTCTGAAGAAACTGGTTTGATAACTTTATCAAGTGTAATCTGAGATGGTTCAAAGAGTAGAAGATAACTTCTAATAAGATATATTTCAGTTATAAACATAAGGCAATGTGTTGCTCATGTTTATTATTCTAGAAAAAACATCACAGCTATTCATAAGGACCTAGAATGCCTAATTTGCCTGAAGTGAAAAGGCAAGTGAATCATAAATGTAAGACATATTTGAGTATGTCCTGGTTGATGATGGGTGTTGTATTCACTCCTCGGAGGAGAGAGAGAGAAGTCCATACAAAATTGGTAGGATGTCAAGATTGATATCACACACACACACACACACACACACACACACACACACACCCCCCAAAAGGATACAAAGAGTTTGATTACTAACAAAACAACCTTCCCAAATACGTCTAAAAATTGCTTGAGTTAGCACAGAAGGGTGACTCGTCTTGGCTTTTATTGGAGTTAAAGGGTAGAGCCAAGGCAAAGATTCCTTTATGTAGGCCAGGGATTATGGGGCGTGAACTACCTGTCAGTGGCGGAAGGGGCACCAGGCTTTCTTACTAGTTTGTCCAGATACAGTATGTTCCTTCTTTTTTCATAATGTGTTTCATCTTCTAATATGTTATACAATTTACTTTAAAAATTATATTTATTGTTTATTCTCAGTATTTCTGCAACTACATAGACATTCCAGGGAGTCTAGATATTTATTTGTTGGGTTCACTGATGTAATATATGATGAACTTATACAACCATAACTAAGGAATATTTATGCAAGAGACTTGATTATTAAATGTATTCATTGACATTCATCAATTATAACTGCATTTCAAAATAGATTTGCATAAACATAGCTAGTTACAAGATTCTGTTTCAAGAATTCTTAGAGTAAACTTACTTTCACTTAGAAAAGCAACTCAGGGGAGGTTTTATGCAATGTCCTCTTTGAAGTCTGGACTGAAATACAAATTAAAACCAACCAAATTAATTTTAAAAACTTTCTTAAATATTCAATGCATAGACTATATTTACAGTCCTGTGTTTTGCATGTTTTTACAAAAGTTAACTTAGGTTCATAAGGTCAAATGTATTGTTTGCTTGTTAATTGAATGACCTTGAATGTTTAGCTATCTACTTATGAGAGGCTTTTTATTTCCCTTTGTGTAACTTCACATTCCAGTGTTTATCATTTGCAGATAAGATTTCAAGATAGTTCTTACTTTGAATCTTTGCTTTGTTGACTATAATTTGTCACATGAAGCTTAAAAAATTTAATATTCTAAAAAGAGGCCTTTTAAAATCTCTGACTTCTCAAGAAAATGTGACTCCTAAATTGCTCATGTTATGGTATATTTTTCTTTTTCATTTCTCAGTGATAATTTTTAACTCCCACAATACTGCTCTTCTTGAATATAGAGATGATCCAAATGGAAATAAAGTGATTGAGTGCTTACCCTTGTGGGGTGCATTAGATCTGTCAGGCCACTCAAGTCCATTTAGTAAATTGCTACTCCAGTGCATTAAGTGGGGCTCCAATTGCCTAAAATCGTTAATGCACTTAATAATTTGGCACTTGTAATTGCCAGTGATGGTAGTACATTTGCTTTCAGATTCTCATAGTAATGATTATAAAGAAAGAATTTGTGCCCAAAGAATTACATGGTTAGCCATTAGAATTATATAGGCTCTCTTAAATTTATAATATACCCCTTTGTCATCCAGTATTAAATAATGGATATTTCACAGGGTGCTGCCAAAGATTTTGGTTCTTCTTGAAATTAAAAGTTTATTCCCCCCTCCATTAAGAGAAACCACAAACATGTGTACTCAAGAATTTCATTGCTGTATTGTCATGTCCTTCTCATATTTAACCAAATTACCACTTTCAAACCGCATGTAGTCTTCCAGAGCAATGGCACAATAAAGAATTTAACAGTTCGGTTGGCAAAGGGTTAATCAGTTATTATTCAATCCACAATGTTAAAGTGGGCA
Source organism: Suricata suricatta (assembly GCF_006229205.1). Classification (NCBI taxonomy): domain Eukaryota; kingdom Metazoa; phylum Chordata; class Mammalia; order Carnivora; family Herpestidae; genus Suricata; species Suricata suricatta. The sequence goes on along the minus strand of NC_043708.1, from coordinate 50,005,510 downwards.
TCAGTTTTTCTAATAGAAAAACAATGGTTAGTTTCTTACCTGATTTGAAGGCGTAATCACATAATTCTAATTTTCTATGTTGTACTCAATGAATACTCTGTTATCATAGGCAACCACTGGTGCCAAGTAATTAGCTTTAGTCAATAGACTGACTTTATGGCTCATTTAAAGCCACCCATTATCTCTCACTACAGTTGTGATTCACCTTTGTCAGTGTAACAATCTTGAGAAGAAGCATCTTTAAGACATGCACTTTCCCGAGCATAAGCAAATGTCACACAAGATTCAGTTCACCCTCTACATCCCAATTCTAAAAGCTCAGCAGAATTCAGCATGTGTTTTCAGGCATCCTAATTTCCTGGTATTCACATCTTAATTAGTGAGTGAGAAGCAAACCAGCCTCTATAATCCTGAGGGGAATTGATGTAAGGGCTGTGTTTAATTGGTGACTTAGAACAGTTTGGAAACTGCTGATATTCTTAGAGATACAGTGTCCGTCCCTCATACTGGTGTCATTAAGGTAGCCTATATAGACCAGGAGTCCGCTTTTAAGCCTGATAATGAGATCATTTCATTTATGCTATGCCTCGGTAAACTTTTTGCTGTGCTCTGTAAAGAGTTTCATCTAAGGTATAAACAGAAAATGGTTTTATTTAAAGTTGCTTTCCAGTTCTGTTACCACCATTTTTACTGGGCATCAAAATTACTGTTTGATATCTTGCTCTATTTCCAGATGTTGTTTTTCATGTTATTAAAACACTTTTAGTTACTGAGAATCTGTTCTACACATTTTATTTTATTTTTTTAAATAGTTTATTGTCAAATTGGTTTCCATGCAACACCCCGTGCTCTTCCCCACAAGTGCCCTCCTCCATCACCACCACCTCTTTCCCCCACCTCCCCCTTCAACCCTCGGTTGGTTTTCAGTATTCAGTAGTCTCTCAAGTTTTGTGTTCCTCTCTCTCCCCAACTCTCTTTCCCTCTTCCCCTCCCCCTGGTCCTCCATTAGGTTTCTCCTGTTCTCCTGTTAGACCTATGAGTGCAAACATATGGTATCTGTCCTTCTCTGCCTGACTTATTTCGCTTAGCATGACACCTTCGAGGTGGACCACTTTCCTACAAATGGCCAGATTTTATTCTTTCTTATTGCCATGTAATACTCCATTGTGTGTGTGTGTGTGTGTGTGTGTGTGTGTGTGTGTGTGTGTGTATATA
>NC_043708.1:49822305-50004195 GCF_006229205.1 Suricata suricatta | reverse complement strand
TAAAGAGTCATTAAGAAAGGCAAAAACCTTACTGGGAAGACATTCACTGATAATCTCCCATTGGTGATGATTTTTGGCTTGGGTTACATCGTTCAACTAACTCCTCTGGTGGCTTTACATTGCATTCCACTATGTGGGCACTCTTGGCCCCATTAGAGTAGAGAAAGGCAAATCTGCTCTGGAAATCTCATCTATTTTTTGTATCCCAAATCTGGTGCCTCTGATACAGTAGAGATTCCACTTCCCTACCTTTTGTAAATTTAAACTGGAGGGAGAGACAGTCTCAAGCGGTCAGTCTCTCAGTGTTTGTTAGTAAGTGATCTTGGTTGGAATGGTACCTCACAGACCAGCATCTGAGTGCTTCTCTGATTGTCTTTATTTATTTATTTATTTGTTTGTTTCTTTGTTTCAGACAGAGAGAAAGGCTGAGGGGGAGAGAGAGAGAAAGAGAGAGAGAATCTTAAGCAGACTCCATGCTCAGCATGGATCCGACGTGGGACTCCATCCCACAACCCTGGGATCATGACCTGAGCCCAAATCAAGAGTCAGATGATCAAACTGACTGAATCACCCAGGTGCTGCTCTGCTTGTCTCTTTTTAAAGTATTGTGGGTGGGGCGCCGGGGTGGCTCAGTCAGTAGGGCACCAGCTTCAGCTCAGGTCATGATCTCACAGTTGGTGGGTTTGAGCCCTGCGTCCAGCTCTGTGCTGGTGGCTCGCTCAGAGCCTGGAACCTGCTTCGGATTCTGTATTTCTCTCTCTCTCTGACCCTCCCCTGCTTGCGCTGTCTCTCTCTGTCTCTCAAAAAATAAATTAATTAACTAATTAATTTAAAAATATATAAAGTATTGTGGGCAATATCTTCAGGTCAGGGTTTGCAAAGTGTAACATGCATAAGTTTCACTCAGGGAGCCTGTTAAATGCAGTTTCTACGTTCCATTTTCCTAAAGTTTTGATTCATTCAGCACAGAGTCTCAAAATACATGTCTTTTCACGCATTCCATGTGATTCCAATGAAGGTATCTTTGAATAATACTTTAAGAAATGCTTAAATGAGGAAATTAGCAATAAATAAAACATGGTGTTTGCCATCAGGCTTATAATAATATAGTAGGTGAAAAGAATCCACACTAAATAATTTTATCTTTTTTAATTTAAGAAATATTTTAAATCAATTCTTCTGTCAATTATATTTTATTTAGTTACTTCAAGTCATATTTGGAGAAAGAGGGTTATAAAAATAGTAAATCAGTTGCTATCTCATTATTTACTCAAAGATAACTTATTCATCATCTGCCTATATGACATTAGATACTATAATTTTGAACAAGGAGAATGAAATTGTAATTATGGCTTAACAGGCAGGTATTAGAAATGCATCCTGCACATTATAGCAAATGCTATAGCATCCAACACAATATAGAGCACTAGTTATTGAATGATTAAATAAATTAACACTTTTCTCAGCCTGGTGTTTGGCTGGGAGAAGCTGAAAGATGCTAAGGGTGCCTCAGTTAAAAGATGGTTTGTTGTAAGGGTATGAGCTGTAAGGGGACAATAAAAACGTGGATGGGAACACAGAGCCTGCCCCGCAGCCAGGCTCCCTGAGCACTGGTACGAGTCGGGTCCGGGGAGCGCAGCAGAATCTGTAGGACTTTGGCTTCTCTATGACTCAGCATCTCTCCGTGCGGGTTCCTCTCTCTGGGACGCTGTAAATGACTTTTTCTTTTTCTTTCCTTTATTCTCTATGTTTCAATATTTCCCCAACTTTACAGCCGTTTTTTCTTTTTTGGTTTGGTCTGAAATTTGGTTAATTTTGAGTTGCTAGATTAGATTCCAGCAGGACCATCAGCCTTCCCCATTGCCCGCACACATCAGAGGATGTGTAGAAAGAATTCTGAGGCTCCCTTTGCCCACTGTAGTAAGCCCAGCATTTGTGAACCTTCAAATCAATTAAAAACCAGATCAAGTTAGAACAAGACAAAATAAAATAAACTGTGCTTTGAGTGAGGAGAGAGCATGCCCAAGGGAATATGAACTGAAAAAGGGACTTGAGTGGGTGATACTTAGTGAAGGACAGCTCCTTGAAAAACTAATGGTTGAGACAAATGTTGAAGTGAAAGTACACACGAGGCCATTTTGCGCAGGAAGAAAACATAGAAAGGGAAATGTCACGAACAAAATTATACAGTTAGAAGAACAAAGGGTATAAAAATCAGAAATGCAAAAGTGTGAAAAGAACAGTGAGTTGGTAAATTTGCTGATTGATTATAGAGAGGAAATGAGGCAAAGAGAGACAGGAGTTGAAATCTATCCAAAATTTTGTATGCTTTATCTGGAAATATAGAGTGGAGAAAATAAAGATAGAAGCAAGATCTGTTTATTTCTCTATCATCTATCTATCATATTTGATGCTCCACACTTTAATAACATACTATTGCTTCTGTATAATAAAAACTGGTCTCATGAGATAAAGCAACTTAGAGTCAAACTTTACACATGTAAGAGGACTCAGAAGCCCTTTGCTGGGTACAGATAAATTTGTGAGACTGCACAGGGTAGCCGTACAGGTAGACGTCTTTAGATATCACTACTGAAAAGAAATGTAAATGTCTTCAGAAGTTCATGTGCCTTCCTAGGACGGATATTGTACATTTAGGCCGCTGTTTTTCTAGAACTGTTGTATATTACCTACTTTTGTGAATCATAATCAGTACAGTCAAGGTCAATAAAAGCGACCAGTAAGATGCGCAAAGAAGGAATGAGAGCTGGTTTGTCAGGTCGTCAGTTTGTGGAAGAAAAAGATGGGAAAGTGGAAATAGAGTTGTGTGTGGTCCTATGTCCCTTTACTCCACACACCTTGAAGGTCAGAATGCTTGTCAGTAATGATGACTTCATGGTAATGTCTTCTGTTTGGACACATCCTGTCACAAAACAGTGCCAAAAATGAAATCAAATAGAAGTGTGCAAAGGAAAGTATATATTACACTAATGTTCAAGTCGGTTCTAAGGCTCAGGGTTCATTTCTAATTTATACAAATGAAGAAGATATGGAAGCTAATTTAATATATAGTGCTGTTTCTTTGTTTATTTTTTTCTGTTAAAATATTATATCCTTGAATCCAATTTATCAAAGGTGATGGAACAGTGGTGTAATAAAGGGGTAGTCAAATTAAGCTGATAATGTCTTAATCATTTCTCAAAAGATGAAAAAAATTTCAAATAAAATTACATTTTGAATGCTTTTTAAAAGGTTATATATTTTGAGAGAGAGGAGAGAGAGAGCACAAGTTGGGGAGGGACAGAGAGAGAGGGAGGGAGAGAATTCTAGTCAGGCTCTACACTGTCAGCACAGAGCCGGACATGGAGCTCAAACCCACGAACCGCAAGACTAGGACCTGAGCTGAAACCAAGAGTCAGATGCTCAGTCGACTGAGACACCCAGATGCCTGAAGTAAAATTACATTTTGAAATAATTTTAATTTTATTAATTTTTGAATTAAAAATTTTTAATGTTTATTTATCTTTGAGAGAGAAAGAGAACACAAGCAGGGGAGGGGCAGAACAGGGAGGTGACACAGAATCTGAAGCAGCCTCCAGGTTCTGACCTGTCAATACAGAGCCACATGCGGGGCTCAAACTCACAAGCTGTGAGATCATGACCTGAGCTGAAGTTGGACGCTTAACAGACACTAAGGCACCCAGGTGTCCCTGTAATAGACTTTTAATATGACAGAGATTCCCAAAGACATACATACACCTATAAACATCTGGACAAACTCACCTTTTCAATCATCCAAATTGTAATGAGTCATACAGAACTTTGGAAAGGTATAAGATTTGAAGGTAAGAGACTCGATTTTATGTCCTTCTTCAACTGGTTTCTAGTAATCCATCTTCGTTTCTTTTAGCTTCAGGTTTTTAACTAACTATGACACTAGTGAGGGCTTAATATGCAAATACATTGTTCAGAGAATTTTACATAATAGATACTATTATTAACCCCATTATACAGATGGGAAAATTAAGGCTTATAAAAGTTAAAAAATGGATCAGACAGCTACTAATAGCAAAGGTGAGTTTCATGCCTGGACTATTTGATCTTACTTAATATAACAAATTTATTTTAATGTGGACATAGTAATAACAATCTAATTCACAGTGTTATTATTTAATAATAATTATTAAACTGCATATTAAATAAGGTAAAGTATGTAAAACAGTCATTACCTACAAGATGTTTCTTAAAAATTTATTATCATTTATTAAAAATATTTCTTAAATCATCCCTGTGCAAATCAATGCCCTGAATGAAATCTAATTTTAAACATGATTACTATATTCAAAATGAGAAGAATTTACACATTTGCATAATGATTGTAAAAATAATTGCATACTTAAATGTATATCCATTTCTACTAACATGCAAAATTGTAATATGTGTCCTGCTCATTATAGGATGGTTTAAAGTCATTAAGAAACCTAGTTTTCAATTGGTAGGCACTATGTTGTTAAGACAACTAGTTGAGCTATATTTTAAGTAGCTAATGCAGATATATCAAGATATAAATATTCTACATGTAAGCTAGTAATTTAAACATTAAATGTAATGTTTACACTACTTACCATAAGGAGTCAGTAACTTCATTTTTGTTTTGCTGTTTTCCTTCTAAATGTGTTTAACACATCAGAAGTTTCATATGGCTTAAATGTATCTCTGAATTTTCTGTGGCCAAAAGCTTATCTGAAAATGGCCCCTTTGTATACATTTTCTAAAAGAAAATGTGACTCACAGCAGAAGGGAGATGTGTGCAACACTCACAGGTGCATGCAAGATTTCATATCTGGGATGAATTTTAGTATCAAGATTTTATATTTTAAAATTCTATTTAAAAATAAGTTATAGCTTTTTCAAGTCATTTGAGAACTATTTAATTTTTTTAAGTCTGTTTAGTTTTGAGAGAGAGAGAGAGAGAGAGAGAGAGAGAGCACGAATGCGAGCATGGGAGAGAGGCAGAAAGAGAAGGAGGGAGAATCCCAGGCAGGCTCCACACTATGAGTGCAGAACCCAGTGCTGGGCTTGATCTCACAAACCATGAGATCAGACCTGAGCTGAAATCAAGTGTCAGGTGCTTAACGAACTGAGCCACCCAGGCACTTCGAGAGAGCTATTTAATTTCTAATCAGTTTTAGACCTGTGAAGCTCTTGGCTTTTGCCCACCACACACTGTGGGGAAAAGAGGAAAAAATAAATTTTCATGTAATTTTCATTGTTTGGTGATTTGATAGAGAATGGATTTTTTTTCTCTTTCTTGCTTTATCATGGATCATTATCAATTTATTTCTTAAATCATTTGCTATCACAACATTCTGGAATTCTAACTCTTCTCTCTCCTTGCTGTATTTACTTTTTCTGTAATGTTTTTACTGTTTAACATATGATAGAGCTATTTTGTTGTTGCTGTGTTGATGTTTGGGACAGCAGGACCCGAATGTGTCTCTGCTCCATTACAGAAGCTCCCTAAGAGTAGATCTTCTTGTCTGTCCTGTTAGTGAAGGCCCAGCTCATTAGAGATCCCTCGTTTTGCGGTGGTTGTGAAACAAATGGATGGAAAGATGCATACATGCATCCATCATCCTAAAGAAGCCTTTCATAACATTTGTGAATAGAAACATTTTATTACAATATAATAATTAAACAGCTTCGACTATAATGTCTCTATGAAAACTATCACTTCACAAAGTCACTGAAACTGACAGCAATTTTTACAGCCTGGGGACAGAAATCCTTGAAACGAAATATAGGATGTCCTCCAAATCCAATGATTTAATTTCTAGGTTATTCTTTCTTTATACTTGCAACTCAGTTGTGCAGGGTTGGCTTGCAATAAGTAATCAGATAAGGATTACTTTACCTAAGGATAAGGAAAGTCAGGCTAGTAATAGCTTCTTTAGAAACAGGCATATTTAACCAAAGGCTTTCAATATAGCTTCTTTCTCAATTGACTGCACAGCATTGCAGATTTCATTAAGTCCCTGGTAAGTGTATCCTCCCCTTTTTAAAAAATTAAATATAAGTTTCAATTCAGAACTAACTTTACAAAAAGGTAGTTTGCTTACATTACTACATCTTCAGAATTTTTAATACATTTACTTTATAATTTTTCTTAATAAGTTTGCCAGATACCAAGACAGAGAAGAGAGGGCTCTTTAAGCAACTGACCTTCACAAAGTCTCCAGCACCTTTCTTCAGAGCTGCACACTTCCTTCCCTTTGTGCTCACCCCATTTTGGGCACCCCATTTTGGCAGCTTCACAGCCTAAAGGGATGCTGGGTTAATGAGCTAGGTCCTTTGAGCTTTCCCAAGTATTGTCTGTGGAAATAGAGTCTTATCCTGTGTTCCAGTGTGCACAACAAGAGTGATATGAAGAACTACTAGGTGGATAGGATATATTTAAAAGATATTTACTGAGCATTGCACAGATCTCCTGGAAGCTTTACATGAGTCTTTTACTCAGGTTTAATGCCTTTTCCCCACCCAGAGATTGAGACTAGGTAACCTTAAAAAAAAAGTCCATTTAAATTAATGACATTAGCTTGAGAAGAGGCAGTGTCATCCGTGTTGCCCACACTGCATTCCCCATTCTTAACACCATCCCTGGCTCAGAGTAGCAGCTCCACAGATCTGTTGAATTAATGCATGCTAGAAGGAATGAATCACAAGTGAAAAGGAAGCATAAGAATAGTTGTAAATTCTACATGAGTGAGCTGTAAAGCTTATACTTTAGTTAATAAAGGCAATCCATCTGCTTTCCCCTCAATAATAATGGCCTAAGAAGTTCACAATTTAAAAGAAAAGGAATCCAAATATAAATTTTTTTCTGAGAAATGTAACAAATCAAATTTGATCATTAAACCTAGTTAAAGAGACTGAAATGTTGCCCTTGTCAGCAAACATTCTTTAGAACCAAATTGTCCTTCTAAAGGAAGGGATTACATTTCATATAGGGTGCTGCTCTTGTCCTATCGAGTTGCAAAAATCAATATTTTTCTAATCTTATTCTTAAAGATAGAAATACATTCATTTAAAGGGATAGCAGTAGCAATATTAGAAAACCCTTTAGGAAGACACATGACATTCTTCTTAGATTATTAATGAGAAATATAAACATTTATCTTCCTTAAAACTTTGACTTATTTAAATTTCACCCTTATGAAATTGAGCTCTACTCAATTTCAGCATAGATTTAACATTCTAGAAATCTCTCTTTGATACAGCTAGGTGAAAATAGCCATCGTACTGCTGAAGCTCTTTTCTAGGAGAGAAATTACAAAATTAGACTTTTATTTCTTCCAAGTGATGCCATGTCTTCTACAACATCAGTGCACTTGCATGCGCTTAAACCTCTTAGTCACAGGTTCTCAGTGTGAATGTGTCAGAAACATATTTTATGTATATTTTAATATCAGAACATTTCATGTTACCACCACGGCATTTCCAATTCCTCTTTTGAGACTGCATTAGTGGTAAGGATGAATAAAGATGACTATTGAAGTTAAAATGCTATGTGTTCCTATTCAATTTCCAATGGACTCGAGATCCAAACTTTCAGAGTGTCACAAAGGATCTGAATCTGCTTTATTCATGTTTAGGCACTCATACACAAATAGCTCTAAAGTAAGAGAACTGGTTGCAGTTGTATGAACCTTATTTTATGCTGGCCTGTTAGAGATAATTTCAACCTAAAATGAATATGATTAAATTTTGATGAGAATAAAAATCTTTGTCAATTCTCTTTTGAACTAATGTAGGATATAATATTAATGATTGCTTGTCAAAAGATGAGTATGGCCCCTGGGAGACAGTCACTAAAATCCTTATTCTAAGAGATAATAATATGCCTAGAATTTCCAATCAGATATGATATATGTATATATGCTGATATACACATGTATAAACATATATTGTGTGCATGTATAAACATAATTGTGTGCATGTATACATACTTGCAAATAACAAATGCATTCAAATTATTGGCATTCCTTCTTTTTGTATTAAAGAGTTTTTTAAATGTTCCATCATCTTTTAGAATATCCAGAAAAATATAATCTATACATATTTTAACTTTATATAAAACAGACCTTGAATTTCATTAATATATTCACTTTATATGTACAGACAAATAATACTCAGATTAGAAGACAATATGTTAGGGTGATAAAGGTCAAAAGACCCTGATTTTAATTCTGACTGTGTTATCAGTCATGTAATCTTCAACAGGTTAGTTATAAAATCTCTGTGCAGCAGTTTTCTGATGTATAGAATGGGTATGTGACTGTTCTGTCTCACAAGGCATTTGGAAAGATCACATTAATTTTTTATTAGAAAATTTAAAGATAATTATATCTTAAAACAAATATTATTAAATGTTACAATAAAATAAATGATACAGCAGAAACAATAAACTCTTTATTCTATACATTCTGATGTACAAATTTCAGTGAATTCTTGAATATTTTTCTCCATATATACATTTTTATTAGTTTGGTTTCCTACATATTTAGTTTAATTCAACAAATATTAATTGAGCACCTAATACATGCCAATTTCTGAAATTGGCATTGCAGGGAACATAAAATTAATAAGAAATAATGCCTGCTCTTAAGGAGCTTACAGTCTCTATTAAGGAAACAAGACAAGGACATATGATTATAATATAAAGCAAAATATCTGTTCTATGAAAGAGGTATGAAAAGGTATTATGAATTTCAAGAAGTTTATCAGGTAAAAAGGTAGCATTTGACATGAATGTTCAAGAATGGGTAGGATTTCCCCCTTTCTTACCCCCTGCCCCTACACAGTAAGTCACTTTAGTAAAGTGAAATAGTAAGGTAAAACTCAAAGAATTTAGAAAGAGTGAGTATTTTCTAGGAAAATTATTCTTTCCAGTAAAATTGAAATGCACAGCAATCTGGCAAGGTATATTAGATACATTTAAGAAAAGTTGTGGGTAAGTAGCGAGGCATTTGTACCTCAGTCAGTATGCAAAAGGTAGACACTAACAATCCCTGAGCAGGGGACCGCTATATTTGAGGCTCCACGTCCTTGTAAAAGAGTGGGACCCTATTTAGGAAGACCAATTTGGCAGACTTGTGATAAATTTGGGAACAGGGCCTAAGGGAAATGACATGAGTTAGGATGCTATTACATTGTGTAGACAGGAGAAAATTCATATTAATTTCTGTGACGCAGAATAGAATTTAAAAAAGGTTAAAATGACAGAATTGAGGAGGCAAAACTGATTACATTTAGAACACAAGAAAAATGGAGGCAAAGACAGTTTGACAAGTTTTGAACATAGTTGAAATAGTTCACTAGAAAAACGGTAGCATAATGGTGACAAAATTAACAAGATAAAGAGTCCAGGAGAAGAATTTGTTTTTTGGGGATGAAAAGGAAGTTGATTACTGATTTGAGCTGTACAGAGTAGTATTCAGCATGTAAGTCTTGAATCTATATAAAAGATGCAGGCCTGGGGGCGCCTGCGTGGCTCAGTCGGTTCAGTGGCCGACTTCCGCTCAGGTCATGATCTCGTGGTTCATGGGCTGGAGCTCCGTGTCAGGCTCTGTACTGACAGCTCAGCTGAGCTGCTTTTGATTCTGTCTCCCTGTTTCTCTGACCCTCCCCCACTCACACTCTGTGTCTCTCTCTCTCCAAAATAAATAAACATTAAAAAAAAATGCAGGCCTGGAGAATGAGGTCTATTTGGACATCATCCATGAGAGGGAGTTCTTGTAGTGGATGAGACAGAACTAACAAAAATGAACTTAGACCATTGGAAAAAGTTAAAGACAGAAGGATTGGTGGCATGTGAAGTAATAGACAATGATAAAAAGCCAGTGAATATAACATTTACCAATGTTGGTAATTTCAAGAAGTTGGTAATTTCAAAAAAGTGTGATAAACAGTATCAAAGATAATAAATTGAAGAGAAGGAATCTTTGGGGGAAGTCTTTGGATTTTGCTTCTACAGGATCGAAGCGGAGGCAACAGTCAGTCATTCACTGTTGTTTAACAGAATTTTTGACACACTAGTCTGAATTAAAAAAAAAAATGGCAGGGCATCTGGTGGTTCAGTTGGTTAAGTGTCAACTTCGGCACAGGTCATGATCTCGCGATCTGTGAGTTGGAGCCCTGCATCAGGCTCTGTGTTGACAGCTCAGAGCCGGGAGCCTGCTTCAGATTCTGTCTCCCTCTCTCTGACTCTCCCCTGCTCACACTCTCTCTCTCTCTTAAAAATAAATAAACATTTTAAAAAAACTTAAAAATATTGATAAGCAAAATAAGTATGTTTCCTCTGGTTTCAGAGAGCTTATAGTACAGTAAGGGAAACTCATAATAATCAAATATGGAAATATTTTAAATTTTGAGAAATGTTCTAAAGGAAATTAGAACATACAACAGAAGACACTGATTTGATTTAAATGATGAAAAGTTTCCTACAGGAACACCTGCATACGCTGAGATCAGGAATGAACTGGGCAACAGGAAAGGAGGGCTTAAAGTATTTGAGACAAGGAACAGCAGACACCCAGGCCCTGAGTATGGAGGCAGCACTGGAGAAACTCAAGAAGAGTCCTGTGTCTGAAGCAGCAGAAGCAAGAGTGAGAGGGCCAGGAGAGTTGTTTATTCTTCGCCTTAATTTCATAAGTGCCAGCTGCAGATTATGTAATATGATCGGTAACGGGGAATGTCATTCCTCAGTGAACAAGATAAGGCTGGATTGGTGAACAGAAGCCAGATCATGAAGGTTTTTTTATGCTATTTTAAGGAATTCAGTCTTCATTTGGCAAACAGTGGGAAGCCATTAAAAGACTTTAAGAAGGAGGGTAAATTTATATTTGTATAATTTTTTAAGAGAATTATATAAGCTACAGGTAGAGAATGGGGATGGCAGTATTGAAGGTAGAAGTCTACAGTGAGCAGCTGAGCAGTGTCCTAGCAAGAGTTACTGGGAACATTTTCTAGGGCAGTCACATAAGGGATGGCGGCAAGTACATAGTTTCCAGATACAGTCAAGGGGCAAACATCAGCAAGATATGGTGATGGGTTAGATAGAAGGGACAGAGACTGATTCTCGGGTCTCTGGCTTCTCTTCTAACTGTTGCTGCCATTATAGATATCAGAACACTGGAGAAGCAGTATTAATGTACCAATATAAAAGGAGGTTTGGAAATTTTTATTCAGTTGTGATAATGAAAACCATCAATTTAGTCACACAATTGTAGTCCTATTTCTGACCACTAACAAGCATTGGTCAGATGCTTGGCTGATACTAGCAGTGTGTGTCCGTGGAGTTTACCTCTCTATGAGCAGCTAATTAGGATGGAGTTAGAATCTTCAGGACCAGCCTCATTAGCACATACCCAAATCAACAGAGCTAACCCGGCCAGAAAAGATAAAAAGAAATGCACTCATTGTGATGGAGATGACTCTCATGTGCTGTGTTCTATTTTCCAGAACAAATAAATACAGCTGAGAGACTACAATTGAGATCAACAAATAATTAGTGTACAGGAAAGATAAAAGTGGAAAAATAGTCTTGATGAACATGTACTTTATATCGGAAAACAGAAATTCTGAATATTTCTCCTGGAAAGTGAACTCTTCATTGTTCTTCAAAATTAAAGAATCATCAATGAATCTTTTTAATCAATTTAGAAACAAGATTTTAACTTTTTTTTCAATTAATATATCCATTTGGAACTTTGAATTAAGTATACTTCACTAAGTAGAGCTTATTTTAATTCTACAACCTTACCTGGTTACCTCTGACTATAGGTAACATTAACGGACGTTTTGCCCCTGACAGTTGTCTTGTTTTGCTATCCCAGCAGATCTTTGAGGACTCATCAGGCAGATATGCTTCTCCTTGCTGTCTTACGCCTCCATCTAAAATGCTTAACGCTCTAATTTCTAGGCCATCCACATGTAGACAAGATCACTTTTGAACAATAAAATCCCAAAATGTTCCTACACTGAGCCATTTCTTTTCTCTTCCAGGATTTTTTCCTCCTTCGGTTTACAATATTGATATAGATTTAATGCCAACAAAATTAAGGATAAAAAAACTAAAATATAAAAGGAAACTTTGCTAAATCATATCTACCAGACAGGGAGAATGTTAGCAGTATGAGATATACATATTTTTATAAATATATCAGACTACATATAATATTGTGTATTTTTAACCTAACAATATGTAGTAGATATATTTATATGTTAAAGTTCAAGTCCGTTTAAAAAATAGGTTTTTTAAATTTTCTCTTCTGTAACTAAACTATTGTCTTAGTTTTGTTCTCTCAAAAGAGAGAACCTTATCTTTGAGACAAGATTTTCGGACAAAATCTTATCTGGATGATGATTACTGGGAATTTCTCGTAGAGTTATGAGGAAGTTATAAGGGAAGGAAAGGCAACCAATCAAGAAATGCTCTTAATCCCAGGACCCCGGGGGATGACGGACTTGATCCTGTTGGGGGATCTCCGGGAGTCTGTAGAACAGAGATCTCAGTGTTTTTCAGGGCTAGAAAGCCAGGGCATTACACATCGAAGGCTGCTGATGCAGCGGGATAGAAGGCTGGTTTGGTGGTGCTAATTGCTGGCCTTTTTGAGCTACAGTGCACGGACAGGTCCTGAAGAAATCTCTTGCACCATCGGCGGTCTTCAGGCTGCACTGCAGTGTTCAGGCTAGAGTGGATATGGGAAGAGCACAACCTTACTTTTGTCAGCCAGCCATTCCCTTACCGATGGACATTAGATTGTTTCCACTTTTTTCACCATTATAAACTGCCATAATATTCTCATACATGATTATTTAGATGGTTGTCCAATTTCACATAACAATTCCTGTAAGTAGAATTAAAGATGAATTGAAAATTAAGGGCAGCAATCATTGGGTTTGTTTGGAATAAAGAGAGGCGACTTCCTTTTTCTTGTATGAAAGTTTTTAACGGACTGGTCATACATTATATAAGGAACTTGTAGTGTCACATTCTAAATTTAGATTTAACATCTGGAACAGTTAAATTGTTAGCCTCATTAATTAATTATTTATGCCTTATGATTGCTATGAGAAAATGTCAGTATTTTGAACTAATATAAATGTACCTGACATTTGTCATAGGACTTAAAGTTTGTTCAATTTTTCATCTTAAGATAAAGACAACACTGATTATAAAAGAATATAAAAGAATAAAAGAAAATTTTTAGTATCTTCAGCTAGCCAAACAGTTCTTAGACTTGACATCACAACATAATCCTTACAAGGGAAAAACAATAAATAAGACCTATCTCATCAAAACTAAAAACTTTTGCTCTGCAAAATAAGCTGTGAAGAGGTGGCAAGTCCAAGTACAGACAGAGAAAAGCTACTTGAAAGCCATATATCCAGAAATGACTTAATGTGTAAAATATAAAGAGTTCTCTAAACTCAACAATAAAACAAAACAAAGATCCAATTAGAAGAAAGGGAAAGGTCATGGCTAGACATTTCACAGATGAGGATGTTCAGATAGCAAAAAAATGGTATTCAGCTTTATCAGTCATTAGAAAAATGAAAATTAAACTCACGACACACCTATCAGAATAGTTAAAGTAAAAACAAGTAATGACAGTACCACACGTTGGTGGGAATGCATAGAAATTGAACCGTTCATGCATTGCTGGTGGGAGTGAAAAACGACACACTCATATTGAACATTTATCTTGGAAATGGAAATTTATGTTCACACCGTGGTGTATACGTGGACATTTATAGCATCTGTACTTGTAATGGCCTCACACTGGAAACAGCTGAGACGGTCCTCAGTGGGTGAATGCTTACACAAAATGTAGTACATCCATACTATGCAATACTGTATTCTGCAATAAAAAGTTACAAGCTATTGGTTACATGCCATAACTTGAATAAATCTCCAGGGAATTAGGCTGAGTGGAAAAAGTCAATCCCTAAAAGATGTATCGTATGATATTATTATATAACATTCTTGAAATGACAAAATTGTAGAAATGGAGAAAAGGTTAGTTGTTGCCAGGAGTAAAGGATGGGTTGGAAGAAGAGAGGCAGGAGGGAAATGCGTAAAATAAGAGAAAGCACTAAAGGTGTTGTTATGGTGATTGGACTGTGTGTTTTGGCTTTGGTGGTGGATACATGAACTGACAGGTATGATAAAAATACACAGAACTAGGGGCGCCTTAGTAGCTCAGTCAGTAACACGTCTGACGTCAGCTCAGGACATGATCTCACGGTTTGTGAATTTGAGCCCTGTGTGGGGCTCTGTGCTGATAGGTCAGAGCCTGGAGCCTGCTTGGATTCTGTGTCTCCCTCTCTCTGCCCCTTGCTGGTTCACACATACACTCTCTCTCTCTCTTAAAAGTAAATAAACATTAAAAAATACATAGAACTTAACACAAACACATATGTAACTACAAGATGTAATTAGTGGGGAAAACCGGGTCAAGGGTATATAGAATATCTCTATATTATCTCTTGCAACTAACTGCAGGTGAATTTATAATAATCTCAAATTAAAAGTTTATTTTTAAAAATCACACATCACTCCTGTCTAGTGATAACTTTTGAAAAATGCCAAGCTTGTGCTTACTCACTAGCATTTGTCTAATTTTTCTAACTTAATTTTTTATATCCTAAAATAAGCATGATTATTCCAAAAATAACTTACAGCACTAAAGTAATGCCAGATAGCTTATTTCATTTGGGCACTATTTCATTTCATATCAGGTAAATAACATTAAAATATTTAAATTATTAAAATATTATAAAAAATATTCCTTGTCTATCTTTAAGATGAAATAAGGAAAAGAAAATAAGGTTAGTTATTCAAAGAGTTTTTAAAGAACCTATTTAAAAAGATATGTTACTTTATTAAATCAGTATGTTAAAACAACACAAAACATTTTCTCTCTTTACTGAATACCTAATTTTCATTGCCTCATTGAATCATTATGCCATAACGAGTTGGGTTCTATTACTACCATCTCATTTTTCACAGGTGAGACAAGACTTATGTGGTTCTTAGTAAGGTTCCACATTCTGTACAGATATTAGCTCACTGACTAGATAACACAATACTCCCTTTTACAACTAAGGAAATTGAGGGACGTCATGCAGTGAAAAACCCTGGCAATCTGATGCCTCACCTTTTTCTATGCTATCTCCGGGAGCACTAAGGCACAGAGATTGTAAACTATTTGTGCAAGGTCACACAGCTACTAGTGATAAAAATCAGATTTTTAACTTGAGTTCTTCCCAGGGCACCAATAACAAAGTGTAATTATTTTGATCAGTAGATTAGGATTATTTAAGTGGCTTGTTAAAACCTATGTCTTCTTCCTTCCCTCAAAATCTATTAAAACAAAACCACTGGTGCCAAAATTCTAGAATCTGTGTTTTCAACAGCCAACCTAAGAGATTTTGATCTACTGTAAAGCCAGAATCCAACTTCATTACAAGATGCAGAACAGATTTCCTGTGAGGGTCAATTAAATATCTGGTATAATTATAAATGATGCCATATTTCATGAAGATTAAGATTTTTTTGTTGATTGGCAATTTAACATTCCTGAAGTAGGACTTTGTTAGAAATGATGGTCTTATAATCACAATAAAAATGGTTTTTTTCTTCCTAGCGGTATGTAAAACAATGTTTTAGATTTGATAAGATAGAGTGGTTCATTGATAGTAAAATACAAAAGATATTGCTTATCAAACACTGTTCTTTTCAGTCCTGGGTCACACTGTGAAAGGGTGATCATCGACATGCAGTGAAAGATGGGTTGATGGAAAGAAGACCGGAGGCATCTGCTATCCAGAGATTCATGTATACCGCGGTGAGTCACTAACCGTTATGGGTAGAATGGATGAAATGAAAGCACTTAGAAAATGATAAACCATTATATCAATACTGTGTATTTATGAATGTGTATGCATGGACTTAGAGTAAGATTATTACAAAAAGTGGACATAATTTGAAAATGTTCATTGCCAAACTGACACATATGCAATAGGCATTATGATTCTCAACTCTAGACTAACCTACACTACCTAACTACTGTGAATCCACCTAAGCAGGAAGGAGAAATTGAACAGAGAAGCCAAGTCATAACCATTTTCACTGCAAAATAAAGAAGACAAAGCAAGAAGAGTGTGTGGTAAAATATTTGCATATATATTTATTACAGTTCCTTTTCAAGTTTACTTCATCAAAATATTTTATTTTCACTACTAAATTCATCTGGTTATGTCATTTTATTTATTTCTCCTATTAGCGTGAATGCTCTAATTTGATTAGATTCATTTTTCAGTGCATTCTCCTGATCTATTCACATTGTCCTCCTCTCAGTGACCTCTTTATATTTCTATCCTAGAAGGTTATCATTTGCTCTTTGAGCCTTCACGTGTAACTGACAGACTGACATTCCTATCCTCTGTCTGCATGTTATGTACTGGGCATGTCATCTGGACCTGTCCTCAGAATTGTGGAGTGAGTATAGTCTTTGAAACTCCCTACCTCTCCTCTTTGCATGCCTCCCCTTGTTGTCCCTTAGCTCCATCCGGTAGGTCAGCGTTTTCTCAGCCTCTTTTGTTAGATATTTGAAAACTGTGAGCTAATAAAAATGTTACCTCCAAATTTTAGAGAACTCTACCATGCTTCCTTAATGGGAATATTCATAGTTTGAAAAAAGCCTACATGGAGAAAGCAATACTATGCATGTAGGAATGGACTGCTGAGTGAGTATTGGCAGGCCCTAGGGGAGGGCGTTGACTCAGAATGGATACTCTTCTAGTACCCTCGAATACTCCTGATTGGAAAGGCTTTTCCAATCAGTCTCGTACATGACATTGTCAAAAACTAAATCAATGAAATAGGAAAGATGCATGTTTATTTCATTAAAAAAATTAGAACAGACACTATACTATTTATAGTTTCCCTTAACAATTTTTTGTGTAGTTGCCATGTACTAACACTGTGCCATCTTTTATTTTGGATTTGGCCTGTTGAATTGTGTTTATTTGGGAAATTAAAACATAGAATTAAAAACAGAAACAATGAAAGTAAAATTAGTAGTTCTCTCTGTTCAATACAATTTCTAAATTTGAAAATTAATTTATTTACCATTTTTTGTTTCATAAAAGAATCTAGTATATTCTACATAAAATACTCCCAGAACTAAATAAATATCTTATTTGGGTAATTTTGTTTTATAATTCAATTATCATATAATTCTTAAAAATATTTGTATGTTTAAATATACTTCAAGTTTAGTGGATGATTGGATCTCAAGCAATATCTACCACCACAGACTCCAGAAAACAGCTAAGATAGAATTTAGATAGAGCTTGTGATCTCTCTAATAGAAAATGAAACATAATGTTCTATAATTAATACATGTTGGTTGAAAGAAGAGATGTATTTAGTATTAGTCTCATGTAGAACAATGGCATCTGACACAAAACATGCAGAATTCATCTCATTTCCCTAAGTTTAACAACATAGTAATTTTGTTTGCAAAAACATTGACAACATTTGCCCTTTTATGAAGAGATATAATCACTTTCTGTTAAACTGAGAAGTGCCAGGAAATGGTGTTGCACATGCTTATGCTGATATTTCAGTTGCCTTGCCTTCTCATTTTTCTCCCATGCAGAAGGCATCTTCTGTCCGTGAAATTTCATCGATTTTATCACTGAAAGGTGACATTGCTGCTTATTTCCTAGGTTCACTGAATAAGTTCTATTTTAAATATAGCTCTAAATCATGGATTAATTCAATACCCATTAATTCAATAACCTCTATAGAACCAGGTAAGTTGGAACCTACACTTGTTAAAAGACACAGTCTTTGCCCTGGGGTAGGTTACAGTTTCAGTTGGAGAGCAGATTTTCAGACAACTAAAGAATACTTTGAAGGAATGTAAGTAGTATAGGAAATCAAAAGATAGATAAGATCCTTAATTTGACTATTAAACTCAATAGCTTATAAAGAATAAATAGTATTTTAATACATAGTTAGGGGTTGATTTTTAAAGAGTGGATCCGTTAATAATTGTATTCACTTTTCTAAAATTTCATGGATATTCTTAGAAATATAATACTAAAGATAGGAAGTTAAGCTATGCAAGTTGTTAGGATTCCATTTATACTTTGGTTCACTCAAATCATTGTCAAGCATTATTATTTGTTTCCCCCAAAAGACCCACATTTAGCCTACAGCACCCCCATGAAATATGTGACTGAAACTATCTTCTTGGGTACATCCATGTTGTAGTCCTCAGTCAGTATTTCACATATGATACAGAAGCCCAGAGTTACTAAATTGAGTCATAATTCTTAAATCACAGTTCACCCAGGAGTATTTTTAGTGCCTACTTGTTTAACACAATCTTATAAATGATCTTTCACAAAGGATGTAAAAATCAACACATATCTTTAATGGGCTAATTGTGCTTCATTGCAGTGTTGAGTCTATAAAAGCTTTTTAATAGTGAGAGAAATGATGGCATTTTCACCTTAATTTGAAAACATAATTGCCATTCTAAATAGCTTTTTGTTTCTAACTTAAGGGCTTATTGATAGCAGAAATTTCCCCAAAACACTAATAGAGTATTTAACATAATTGCATTTATTGAAAGAAAATCCAAGGGAAAATAACATACAGCTATCTGTAACTATTTAGCAGAAGTGAAATATCAAAAGAAAAAGTAAGTTAAATCTAATCTTTGAGATCTAAAAATGTAACTAATATTCAATATAAATTCAACACGACATATTGGATTAAACTTATACATTTAAATATACTGATGAGATTCAAGAAATAAAAATGATATCCTGGAAATCCAGAATAACAATTAAGAACCATATGAAAACAAACTGAACCTAACAAGCTAATCCATATTTTACAGAATTTCCCATCATTTGATTGAAAAATAAGAATTTTTTTAGCTCAACCATGGAAAATTAAAACAATTGAAATTAAATCCAATCAGTTGTAAATATTCCCTTGAGAAAATGATTTCATTTTTACACGGAGTTTAACCTCTAGCCTACTCAAAATCTTGAAGTCCAATTCTTTAATTTCAATGTATTTAATGGGGGACTCAGGGTAGTAAAATCACCACTCCTATTTTATTTAACTTTATTCTAAACATGGCAATAAAGTTGTTGCTAAGGAAATATGTGGAACATTTCTCTCTCCTTAACTCTTCAGTTCTGTTTCTAAACAGACATTCACATATCCTGGACTGATTCTGAATGGACATATTTCCCATTAAAATCTCAAGTCTTTGAGTCCTACTTTTTCTATGTAATAACATATTTTTATAAATATTATGGATACTCAGCAAAGAGCTTTTTAATGTCAGATTTGAAAAAAAGTCCTGTCCGTTCGTGGTAGCTTTTCTCCTAGGTCAAAGTAAAAAGTGCCAGAGACTGCTTTTAAAAAATAAGTGCTAAGAAAACTGATTAAACTGGTTAGACACAAAAGGAACATTGGAGGAAAGCAAACAGCATGGGATTGAACCCTATGATTTTATTGTTTTCACAGAAAATGCAATAACTCCTCATTGATATCAACTACCCAGTTGCAAGAAGAGTATAAACCTTCTGCTTGTTGAGACGCAGGTGAGGCAATTTGTAAAAACTAGTCATCAACCAAAAAGGAAATGAGTTTGCAGTAAATTTTTTTCCAGTTTAAAGGCTGTAGTGAGGCCCTGGTCTTTGAAAGGCACATAAAAAAAAAAAGGGTTTTTTTTTGTTGTTGTTTTGTTTTTTTAAAGAAACTGCATTCAGAAGAATCCTTTGAAAATCACTAGCCAAAACGTACTAGTCGGTCACCATCTTTCAAATCACTAATCAAAAGAAACAAAATAGGTCATGAAACATTTCACAGCCAGTATCGTACAGTCTTAAGCATAAAACTGAATTAATTGTTCTTCCAATTATGCATTTTGACATATAAGTTTATTATAAAGTCTTAAAATAAAAATGCATGTTTGTCGAAAAGTTAGTACAGTTGTCATTCATATTTTGCCATATTTTAAAATATAAGAATGGGATTATTTTATTATTTGCAATATAATGTAAATGACTGACTAGCTGGTTTGCAATTCTGATTATTATAGTTATCATAATTCATTGCCATGCCAAAGTCAATCCTGTGATATATGTGAAATGAAGTCCCATTAGTTTAGCCTATTGTAGGACATTGTAGTGCACCATGCATCTTTCAAATCTCTTAAAGAAAATTTAATGGCAGGCCAAACTTCTAACTTACTAAGTGTTATGAATCACATAAAACAAGAAAACACTTCAAACCAGGGATACATGGCATATTATAATTCATGATGGAACTAAAAAGTAGGTAGCAGGAAAAACGAAAAAGACAGCAGGACTAGGTATGTATATAATATATGGAAGAGAAGATCAGAATTTTTTAAAGCACAAAATAAAAGTTATGTCATTTTTAAATAATGCATAGGCAATGAGTATTTAATATAAACCCTACAAATATGACAGCGCATCTTTTTATCACTTTTGGGTTTGCTGAAAAGGAATAATATTGGGCATGATTTGGCACTTCTGGAAGCTTTAGTGAATTTGGTGAATCTCAACATATCTAAGATGTTATCAGTTTTAATATGCCTTTTATATTATACATCACTATCCAGAAATGCTACTATTTGTAACGAAATTAGGCCCAATTGCAGTGATGTTAAATGTTGAGAAACAAGCATTTCTGATCTAATGAAACAGAGTGATCTCCTAATTCATCAGGTCTATTAATGACCCTGGAGATTATATGGTGTAATCTTTCTCCCAGTGAATTAAAAGCTCTTTTGCCTGATGCCTTCCTACAAAGTACAACAACAACAACAAATTGACATCAATTACACTTAAAATATGTTATCAAAAAGGAAAAGGGGAAATATACTGGTGAGTTCAACTCATAATAAATACAAAAAATATTAGGAAAAGATAGGCAGTTGATCAACAGGTAAGTGCTTTAAAGTCATTATTATTATTACTGATGTTAAGAGATTACTTAATACAATTTACACTTCACGTATCCCAACTTTTTAAAATTTCCTTCATTTTTTGCATTTTCATTCAACTGAACATTTGCTTGGGAATGAATAATACTGATTTGAGGTCTAAGTTTGTTGGTTTACAGAAATGATCCAGAACCCACTTGCGATGTATATTCTAATTTATTACCATATCAATAAATCTGATTGTTTTACAGTTCTTCTTCTTGCCCCTTTGTTTCTGGCACTCATCTGTAATTTCTCAAAAATTTAATCGAAAGTAGTTTTTGAAGTACCAGCCAGTTCTCATGGACTTCTGAAGCTATGTGAAAGGTCATAAAAAGACTTTAGCATTATATGACTGCTTTGTAAAGGACTGAAAACTTGCACTTATAGCAATTTCTTTGTGCAGAGTTACTAAGGAGAAAAGTAGACTTGATTGTTTTCCTGGAAAGGGCACATGTATATCCAAATATTCTGAATATAGTTTTTTTTTCTTTTTGTTTTTTCCCAAAAGTCTCATTCAAATCAAATTCAAGATAAAGGAAGAAGGCAGCAATGAGCTAACCCTCTTAGGTGTGAAACAATTTTGTAATAGTATTGGCAGTGAGGGTGCAAAAAATCAACTAGAAAAGATGATCCACTGATAAGGGATAGTGGAAAGAAGTGGTTAGTTGCCACACAAAATGGAAGTCAAGGTGAAGGAGAGTTAGTAAATACTAAGGTAGGTGTCCCAAATATTGTTTACTCTTTGGTTTGATAATACAGATGGTTGACTGTACTTTTGAAAATTTTCAATATGCCTGATTTGTTCAAGTAAGTTATAAAGCTTGTTAGTTAATTCTGCTCAATTGAAAGGACTTGGTTTTAGCTTGATTCTATCACTACCTAGTTCCAACTGGTCCCCTCTTTAACTACGAAAATACACATTAAATTCCAAGTTCGTATTTGTTTCATATTTTACTTTCATAAGTTTGACTTTTATTTTACATGTATGAAAAATATGGAAGAGTGCATCAGGGGTGACAACTAAATGCTTGCTTTCCTGCCAACATTAGGCGTACGGAGTCCTGAAGGTTTACCCCGTGGTATCATAGCTGATAAACTGTATAGCTAGTCTCATTTTGGTGACAAGTAAACATCACTCAACAAACACACATACCGCTTTGCATACCTTACCTGGGAAGAGGCTTTATTGAACATAGCTGTAAAATTATCTTTTAAGTTGAATTACTGATTTTGCACAAACATTTCTACAGAATTTTTTCTCTTAAAAACCAAGCTTTGTCATTTTTCCACTACATTTTGTTGTGCTTTTTATATTAATATTTGCAAATGTTATAATTTAATATTTATTTCCCAATTACTTGCGTAATCAGTTTTTTTTTAATCCTGGGGTGTTGAAAGAACACATAATAATAATAATAATAATAATAATAATATTCTTCTTTAGACAAAAGTCTTTTTAAATGAAGTTAAAAGCTGAGATAATTTAAGGAAAAAGATCTTCAAATTTTCATAACCAACAGGTTTAAGTGAAATTTACAATGCATTGGAAAACTGGCTGGCTAAAGGTATGATTTGTCCTCAGGTAGCTCAAAATCATTTTTACAGGTTTTTGTTTTTTTGTAAAAGTGTTTTTAATCTCAGTAAAATAATAAAATAATATTTCACAATTTGCACAGAGTCTGACTAAAGGGCAGAGGCGTATTACCCTCAGTGTTTAGAATAAAGCCAGATTTTTCAGGCCCAGTTCCGCTGTGGAGTTTGTACGCACTGCAATCACAAGCATTTTCTTTGCTCCCTCTAAAGCTAGGGCCAATTTCATTTCAAATGGAGGTGAGAGTAAAAAAATCACTCTTGTGTTTTACCACCTTCTGCGCTAAGTATTATCTTAACCTTTTGCTCTGGTTGACCCATTTAATAACCTGGAAGAAAAAAGTGTTGCTCCCATGTCTGGTCTCAATGGAAGTTATTTTCTGATGGACAATGAAGCCGAAAGGCCATGGCTGTCTAGGAGGTCCGACAACAAGGAACTGGTCCGCATGGGCTTACGCAGTAGCTTCGGTCCTTTCCTCTTCAGAAGCGGCTTTTGTTGTCTCGCCTGTAATTTGCACGTTTAGGCTCTGTAGTTTGTTTACAAAATAGTTTTACACAAACCACTCTTAGCAGTGCAAGCTTCTGAGTTGAAAATTATTCAGGCTTGTTTCATTGAAGGCACTTGGTTTCCATGGCAATTTATAAAAGATGGTGGTTTGGTTTCTTCATTGGAACAGATGACTTAGTTTGGGTGTTCAAGTGGCCGCGAGCAAACTCCGATAAGCCTGTGTAATATGTAAGCCCAGGTTTACCATCCTGGATAGTTATGCATGCAAAAAGAGACAGCATACAGTTATTTGGCTTAGCCATGGGAGGAAAACAAATAATAACCAGAAAAGTGGGATGGGGACAGGTGGGGAGGAGCATGAATGTTTTAAATAATTCTGAGTTCGGGTTATTTTCAAGGAAGGGTAACAACCAAAGGTAAAAGGGCCTACATTTATTTAATTCTCTACGTAAAACCTTCTTGAAAGGAAAATAAATGCCAGCTTTTCACGTACCCTGTTTACAGTGAGGTTTTTGTTGGCAGGCCATTAGGTTTCCATGGTAACAAGCAAACTATTCATTTGAAACAAAACCAGCCATGACTTTGTGCTTTGACAAGGATTTCTATAGCTTTTTTTTTTTTTTTTTTCCAGAGTTCAACCAGATGACCAGATGACGCTGTAATCTTTTTAGCCACAAAAGCACCTGTAGGTCTCTTCTCTACTCAGGTCAAGATTATCTTTTATATGTAGTTTGAAATAAGTTCTATTTCCATGATGTCTTTTTATCCCCAGTGCTTTAAAAAATTCGTTTTTATTATTTTATTTTTGAGTCAGTAGTCAGTGGAGGAATCTTTGGTAGTTTGTTTTTTCAATGTCCATTTACAAAGACTCTTTCTTCGTGCCAGTGCCTGGTGAATCTTGTATAGCCTCTGCCAGGATAAGGTCACCTTCGAGGACTTAAGATGGAGAGGAGGACGATGACCGGGAACAGCCAGAGATGCACTAGAATCCCAACAGCACCGGCAACAGAATCTGAAGACAAGGAAGATGATGCCAAGAAACAAACAAAAATAGAGAATAAATACTCCATGTGGCTGTCCATACAACTTAGGTGAGCTAATAAAACAATATTAGCATTTGGAAAGCAGTTTTAGAAAATATTCTAAAATAGACCGGTTTTATTGATCGGTCTATTTCCAAGACAAGCAAATAAGAAAATAAATATGTGGCTAGAAATTTGATAAAAGAAAAATACATGAAGTTGCTATGCTTTGCTATGAAAATTTGTTCAGAAGATATTTGTGTGAGTTTGTGACTGGTCTCAACCTCAGCATTGTGCTAGCCACATGAAAGCATGTGCACATACAAAATTCTAGGAAATCCTAAGAAGTCAGTTTTCATTCTCCCCGCCCCCTCCCCAACCCCGCCCCCAAGCTTCCAGAAATGGTAAGATTAAAGACTTAGAGAAAAAAAAAATCCTTTTTATGAAAACTAGAAAGGGGTTGTTATGGGCAGAAAAGTAACTATGGCAAACTGGATTCTCTCTGCTTAGATCAGCCCAATAACTATAAATTGGGTAAATAATTATCTCTTCAGTGTGAGTTTGAGAGGCACTATGAAGTCCATTCTAACTAAATTTATTTTTCCACCACAGTCTACTATAAGATTCCTGTCGTAACTGGAGTTTCAAGTAGAACCTCATGTCTAGTTGATACCTCTCAGAATGTATGCCCTGCCTAGGAGGGCTAACACAGGCAAGCCTGGTCATTCATTAACTTGGCTTAAGTGATAAGATGGCTCTCACCTAGGAGAGACCTGGGTTTTGAAGATAAGAGACAACCTCAGCTTGCCATATTGTACCATTTACTGCCTGAGAAGGGCTGGGAAGCTGAGCAGTTAGGAAGAAGCGTTTGGCAGCCAAACTGGTTTGTACTTAGAAATTAACACTCACTCAATATTTACCACATACTACTTGTCAAAATGAGCTTAATAAATGATAGTTAAATGGATACTAATGTAACAGAAACTTTCTCATACCAAAGAGAATGATTTTGTTCATTAGGGCTGTTTCCTCTGATTTCCAGAGGCTAAACAGAAAGATCTCCAGTATGAACAGACAGATTTTATTTAAAACAATTTGGAAGAGAAGAAAACTGATTATGAAAGTATACTAATACATACCAATAAAGTCCCAATGGGTCATCATAGTCATTTTACTGTGGCAACTCTTACCACTTCTATTTTCTCCATGAGAGAGTTAGGTTCTCTTTTGCTTTCCTCATTTGGAGAGTTTAGTTCTATTTCTTGAATTTCATTAATAATAGTTTCCGTGATTAAATTATCTAAATGTAAGATTGCTATGTAGGATGGTAACTCTCTTCAGTTAATATGATGTTACTATGACTGCTTCATGTTATGAAATTCCAAAGGAACCCCATTCTCCTTCTCTAAGGAGAATGCATGCTATTCTGTAGATTTGACACAGCTACTTCATGTGGATACTGCTATTGGTTTTTTAAAGCGAAATTAGCCAGACACGGAAAAACATTTTTACTAAATTTGTTACTTGATATACTAGGTGTAATGACAAGAAGGTGAAAACTATGAGCAAAGCGGCTCACTGTTATATACAATCTTAGTTTGTGTCTTTTTATAATGCTTCAAAATGGAGCCCTTTCAATTCATATAAGCAATTGCTGGTTCATATGCACTGCAAAACTACAAAATCAAATTTGTAGTTGCACAAATTTGACTCTCAACATCTAGGCTAATGCAATTTCTCACTAAATATATGCAATTAACAAAGACTCCAATTTGCTCGAGACTTAAATGGACTTTGATGCTCCTTTTATGAGTACTAAATAATTGATGAGCTATTTTTGTGAATACTACTTGATTGATATACCCCTTTATCTGGATTAAATTAAAGATTCCAGATGAACCTATGAAACTTTTTCAAGTGGAGGAATTTTTTAAAGAAATGGTTTTAGTTTTCTCAGCTTCACATGGATAATATGATTAGGATTTTAAGAAGCTGTTCAACACATAATTCTGAAGCTTTCTGCATTATCTGTAAAAATTCCTCTGAAACTAATAATATGGATTAAATATTTTAAAATAGATATTTAAAAAATATTAAATACTTAAAAAAACTTCATTAAAAATCAAAATTACTTTGCCTACCATCAAATTTAATACTTTGTTTTAAAAATATCTTCACAATTAGGGTCTCATATAAGGAATTTCTAAATTTACAAACTAAAAATAAATGAGTTTTAAAAATTAGACTATTTTAATTTAACAGTTATTGTGTTAAAATTATATCAAACCAATCCAAGAATAGACACTTACTCTTAGTCGTTAGGTCTTGTTTTGCACATTCTCCTTCTGCAATTGATACATCATCAATGGCAATGTCACCTTCTATGCCAGGGCCTCGAATACCTTCAAAAATGAGCTACAAATATGAATGAAACAAACCTAAATGAAAAACTTTGATTTGTTGGTGGATTTTTACTGAGAAACTGAGGAGCCAAACCTAAAATCAACAGTAATTCTGGCATCATTTATTATTGACAGTCTTAAAATTGTTACTTAAAAACAAACCATGAATGTTCTTAACAAAACCAATCATAGGATCTTCCTTGCTTAAAAATAGTTTTTCATATCTAAAGCTCTTGTTGGTTTAAAAACAAAACTAAACTTAATTGAATAATACAATAAAAACTACCACTGCTACAAATCCTATCACTATTCGTTTTCAGGGGTAAAGAAGAATTTTTATTTGAACAGTATTTCTCTGAAATAGATTCCCTCCAGTTTTCTCTAAACATATAATGCTGGTTTTCTAGAAATATTTTATGGAATGAATCAGTTCATGGTTCGTTACAACAGTATTTATGCATATGAAGCCCAGAACAAGGGTTTGCCATCTCTATGAAATTGTTGGCTCTCTTGCAAATACAATGACTAAGTTCTTCACTTTCCCCATATGTTATGACATACCTCTATAATTTCACTTTTGATATTCTATTTTTAAACACATGAAGATATTTATGGGTTTACTTATGTTGAGTGTTTAGTGTCAGACCTTTGAATTTCCAGTATCTAGAACAGTGACTGGCACTGAGACTTAATATATGAGAATTGAAAGTATAGATGAATGAAATCAGTCTCCTATCATTACTAAATTCTGAATATAATGACAATATAGAGACAGCAAAGTTTTATTATTTCATTTTTACAGAAATAAGACTGTTTTAAAATTTTCTTTATAACCCCACAATCATTCCTTGCTTCTAGCAAAACCTTTTTAACCCTTTTGATACAAAAAGTCAACCTATGCATTTAGTGTATAATCCCAAAACTTTCTACATGCCACAAAGAAGTATCTAGTTTGGTCTTTTCAAAGAAAAATTAGCTTAATAAAGAGCTGTTTCAACATCAAGCTGATATATGCATTTTAATGCAATTTTTAGCCTTCTTTCACTGGAACAAATCGAAGGAAAGTATTTTTATCAATGCCAAAATTTTTGGTTCTGTTTATTGTTTGTCTTTGAAAGTATCTTTATTTTTATTTTATTTTAGTTTTTGTTGGTCTTTGAAAGTATCTTTTTTCAAAAAATTTTTCAATGTTTTATTTATTTGAGACAGAGACAGAGCATGGGAGGGGGAGGAGCAGAAAGAGAGGGAAACACAGAATCCGAAGCAGGCTCCAGGCTCTGAGCTGTCAGCACAGAGCCCAACATGGGGCTTGACCATGAATGTGAGATCATGACCTGAGCCGAAGTCGGAGGTTTAACTGACTGAGCCACCTAGGAGCCCCTGAAAGTATCTTAATTTGGCTCCTTAAAGGTAAGTTTGTGGTGATTTTCAGGATACTTAGGCTACCTTTGAAAATTGAAATCTTGTTCCCTGATATACTGTCTTTAAGTAGTAAGCAGAAGCATTAGTTATTAGCTTTTGCATTGAGTTCCTTTTCCCTACTTGTAGTCCCTATGAATCCATAAGAATAATAATAATTTTCAAGATTTGATAGGAGAAAAAAGTTTGAGAAATTATTACTACATTTAATTTGTGTAGAAAGGGTTTTCTGCTTACCTTTGTTGAGATAAATAAGTTAATAAAGATTTCCCAAAGACATTTCTTTGAAAAACATCCAAAATGTCATGTATCACTGAAGCCAGAATAAAATGGCGGATCACAGTTAAAATATAATAAAGAGCCTGGTAGGTAGTATACAGATTCTCAGTCCTCAGAGAAAATCAGAAATAAAATATTTCTTTGGCTGCCTGGAATAATGACTTATATTTGGAAAGTTATCTGGGAAGTAGCTAAAAAAAAAACCCTCAGAGGACTGTTTAAATCACAAGGCTTTATAAGTTGAATTAAAAAAAAAATCAACAGTATAAAAATCCAAGAGCAGTGATATCAGAAAAGGGGAAATCATTTTAATGACTGTGGAATTCCCCCACCTTATGGCTAGCATGTGAGTTACATAACCAGTAGTCCTATTAATATTGTTAGACATTAAAGTTATTTTTGGTTATTCTGAACAAGGCTGAGATGAATGCATTTTAAAACATTAATGTGCACACCTGTTTTTAGAGCACATGGCTCTACAAGGTCATCCTGAATTGCCTCTGTCAGCACTGTCGCCTGTTTCCTAAACATGGGTTTTTAAGTCATTGGCTAATTTTCCTTATTTTGAAATGTGCTGCTTACCTGGTAGAGAATCAATGTTAGAGTAAATCAATGGTTATTCCCACCCCCTTCTTAGTTTCAGTCATGTGATGCTGAGTCTTCTCTCCTGAAGATAACAACATGAATGGAGTGTTATCTTGGAGAACGTCAGAACCTAGAGAGTCACGCTGCTATGAGACTTATTGCATAAAGCCCAACATGTTCCACTTTGGCCACATGGCTAATACTTAACTGAACAAAAGTGGAGTGCTGTCATCACAATTCTTTCTTTCTTGCAGCTATTATAAAGGATCAAATGGTATAAAGTTTAAATTTCTGCCTCCCAGTCAGGTTGTAATTCTGGCCTGAAGCAGGAAAAAGGATGTACTAATCAGGACAAATTTGCTTTAGTAAAGAGGAAACCTCCTCAGTAACCAACAGTTTTAATTTTAGAAGATGGTGCGGGAAAGGAAGCAAACCCAGCTTGTGGAGGGGAGCACGGGCTCCCTCATGTGGCAGGGGCAAAGAAGAGGACTGCGTTCTCGTGCTTTGGTGGGAAGTGAAGTGTCGGTGAGAAGGCTGCTAAAGGTAAGGTAGAATGTTCTGCCCCTGCTCACACTTGAAACTTAAACAGAGGAAGCTGAAGTCACGGTCTTTTCATTGGGAACGGTGCTGGAGAAACAGATTTAGGAGTACACGGTTTTCCATCTTAGGTATGGAGCGGTGAGTAGGTAAGAAAGTTATCTGCAATTTTTCTCATTTATTTAAAGCACACAATTATTTTTAGGAAGTTCTAGACAGCCAGAGGTAGGTACCAATATAAAAAAGATGAGACTTTAAAAAACAATGAATACCGAAATGTGTAAGTCATCAAAATCTTTTCTGAACTTTCCAAAGCTGCTTGCTGGCCATGGAATGATGCTACCATTGCTCAAAGCATTTCAAAATGTCTTTTACGGACCATAAAGTATCAATCACTCCTAATTTTCCCATTAGCTTTCTTTATCCTTCCTTCCTTTTGCTTCCCATTCAGGTTAGACCCAGGTTCATGCTTAAACACATGGTCAGACCTAGGTTTTGGCGAAAGACAGAGCCCTGAAGCAGAGAGGCTGTGAAGGATGCTGTCACACTACTTCCGTGGTAGGATGGAGAGGGAGCGTTGCAGCGTCTTCGGAGGTAAGTGTCAGAGTAGACTGACTGATGCAATTTAATGTGTGCACGGCCTCCCTTCAGTGAGTTGACTGTAAGTGTGTAGTTGGCTGAACAGCAAAAATACGAATCAGGAGAGGTCAAACTGTTATGTGTCGTCAGGATGGCCTCTATCTAGCACATTTTCTTACATGGATACTCCATCCCTTGGTGATCATTAATGAGTTAAGTGTCACAGAAATAAAACCTGGCTGATTTGTAAATTTATTATTACATTTATCTGTACAATTATGAATAATACTGTTTGTCACTGAGTAAAGCAACTTAATTACTTTCTGCATAAGCACAACAGGTGTCCTATATATTGTATGTGGAAATAAATCAGAGAAATACAGTAGTAGCATAGATAGTATGAATACAGTAGTAGATGATGAAAATAATTTCTGATAATCACTTGGGACAGTTATATAATTAGCATTTGTAATATTTATCTGTAATCTTGCAATGATAGAGAATCCAATGCAAGAGTCCAGAGAAATACTACAGTCCTCCTCAGCATCTTATTTCCAGGAAAGGACAGAAAAGGATCCTATGCCGTAAAATTTTTTCCTTTTAATTCCCAGCTTTGCTCCTAAGAAGATAGAGACTGTTTTATTTAACTCCTTCAGACTCTCACAGAGGTATTTATTGCATTGTTCTTTTTATGTTCTGAACTCCAACTCCAACTATATAGCTTTAATTATTATAACAAAATTTTATGGATCCTAATGCCCTCTGAAGTGGCTTCTAGAGTAAGATCTAACGGGATACCTTTTCCTTTATATTGTTTTTGATTGTGAAGTAGGTAACAAAAATAAGATGCATACATATTCAATCTGAACAGTGTACCCTGGCCAAACTTTCAAGTGTTTATAAAAATAAATCTTTGGTGACCTTTTCCCCAGGCATAAAAAAGGAGAAACTATAACAATTCATTTTGATATATCTCAAATTGGAAGCTATAATCTGTATGCAATGAAAAAAAATGATTTTATTCATTTATAAAAGAAATGCTCTCTACTTTAATAGGTTAAATTTTGTCATATTTTTATGAAGGACCATCATGATTCTGAATACTATTACATTACAGGGATAAAATTATGTTCCTTTCCTCTTCAGTACTTCTGAAATGCATTTGGTTTAATTGCCATGAAGAAGGAATTAATGACATCTAGAAATTTAGGGAGAAAATGTTAAAGTTTAGGTTTTCGAAAAGAAGGCCCACTTTATGTAAAATCTGTTCTTTACACACAATCACACTGATATTATTAAAATGATTTCCCTTAACTGAAATGACAAGTTTAAAATTTTATATGTTTTCACAATGTGCACATACAATTCAGCAAACCTAATACACAAGAAATACTGTATGATCAGAAAATTAAATCTTGGTGGGTATATTCAAGTGGGAAGTTAATAAAATGCATGTTGGATTCTATTATTAGAATGATACTAAAAATTATTTTAATTCACTGATAGCCAATTTCTTGCATACGGATAGTGCCTTAAAGCTTGTGGCTATAGATGTCAATATAGTGATAGAGATATATAGATGATGCTATTAGAACTTGTGTTCAAATGCAATTTCTGACTAAGAAAGGAAGTGCTCCATGCAACACTAGTGAATAAAAATAGATGGGGAGTCAAAAGAATACAACACACTTTTGACGATCTGACTTCAATGTTGATGATGCCTTCTGCAAATATTCACAGCATATTCTTCCAGACAAGAGATCTATCGCTTCTGATTATTAGTGCTAAGGCAACGACAAAATCTAGGAAAGCTGATTGAGAACTGGCAGTGTATATCACTTGTAAAAATTTAGCTTTAACACTGGAAAATGTTTCTTTTCTTTTTTTCTTTTTAAGTAGGCCTCATTCCGAGTGTGGAACCCTAATGCAGGGCTTGAACTTAGAACCCTGAGATGAAGACCTGACCTGAGATCGAGTTGGAAGCTTAACCAAGTGAGCCTCCCAGGTGCCCCATAATTGGAAAATGTTTACAATGGTTACTTTAGGAGCCATTATTGTGTCTATATAAGGGCCCTGGAATTTGGTTTAGAATGCCAGATATATATCTACAGGACCACATGACATCTAATAAGGAGGACACTATATTCCAGATTATTATTATTAGCTAAATAAGCTAATAATAGGGAGCATGATGTAAAGAGAGCTAAAATCCCTTCCCAACCCTATTTCATGATAAGGATGTATGTGATTTAAGGTAAACTGTCTCAAAATCATTTTGAAATCTTTAAGTGAGGATATAAGAGGAGAAGATATCCAGAATTCCTTTCACTTATAACAAGAAAATGTTAAAGACCATCTTAAGACTTCAATGTCTCCATATTTTCTCCCTGGAAAGCATCTGGACTATACTATGAAAAGTAGTAAAGCATTAAAAAGGATGGTTAAAATTTTTTTGTGGTGTGGGATATAAATGATAAATAGCATTCTAAGATAACATGATATTATTTTTACTTTTTAGGAATTTTTGCTGTAATCCTTCCAAATTCGTCCAAATATCTTTTCATAACAAGCACAGATCATGCTAAATTAATTCTTGAAAAAGACCCCCAAAAGGAATTTCAGAAGGCTAAAACTTCTACTTACCCTGATAAATACTAAACAATTTTATTTTCAGCTAAGCAAACTAATTGGACACACTCAAACAAAGGACTTTGCAAGTGGTTGTTTTTTAAAGGGTTTATAAATCAAAATAATTTAAATGCATGCAACTCTTAACAAGTAAAACAACCTAAGTGTCAGTGCAGCAGAGGCTCAAGATCACTTTTATCTCGTTTAAAATTCCAAGAGGTAGGAGATATCACTTCCACTTGAATTAAAGACATTCTACAATGCCACAAAGCTACATCTGAGTAATATTAAAACTTCTCATAACTTAATTTATATGCTAATATATTCTGTACAGTTTTTACTGTTTTACTGGTAAGCATTATATACCCAAGCAAGTATTTTTGAAAAGCACAATAGGTTATAAAAGATTTTTGAGTAAAAAAATGCTTTGTCTGAAATGAGTTCAAAATAACCAGAAACTCAAAAACAAGACAAAATAGAAGCAATATATGCAGTAGAATGATGTAGTCGTGTTTCATGTTTCCTTCAAAAATCAAATTTTCTGAAATTAAAGAGAGTCTTTAGTCAACAGACCTATAAATATGTCAGAGAATAAAAGGACAGAGAAATCCAAAATAAAAATAGGATTTTTTTTTCTTTTTGACTGGTAATTTACATAGCTTAATAATGCTTCATTAAAAAGCTACTACTTACTGATTTGCTTCCAGCAAGACAGATTAATAGGAACAAGATCTATCCTCTCATCAGAAACAACTAAATAAACTAGACAAAATATATGAAACAATGAGTATAAG
This sequence comes from Suricata suricatta, assembly GCF_006229205.1. Classification (NCBI taxonomy): domain Eukaryota; kingdom Metazoa; phylum Chordata; class Mammalia; order Carnivora; family Herpestidae; genus Suricata; species Suricata suricatta. Next base: position 49,970,739 of record NC_043708.1, on the reverse strand, counting down.
GTAATGAAGAACAATGATCAATGAGTGACAGGAATCAAACAAGGTGAACCCTATGACTGTCCTATAGAGAATTAGAGATCATGGTACAACCAGGAGAAAGATAGAACCTCGTAGAAAATCTGGGCTGAGGGGATAGAGCTGGCAGTCTAAGGAGTCCAAAGCAGGTAGATTGTGCAGGTTAGAATACAAGCGAAGACAAAGCTACAGAGATCTGCAGAAAGTCCCCATTGAGTATTTAGTAACGTACTAATCAGGACATGAACGTCCAGTAACTACCCAAGAACTGGGAAAGAATGAGAATGATGCATTTACGGTAACAGTCCTCAACTCACACAAGACGTGGAAACCTCATGAATCGTGGGGCACTGGACAGAGTGTTCAGAAGACTCCTGCATCGGTAGTGAGAAATAATTAGCCCTACATTAAATACTGCTTCAGTATCTTCTAACAAATCTTAAAAACAAGACCAAAATGATTAAAAATCTTCCAAATAACGACCAAACAAGCTCAATAGTTACAGAAATATAAAACAAATACACATTTTTTTGCATTTTATAAAACTGTAAGAATTTTACCTCTCAAAATAAAATTCACAGTTGTGACACCCAATCAGATGACCAGACATGCACAGAAGCAGATAAACAATGGCTTGTGATGAGGAGGAAAACAATCAGTCAAAACCAACCAAGAACTGACAGATGTTAGCATTAGCAGACAACGACATTAACCTGGTTTCATATATTCAAAACACTCACTAGAGATGTGGAAAATCTTTTTTAAATGGCTCAAGTTGAACTTAGAAGAATGAAAATTGTGATGTCTGAGATACAAAATACACTGAATGTGATTGAAGGCAGATTAGACATTGCAGAAGAAATGATTAATGAATGTGAAGATATACCAGAAAAGTATACAAAGTGAAACACAAGTAAAAATAAACTTAAAAAAACCCCACACATTTAAGAAAGCATCAACGAACTGCGTAACACCTTATCTACATGCCACAAATACGGGGTCTTATATACATAAATAAGATATTGGAATGGAGTCTTCAAAGGATAGGAGGAGGAACAAAAATATTTGAGGAAATATTAGCCAATGTTTAAATTTTATAAAAACTATAAACTCACAAATCCAAGATCAATGAACCACAAACACATGAAAAATGAAGAAAATGACATACAAACATGTCACAGTTAAATTGTTCAGAACCAGTGATAAAGAGAAAATGTTAAAAGCAACCAGTCACATTACACATAGAAGGATGAATAGGAGTTTCAACAGATCTATCCTTGGAAACAATGCAAACAAAAAGACAGCAGAGTATCTTTAAAGTTACAAAAGGAAAAACTATAATCCTATACTCAGAGGAAAGATCTTTCAAAACCTGAAGGTGAAATAGACTTTTACAGAAGTTCAAAAGGTAAAAAGAATTCATGTTTAGCAGATCTACACTACAATAAATAAATGTTAAAAGAAGTCCTTCAAGCAGAATAAAATTGATACCAGCTGGAAATATGCGTCTACAAAAAGGAACAAGAAGCACCAGAAATGATAACTACTGTGAGCACCAACTATGCAATCCAGTCTGATTTCTCAGTTGGAATGAGGTGAAGAGCTGATTGTAGTGAAGAGAGTTCTCCAAGGTTTGCAGTATTGTGAATGAGGCTTTACTGAACACCTGCTTTAAACACTCTCATCAATCTTTTTGTGAATTTAATATGTACATCTCAGAGGCTGTGGAAAATGTGTCATTTAGAGTGGGTTGTAAATATGTTCTACTCTGAATTTATACTGACCACAATCTTCCTGGTAACTAAAGACTAACAGATGTCTTGAAATCCCTTCTTTAAATCATCAATTCTGGTTATAAAATGCAGTGGAGTAAGATGGACCAAATCACAAAGGAAAGCAATTCCTTCCTATAAGATTGGAGTCTCAAGTTTAGGGCGGATACTCTGCCTCTCATTTCTTTCCTCTATGAACCCTCCTCATTGCTTATATCCAGGGAGACATTCCATTCTGGATTCTCCCTGCTGTAACAACCTGACTAAAGCAACATTCCTTTGCAAGAGCAAAACAAATAAAACAAAATTCATACTTTAAGAATGTATAAAAATATAGACTAAAATAACTGTTTACATAACAATTTTATATCTGCCTGTAGGTCATTTTATTAATTCTGAGGAGTGAATAATTTTAGTTAAGATGGTGGTTCCTTACCAAGATTGGACACTGTGTAATGACCAGTGCACTGGACCCAACTTGCTTTTCTATTTGAGTACCACTGTCTTTAAATTCTGTGGGCCCCCAAGTTTCCTGGATATCCTTCCTTTTAACATTAAAAAATACTGCTTAGGACTGAGCTCTTCTTTCACAGTTCTTATTAATGATTGGTTAGTTTTCTACATGGTTCCTTCATTTAATTACTGTTCACATATGTACACTTTCCCTTGGAAATATTAACCACTCTCACATTTCTAGGTAGCACATACAACCTGAGGATTCACAATTGTGCATGTCCCCAAAGTTTCAGATAAACATATACAACAACCTGCACAGCTTTAAAAGGATAGTCTATAGCCATTTTGTATTAACATGTCCAAGAAAGAAGTAACCATATTCAACCCTGAAGCTTGTCTCTTTTCCCTTCTCTGTTATTTAAGGTAATGTGTAGCACAGGCATTACCTAAGATTCCCTAGTTAGAAACTTGTTAGTCATTTATGGCTGCTTCCCAAATTCCCAACAAAAATATGTTCTGCTAGTTTTCACACCTAAGTAGATCTTGAAATCATCCACTTTTCTTTATATCACCTCCTGAGTTTATTCCTTCAGCACCTTTTATGTGAATTTTATGAGTACTAACTTGTTTGCCAGCCCAACTTTACCTCCTTGAACCCCAACATGACCACTGTACTATGTCATTCCCAGAGAAAAACCTTCCAATAACCCCCATTTTCTAAGCTTTAACCTCAGATCACACCAGTCTTACGTACCAAATTCCAGATAAAAGTTTTTCTGTTTCTCAGGCAAATCCTATGTTATATGTATGATGTTGATGTGTGTTTACTCTGACCTCTGCTGCAGCATTCACACTGGCTCTTGCTTGGCTTTGCAATCCCTCTCCTTGGTTCTGGTTTTCACCTTATACCTCAAGTGTCTCTCACTTCCCTCCATACTGTTCTTGTTGTTTGCGTGTGCTCGCAGAACCTTGTGCTTCCCTCTATTACTGCAATTTTTATGTGCTCAATAAATATTTACTAAATTGATGTCTATGGCAATAAAGGACTATCCTGAAGGAAATATTAAAAACTTATTGTATATATATATGATTTAATAATCAATTTTGATTTAATAATTTTGTGCCTTGATATATTGAAAAAATCAATGATAGAAAAGAACATACAACCTAAGTATTTAAAATATGCTATATATAGTTACTAAAATCACTAAACTACATTATTTTCTCTGCTGAAATATTTTCATGAAATATTGTTTCACGCCAAGTCTTACAAATAAAAATAGCTTTGTCAAGTTCTCTGACTTTGGTAATTAAATTACTAAAACTACATTACCTCAAAGAGACACATTGCTAAAGTATATAAAATTTCATCAACAAAAATTCAAACATATTGAGGACTATCCAGCTTCCATTATTATAAGAACCTGTGTTATTTATCTCCAGATAACAAAATATACACATATGAATTTGTAGAAATGGATTTCGTTTCTTCTAGGCAAATTATGTGGATTTTGAAAGACAATTATTCAAACATATTACTTGAGAGGTGTTAATTAATAAGGAAAAGGGGCATTTTCTCTTTATAAAACAGCTTTCAGAACTAAAGAAAAGCTTACTAATGCCATTTTTGCGATGCTCATATCACAGAATTTCTGAATGTTCATATTCTAATATTTGCTTAAGGTCTGTCTTTAACATTATACTCATGTGTAGCAATCTGTTCACAGAAGTGACTGTTCTTTTCTTACCTGAAATGAAGTGATTGGATATATATTAACATGAGCCTCGTTCCACCGTTGTCCTTTATTCCCACTTGAAGACCACAGTGGATTCTCTATTGTTGTCTGCCCTTTCAAACGCAGATAAACATTTAGAACACCTAAAAATAACAATGACATTTTATTTTGTATAGTTTTGATTCACATTTGTTTCTCCTTGACCGAACACTTGTAAACTTCTCAAAATAAAATTCCTCATACTCTAGTGTCTCCTCCTTCCCTCTCATTTCCAATCTTAGTCTTATGGGATTTGGCAGTCCCCCAGAGACAACTGTGTATTAATTCCTAGAATCTTTGAGAGTTCTATGACCAAAAGGGCTTCTCAGATATGATCAAATTAAGGATCTCTAGATGGGAATTATTCTGGATTACCTTGGTGAGTCTTAAACATAACCTATGTAGCTTTACAAGATGGAGGCAAGAGATTTGATATAGGAGAGAAGGTCATGTGAAAGATAAGGTGCTTTGTGCTGGTTTGGAGATGAAGAAAGAAGCCACAGGCCAAACATAAGCAGCCTCTAGAAGCTAGGAAAGGCAGAGATATGCATTCTTCTAGAGCCTTCTAGAGCTTTCAGAAGGAAGACGGCCTGCTAACACCTTGATTTTAGCCCAATTTTACTCATTTTGGAATTCTGTCATCTAGAACTGTAAGATAATACATTTTTGTTCTTTTAAGCCACAACACTTATGGTAACTTATCTGTTACCACATTAACAGGCAACTAATGTTTTCTGTATGTTGAGTGACTTGCTCAAAGTCTGACTCTAATTGCCTTATCTTCTATTACCAATTAGCATCTCTTTCAGTTTACTTTTTATCCAAGTCTCATTTCTCTTTTAAAAGAATTATTTGAAGATTTAATGCGAATAACTTTGTCTGATTTGACATATCTCTTTCAACAGCTTCACATTCTGTAAATAGTAAAAATAGTAGTGATGTAATGATATTAATACAATATGGTATTGACATATGGTGAACACCTACTCCAGATAAGGAATTAATCCTCTCAATAGTCCTATGAACTACTCATTATTAATCCAATTATAGAGAAAACTTAGGATAATTAACTAATTTGCCCAGTTCATACAGTAAGAAAATAGCAGAGACAATATTTGAACCCATAGAGTTTCAAAGTCTGATATATTGATCACTAAGCAACAGTATTTTGAGACACTTAGAAAACAACACTACTGAGATATCACTTACATGCAGTAAGATCCTCTTATTTTAAATGTGCAGGTCAGTAACCTTTGATGATACATACTACAGTGTGAGTGCTGCTCAGTCACGATACATGCCATTTCCATCTTCCCAGCAAGTGCCCTCACCCTCCTCTGCAGTTATCCTCACAGCCCCTGCTCCTACGCCAGGCAACAACTGATAAGGCTTTCCTGACTGATGGTTTTGCCTTTTCTAGAATTCATGTAAGTGAAATTTTGCACTAAGTATTTTTTGTGTCTCTAGCTACTTTTCCTCAATATAGCTTCTGTTATATTCATCTATGTTATTCTGTCAGTCTTTTTAAATTTAATATTTGGTTCATTTATAGTTACTATAGTTTTTGACATGTTTGGAATTAACTCCATCTTGTTTGTTCTTTACTTGTACCTTCTGTTTTGATTCTTTTGTGGCTCCTTCTCTTCCTTCTTTTCAGTTGATATATAGGATTGAATTTATTTCTTGTACTGATTTTTAAATCTCTAATTGTGTTTTAGTGGTTGTTCCAGGGCTAACAGGAGGCACTCTTAACTCTTCAAAGTCTAATTATAATCAGTATTTTGTGTTTCGTGCTCACAACTTCACATCATCATACCCTTTCATTATCTCCCTCCTTTCATTTCAAAGCTGATACTTCACATTCTTTATCTGACTACACACATGCAGTAATCTTACCACAGTATAATTTATTTACTTGTCTTTTTTCTATTTTTAAAAAGTAATTGTATCTTTTACCTTTGCCTAAATTGTAAACCTCAACTTACAGTGAACATATATATTTTATACAAATTTTAAGAAAATATAGTTTTAAAATTTTCCACTTATTTACCATTTCTGATGGTCTTCCTTTCTACCTGTAGATCTGAGTTACAATCTAGGACCATTTCCCTTTGGCCTGAAGAATATCCATTAGTACTTTTTGCAGGGGTGATCTGCTGGAAATAAAGTTTCTCAGGTTTGTTTATATAAAAATAACTTAATTTCACTCTTAAGTTTTTGTGAAATTTAAAAGTCTGCCATTTTTTCCCCTCAAGCACTTTATTCTATTTTTTCTGTATGTCACTGTTTGTAATGTGAAATCTGCCATAATTTTATCTTTGTTCCCTTGTATATGTTTTTCTTTTTCCTTCAGGCTGCTTTTGAGAATTCTTCCTTATGTTTGATTTGCCATAGTTTGATTATAATGTGCCTAAATATGATTCTCCTTATATTCAACTTGGTGTAGAGTTTGCTGAACTTCTTTTGGTTTTCCCTTTATTTCTGCCTTATCTTTTGCCTCTACTTTTCGGACTCCAATTTATCTATCTATCTATCTATCTATCTATCTATCTATCTATCTATCTATCTGTCTATCATAGATATATCTGCCCTCTTCAGTTTTATTTGCCCTTATCTGCCTGCTTCAGTTTTATTTCAACAGACTGATTTTTACTCTTCATTGACTGTGGATTACATTTCCTGCTTCTTGTATGTCTAGTGATTTTCACTGAAAAATGGGCATTGTGGAAATTATATTATAGAGACTTTAGATTTATAATCTTTCTCAGAAGGCAGTTTTATTTCAGTAAACTGTGCTCAGTGATCCATCGTAGTAAGAAATAGCTATTTTGAATCCTTCCTTCTATTTTCCTTTTTAGATACTCAATGTGGCTCAATTTTTCTTGCTCATTGGTATTAGTACCTTGTACTTTAGAAAGGCAACCTTTGCCAAAAGGAAAAGCCCTTTCAGGACATATTTCTGTGTGATGTAACTGCATTCTATTTTGAACATGAATCCACTACAGGGAGGGATTTCAAAGAAATTAGGCCTAAATAAATATTACATTGTGTTAAACATTAAATAGTTATAATACTTTTTGAATCCATTAGTTGTCATTGGACTAATAAAGTGATATGCAGCATACACCTTTCAGAAATTATTTGAAGAAATGTATGCGCAGTAGATAGAAAGAGGGCTCCTCATCTACCCCATGGCTTGCGTTGCTATGGTCTCTGGCTGCATTAGCGGTAATGGATTGGGTTGACGTGTGACAATCTCTACTGATTTCTTGTCTAATTCAACTGCTTTTTCAGAAAGGAGAGTATCAGTTGTGGTTTTTTTCCTTAAATGTAACACCTTAGCTTCTCTACATAGTGTAAGTCCTACAAATAACTTGTATGTAAAGAATGAAGGAGGTTATCTCTAAGCTATTAAGGCAGTTCAGATTGTTCTGTACTTTAGAAGTTACCAGCAGTTGTGAGTTAATGTAAATGTGAAGTGCTAATGTAAATAGATGGCAGTGAATGGATTACCATTTTATGTCAAAGTCTTATTTCTCTTGGGTAGCATGGCCAGTTATTTTGATTGAAGGGACAGGAATCAATCCTGTCATCAAATCAATGCATGGAACTTTGTGTCAAATGTTAATAAGATAACACTTCTTTTTAGACCCATTAATTGTGATTAGACCAAAAAAGTAACATGTACTATATGTCTTTCAGAATTTAAAGTAAGAAATACATGCTTTAATAAATCTCACACACACACACACACACACGACTTACCATTATCAGTAATGAGAAGTTACTATATGAGAATTAAGTAAGTTACTATATCAGAATTAAATATGTTTTGTCAGGGAATGTTCATTCCCCATGATCCTGTTTAGACTTTTCAATTAATATTTTCTTTTGACATATATAAATTCAAATAAATTATTCCAATTTATGTTAATGAATATAAACTATGTGAAAAATACTTGTCCTAGGTCTAAAGAAGCTGGGTCTGTTATATCCCAGATTTGAATTTGTTTTTGAATACATTATTTGAGCTATAGTCAATTTGACCAGATTTTATTTTAAAAGGCAAGCATTACTTATGAAAAAAGACACTAGAAGAATACCTGACTGAAATAAATTCTTTAAACTATATTATAATTTAAATATCTCATTAATTATACTCTATAATCCAAATCAATGAATCCAAAAACAAAAGCAGTATTAACAGACCAATGATTTTAGAACTTTTTTTCCAGCCAATTTTTTCCAGTTTTTAAGTTTATAAAAAGAATTCAATGACAACAGTTATATAAACTTATGTTCAGGTCATCTAGGTCAATGAAATTAGAACTTGTGAAGCAAAATAAAGCAATTCAAGAAAAGTTAGATTCTGCAAAGCTGATTCAGCACATTATTATAGTATTATATTACGAAAATTCCAAAGTGAATATGATGGATTGTGTTAATACCCTTAAAAGTAATTTTAAGTCCTCAGAGGCACTGTTTATGCTTGAGTAGGCACCAGGTATCAATAGATACAAATTTAATCATCCCCAAGGATTTTCAAATGCTACATAATTCACTGTGTTTTTCTTCAGTTTGTTTTCCTAATTCTTATAGTTTGGTCACTGCCTCTTCTAGAGTCAGGTGTGAGAGCTCGAGAGAACTGACCTCATGTTAGGGACCACAGTCAGAAAGGCTAAATGACCTCAAGAGCAGTGACCAATGTTTTGAAGTTATTTATGGCACTATGAAATAGGATGGTTCTTATTTTGATATTATTTCATATAAGTTACTGGGTAAATATAATTTTCATAAATATTATTTATACTTATTGTTACCAGGTTATTTCATTAAGTCATTAACACAATTTGGTTTGACGATTTACTATAAATATGTAGTTTATATAAATAACTAAAGTATATATCTTGAAATGTGCATACATACATACATCCCTCATACACTTGAAATTACCAAGTTTGTATAATTTGTAATTTGGTTTACTCCGAGGCCTAGGGATAACTTGCATATGTATCACATTTTTATTCTAATCAGGAATACAGCCATTAATTTGTATTTCACATTTGATGGAAGATGAGGATGTGCCAAAATCATCTAGCTTCAGGCAAGAGCTATATATATTGATAGGTAATTGTTGGCATCATTTGTTTTATATACACAGACAAACATGTGAAATTATAAAACCATTATTTTCTGCTTGAGTAGAAATGACTGCATACATCCACTGTTATTTTTTCAATGTATAATTGCAATGATATCTTAAATAAAAAAATGTCAGTTCATTTTCTCTAGTCATTACCATGCCTTCGTATATCCTGTTGAATCTCTCCATTAGTGTCCAATAAATTTTCCTAAAACATAGCCTTCATCAGGCTTCCTATTTCTCTGAACTCTGTCACATATCTTATGTCGACCCTGTCACTCTTTGACTCTACCACTGTTCCTACTGTGCTATAATAGCAATATTCCCTAATTTTGCATGTGGCTCCTTTTTCTCACATTCTGTAGCCTTTGCTTTCCACTTAATACTTACTTATTTGGATGGTTTACATTATTTTCTTGTCCACAGAAACTTACTTTTAACTTTGCTGTTCTCAGGGTTCTGTCCCTTATTCATCCATCACACAGGCTTGTCACGCATTTTGATGAATACGACTTTTATTCAGTAATTTATTATCTCAAATATGATGACAAACTAGTTGATGGATAAAAACCTTTCACAATTCTTATCTTCTGCAGAACCCTATATACCACCAGGCACATAGCATATGCAATTCATTCTAATGAAAAAAATGAGTGAATTCAAGACCTAAGGGTAAAAATACTCATCACAATAAACCTATATTTTCAGTGAAGTTAGTTTAAAAAGTTTTCCACTGGGTGAGAAACAAAAACAAGTCAACTCATTTGCCTACCATCAACTGATGAGATAATATTTTGTACGAATTATACTAAGAATTAGACTAGACTAGTATATTTTGAAATATCAGCTTTCTTGGTCATATCATTAATTTTATTTAAAATTCTCAGCTTCTACTTTATATTATCTGAGAAATAAATAGGAGGAGAATAAGTTTAAGAGTAGTTGGTGGTTCAAAACACAGACTTAAAAGGTAAGCACACTAGATATTACATACGGTCTTATTAGAGGGTCTGTGACAAGTGGCTGTAATAACACATTTTGATTATAAGTTGTCATAAATCATGGCTAGGCTCTAACCACTCTCCCTTTAAGAAATATATCTTAACAAAGCAGTTTCCTCAACGAATGTCTTCCATCTATGGGCATTATTTTCATACTGATGATATTAGCATTATCAGGATTAAATACATAGAAGACTTTACTGAAAACATGCTCAAACTGTCTTTCCTATAATGTCTAAATCCAAGGAGTAAAATATGTGAGCAGATTTCTTATTTGAGGAATATATTTGAGATATAATCAAGAATCTCTATTTTCTTAACTCAAATAGAAGAAATACGGACTTTGACCAAAATGAGAATAAAAATCAGACTCCTAAAACCATGTAAAACATTGTCACCATTGCCTTTTCTATATCTTGCATAAAAACATTGAAGTCTCCATTTTAAATCTTTGAATGTCAGCACTGAGAAAGTTTTATTCTACTCTCACTAAAGGATAATGTGAGATAGCTTATCAAGAGAAATTGAATTAGAGGTTAATCTATTTCGGCACTCCATTAGTTAATCATAAGGTGACGTATCTGGACCATGATGCTTCAGCTCAAAACACAAATTATAATGTATTATGGTCCATCATCTGTAAGCTTTTAATTTGAACAAATTTTAGATCTTCTATAAGTACTAAGTGAAAACAATTCCCATTATATTTTTAAGATGCTTTTATAAACATACATTTCTCTTTGAATTAATTGCTAATACAGGACATTTCTCTCTGCTTTAGCCCCCCACATTAAGTCGATGGTTAACTTCTGTTTTCTCCCCAACCTATTCCATAAAGTCTTAGTGAAACGACCTTCTGTTTCCAACCCACACAAATACTTTTAAGTATTTCACTTTGTTATTCTTCTAGAACACTCAGAAGCTTAACTATCTAGCTTAATTATTTTGTAAAGTCTATTGAGCATTTGTTGTTTCTGAGGAACAAATATACATCATGATTTATGCTGCTCTCAAGGAGCTGACAGTCTAGCAGAGGTCAAGGTGACAAACATGACAGAGGTGTATACCAGGTGGTTTGGGAACACAAAGAGAAGGAGGATGGGGGAAATTTTCACATGCCCTTGATTTAGATTTTAAACAAAGAGTATTAGTTACCTAGATGACTTAAGGAAGGGAAAAAGTACTTATTCTATCATATGATTTAAAAATATTTATTTGCTTATTAAATATTTACATAGTGGGCAAATACTTACATTTGCAGGGCACCGTGCAATGGGGAGAGGCATTGTTTCTGCTCCCCTCAAGTCTGTAGTTCAGTAGAACAAAGATGGAGCCTAGAAAAAGGCCCCAGATACAAGATAGCTCAATTTAGGGGAACTCCACATGTGCCTGACACAGGCTATGCTGCTGCCCCAAAAAGAAGTTAGAGGGGCATATATCCTTAAGGTCCTTATGATATTGGTTTGAGAAAATGACCTTTACTCCAGAAACTATAGGCCCAAGAGACAGCAAAGAAATCAGTCAGCAGGGAAATTCAGTAATACACACAAGAAGTGATTGGCATTGAAACTGAGCCTTATATCCTAAAACATATTTCAAAACACTGAGGACTGATAAGCTGGTTTCTGACTGCTTCAGCTCTCTGTTTCCATTTACCATTCTCTTACTATGGTCTACTCTTTAAACATGCAAATGCTGTACTTACTTTACAGAAAAAACAAAAAACAGGTACTGTTAGATACCGTTAAAAAGGCAGCTCCCAAGTCCACTTGGTTTTCTTGCATCTAAGAATGTATCAAAAGCCACAATTCCCACTCACTTCTTTTCTTCCCACCTCAGTGGAAGTGACATTCATCCCCCTTGAAGCCTAGTAGGGCAACTAGAACTCTCAAATCCCATCTTTTCAAGAAATTTGCTTCCCTCCGACTTTGGTATCTATAAACTTAGCTTTCTATTAATTATTTTCCTCTTAAAAATAGGCACATCTATACCCCACATCTCTCTACTTTATCACTTCTTCCTCACCTCCAAGATTCATGAAAAGAACAGATCCCATGACTGGACTCCCTTCTCTGGTTTCCCATTTGTTCCACAGCAAAATTAGCTTTTTGGAGCCACAACTTCACTGAAGCACTCTTACCTAGTTCAATGAATGCACTCATAAGTGCATTCTGTATTTTTATCTTTAATTTCTTAGTATGCTTATATCTTACATTCTTTCTAGAAATAAATGAAGTATATATTTTACTGATTTTAATAAGTGTTTGTCATATCAAGTGACCTTATATAAAGTTGTTTCAATGCAAGACCATTGAAATTCAGATGACTCATCAAGAAGCAAAATGCTTTCTAGTACCTAAGGATTGCTGAAATAATCTTTGACTATTGTCAACACCTACTGTATCATGTACTTATAAGTCAACAGTTAAAGGACGACATGTTGTAGTTTTCATTTTTTTCTTCAATTTTGATGAAACATTTAACTAACAAGAAATTGTACCCATGTGGCAAATAAACACTAAGATGCCTTTTAATGATTTAACCTCTTAGCATTAACACCCTTGTGTAGTTCCCCCCATTGAATGTGGCGGGAACTATCAGCTCAGCTATAAAGAATAGGATAAGGCAGACATTATGGAATGCCACTTCAGAGTTTAGGTTATAAAAAGTCTTGGGTATGTATTTGCTCTCTGTCATTGCTTACTCTGGAGAAAGCCTGCTGCCATGCCATGAGACAGTCCTGTAGAGACGTCCCAATGACAAGGAGCTTGAGAGACGTTGAAAGGAATTCAACGGCCAGCAAGAAATCAATGTCTTTAGTCCAATACCTATGAGAGAGTGAGGCCTGCCAAACGCCGAGTGAGTGGGCTTAGAAGAAGTATTATTGTCCCGAAGACAAGTCTGCAGGTAAGACGGCCTTCATGCCTGATCCTTTGTCGGCAACCTCGTGAGAGACCTTGAGCTACAGACACCCAGCAAAGCCTCACCTATATTCCTGACCCACACAAGCTGAGAGATAAATGTTTGCATTTCGAGCCACAAAATTTGGGGGAAGCTTTTTATACCGCAATAGATAAATCAATCAACACATCTGACTTTACATCAAAGAGGAATCTCTTTTCTAAGTAATGCATAACTGATTGCCCATTTTTATATCATTACAAAATTGCAACTCTTCTCAATGATCTATTGAGCATTAGTCAAAGTTAAACAGCAAAGATTATGTATGGTTACTCAAGAAGTAATAACTGCAACTAGGCTAGTAGAAATCCACCCAAATCATTTTTGAATCTGGATTAAAAAAAAAAAAGAATAAAAGTGAGAATGTCATTTGTAAAACCAGGGGCTCTAAATGTCCTTCAGGTTTACAGATAAACGAGTGTCTTAGTATAATATTTACAAAAGGGAAAGGTTTCAGTTACAGGCAATCTCTCCTTCATGAAGTCACTCATCTAGTCCTAATTGATTAGTCAATGTCTGGAACAGACACTTTTGTCTAGGTTGTGCCCTGCTGGAAGGACTCCAGTGACAGATCGGATACCTGTACCTTTCAACCATCTGATGAAGCAAAGAAATGGCACAGGCATCAAAACTGTTAATGTCTGAGAACATGGAAGAAATGGAGAACTGCCTTCTTCCTGAAGCATTCATAATAAAACTGACAGAAGTCAACTAGACATTTGTTGACAAAAAAGAGGATAAGAAGAAAAACTGTGAAGTTAAAAGTATATTAAAATTATCTTGGATATTAATATAAATATGGAGAAAGCTTGAGAGGGGACCAGTCTCATAAAAACACTAACTGCACATTTTATTCACTTAAGTAATTCAAAATACTGATCTTGGAATTACCTATTTAAAAACCAAGCCTGTTCCAAGGTAAACTGGGAGAAGAGAAAGAAAGCCTAACAAATATCTTCAAAATGAAGAATAAATCACCAACTAATGGGAAAATGAGAATTGCTAATCCTACCTTTGTAATAAACTCTTTGTCTCACAGTAAATAACATGGTTTAGCAGCCGTGCGCAGACTGGTTTCCCCTCAGAGGCCTGGCCGTGGCGAACCTACGGTACTGTCATACTTTCTAACTGCTTTTCCAGTTGGTGTTCTATTTCTCCATGATTTTGCTCACTCCTGTAAGATTTATTTTCCTAAATCAGAAATCCCATCATGCTTTGGTTGTGTGCCCCAAACCTGTAATACCTCCCTTGGACTACTAAATTAGCTAAACATTTATGACACACCAGGAAGTCTCCCCACAGAGCAGTGAAGCAGGCAAGCTCTGTTCTGCTTCTCAGATTGGCATCATGGCTTCGCTATTTATTAGCTCTGACATTATGGCAAGTAAAGTAAAGGAAAATTGTTTGTATCAAACTCCTTATCTACGAAAGAGGATGGTGATTTTAATGAGTGGAAATGTTATTGTAATAATTAAAAGAAATAATGCGTGATGTGCTGTTGCTATTGTTGCTGCTATTTGAGATTCAAAGTAATCTAAGATTAAGAGGGTCTAACATCTAAGATGAGGTTTTATATGTTATCCCATTTAGTGTGAACTACCAATTTCTGAAATAGGAATTATTTCCATTTTACACATGAGATCATGACCCAGATGCTTTAAGTGAATTCTCTAAAAACTTACAGCAAGCTACAGCCAAGTTCTAACCCAGATTTCCTGACTTCATGTTCAGGGGACATGTTATTGCACTATGTGTCCTTCCTGGTGTATTAGCTAGTGCTCCACTGTGAAGAGTACTGTTACCACTGCTGGTAATGAGTTTACATCCTGGCATAACCAGTTCCTTGCAATCCACACAAATACTCCGAGGCTCAGTTTCTTCTGCTGTAACAAATGCACAGTGATGCTATGCTCATCTTTATAAACTGATCAAAAGGATTACTTCACCTAAATACTTCAGCAGGCATATAGCATGTGCAGAATTATATTAGTTTACATACTTTATATATTTATACTTTTAGTTTTGTTCACTTACATCAAAACGTTTAATGTCATCCTAACTTTGCACATTTTATTTCCTCATCATCAGTGCCTTAATCTCCCCGGTGACTCATCTCTGCCCACTGAAAATGTACCCTTCTTTCATGTTTTCCTTTGTTCCGAAGCATTGCCTTATTCTTCTGCTAGATACAGACCCAGAATCCCTTGTCCTTGCTCTGTGGGGAGAGATGCTTCACCATTCAGAATTTTGGCTTATTTTAGAAAGGTAAAAGAATGTGTATCTTGTGTATTATGTGGAAGTTTCTGGAAGGATCTGGAACAGAATCTCATAATCAAACATAGTCATATTTTTGCTGCAAATAAAATAAATGTTCACACTTATTTGGATAAAGACTAAATAAGCTCAGATTATTTCAGATCATATAGTCTAACACATGTAGATCAGATAACATGTGCTGTCAAATAATTAAATTAAAAAATGTGTGATCAGTTTTTAGTATTTTAGAATTGTGCACAAAGAACTGTAGAACCGTATGAGCTCTCCCCACCTCCCACAACAGTTGTGCTATGTTCTCTCTACGGTTATGTGGTGTGCTACCCAGCACGACCGTGTATTCACTCGTCTTAGCGTCCATCACTGTAGGTCTCTAGGGCAGGGAGTGCGTCTTTAACTCTGCATGTTCCTAAGGACTGAGGACGTTCTTAAGTCCTACTAGGTCTGTTATGTATACTTTATAGACAAGAAAATATCATCCCAGTATTCCAAATGTATAGACAGTGCTAACGGTATTTATCTTTGAATATGGTAATACTCCTTTTTGTGGTCATTACTATACTCCGAATCATTATTAGAGCAAATTTCCTTGAAAAGAAGCTGCTTAAATTATACTGCTCTTAATTCCACAATACGATCGCATCAAGATTTTAACCCATTGATGGTCTGTGTGACTTAGGATTCTAGAAGGGGTAGGTAATGCTCCAAAAGTTCAACTTTGAATCTAAGATTTGACAGGATAGGGGAAAAAATTTGGACATGCTAGGGGAACATTCTCAGCCTCTTACTGTGCAATTTGAAGAGAAGCCATTTAAAAGTCAATGATGATCAGGTGCCTTGGTGGCTCAGTCTGACTTCGGCTCAGGTCAGAATCTCTGGGTTCATGAGTCTGAGGCCTGTGCCAGGCTCTGTGCTAACCGCTCAGAGCCTGCAGCCTGCTTTGGATCCTGTGTCTCCTTATCTCTCTGCCCCTCCCCTGCTTGCACTCTGTCTGTGTCTCAAAAATGACTAAACATTAAAAAACATTCAATGATGATATTGTTTGACTAAAAGTGACTTCATGCTGTGTCTTTGTAAACCCTTTCTTCTTGGTTATGATTTACTTTAGAAGAAACATAATACTTGTTGCCACCTTACCTATATGTTGTCCATACATGTGATAGAAGAAGCTGAAACAATATGCAGTGTTCGTGGGGCCGTAAGGGTTTTTAGGAGCTATGCTGAAAACAGGGCTGAGGAGTCGGGCCTTCTCGCCTTCCAGTCTGGGTCGAGACGTCTCAATGTACATATAAAAACCTTTAAAAAATATATAAAATGTTTGAACACATTATTATTAGAGGCGTGAAACTTAATCATTAAGGAGGTTTAGAGCTTTTATTAGGAGTACATTCTAGGTGTACAGGAGAATTTTGATCTTGTTTGTGAAATGTTTATATACATACTATAAAGACTAAATGATCTACATAATGAAAGATAAAACTGCTTAAAATGTACAAAAACTTTAAACAAAAGTGGAATGTTAGACTCGATTTATCAAAAACAATTCTAATCTCTCAAGTCTGTGTGTCTGTGAGTGCTGAGAGAAAATGAATGTCTACAAGCTTTGGAAATAATCTGAATTATTGAGACTGTGCATTAAAAATTTAAGGTTTTTATCCCATAATCTTCAAATCTATAGCTAAGCATTCTGTGCGTGTCATATTAATGACATTTTTAGAAGCCCAAGGCTGGAATATGTTTGTTATAAATACAACATTTCATACCCTCATACCTTCTTTGGAGCCACTACGATCAGCATTCGGTCCTGTGTTTGGAGTGTATTTTGTATTTCTTGTTGCAGTACTTTGCTTTGTCCAGTCAAAATTATCTGTATCATCTTGGGTGAACAAACAAATGTTACCATCTTCAAATCCACAGTGAAATTCTCCTGTTAGCAAATTTTAATTCAAGTAATTAATATTAACTAAATTAATATAAGCACTATAATATTCTTATAAAAAATTTTAAAACATCATAGAGCAATAATAATATAAGATTGCAATAATGGCACCAGAACCATAATAGTGTACAAGATTATGACTAAACATGTTACTGTTTCAGTTTCAATAAAGAGAATAATAACCTTGATGTATATAAACCAGTCTCTTGCTTAATAATTTAAACCCAAACCATTTTCCTCTGAAATATCCAAATAACTGAAATTGAACTATGGCTGAAAACTTTTCTCAACTTTCTTCTTTTTAAATTTTTTAATGTTTATTTATTTTTGAGAGAGAGAGGGAGAGAGAGTGAGAGTGCAAGGAGGGGAGGGGCACAGAGAGGGAGACACAGAATCCGAAGCAGGCTCCAGGCTCTGAGCTGTCAGCAGAAATTGATGCGGGGTTCGACCTCAAGAACCATGAGATCATGACCAGAGCCACAGACAGACACTGAACAAACTGAGCCACCCAGACGCCCCTACATGGTTTTCTATAAAGGCTGTAGTAATTTACATACCTGCCAACAATGTAAAAAGAAACTGTCCCTGCCCTATTGTATGTCCTTGGCACTCTTGTCAAAAATCAGTTCACTAGAAATTCATGCATTCACTTGTGAACTTTCTATTGTGTTTTATCAGTCTAAATGGCCGTTTTTTATGCCAGTACCATACTCCTTTGATTATGGTAGCTTTGTGGTATATTTTAAATTTTTTAATGTTTTTTATTTATTTTTGAGAGACAGGGAGAGACAGCACAAGCAGAGGAGGGTCAGAGAGAGAGGGAGACACAGAATCTGAACCAGGCTACAGGTTCTGAGCTAGCTGTCAGCACAGAGCCCGATGCAGGGCTCGAACCCACAAACCGTGAGATCATGACCTGAGCCAAAGCTGGAGGCTTAACTGACTAAGCCACCCATGTGCCCCTGTGATATATTTTAAAATCAGGAAGTATGATGCCTCCAGCTTTGTTTTTCCTGCTCATGATTACGTTAATTATTTGGCATCTTTAATGTTTCTGTATGCATTTTAAGATTTTCTATTTATGTAAAGAATGTCATTGACATTTTGGTAGGGATTGCAATAAATCTGTAGATTGGGGAAATATGGATATTTTAACAATATTAATTCTTCTAATCCATGAACATGGGGTGTCTTTCCATTTAGCTCTCTTCTCTAATTTCTGCAACAGTGTGTTATAATTTTTAACGTAGAAGTCTTTTATTTCTTTGGTTAAGTTTATTTCTAAGTATTTTATTTTTTTGTTTTTATTTTGAATGGGATCATTTTCTTAATTTCTTCTTTAGATAGTTCATTGTGAATATACAGAGATATCACAGGTTTTTGTATGGTGATTTTGTATCACATCCCTTCACTTAATTTGTCCATTAGTTCCAACTTTGGATTGATATTTTAAAGTAGTTATTATGGTAGATTTTCTTTTCAGTGTTAAGCTATTTCACTGAGATCGTGAATTTTCATACATATGTATTATTTATGTATCAGAATATGCAGATTTATGGTTATATCTTATATTATGCTTATGTATTTCATATATATACTATACCATGTGTACTTATGATCTCGAATATAAAGCAAAAACCAACTGAGCCACCCAGGTGCCCTTGCTTTCCCCAACAGTTGACACCTCTTTATGGTAGCAAATTTCAACTCCATTGGTGAGATACCTGTGAGACCTCAATTTCATTTAAAGCAGATTTTTCAACTTCTTTCTGTTTTCTTTTCAATTAACACAGTGCAGTCATGGACTAAACTTCAGGTTTCGTTGAAGGATGCCCTTCCTGAGAAATAAGCCATGTATGAGAAGGGCACCTGAAAACTACTGCTGCTTTACTGGAAGACTGTGGTTCTTCTGACAACGAATTCTCCTTCCTTGCAGTTCAAAAGTTTAATCAAAAGAGCTAAAATGAAAAACTATAACTAGAAGGCCTTCCTCTTTTAAAGTTAAATAGTAGGTTTTTTGAGTCTAATGAAGAATCATGCTATGACAAATATCATGGACTTAAGCTATATAGATATTTTGGAAGTAATTACCTAGAATAAATTCATTTAAAGACTATATGAGTTGTTAATATGCAAAAGAGCATTTAAGGTTAATTTGATTTGTTGCCAATATATGACTCTATCATACGTATTTGTGTGTCAATAACATAAAAATACTCTTTTTAAAAAATAATTTCTCTTGATAAATTATAGAAATCATGTGATATTTACTTAAAAACTCTTTATTCTAAACATTTCTAATCTTTTACCATAGTGAACCTTGGTAAAAAAATAAAAAGTACAGTCAATGGAAATCTTTGGTATAGAGAGTTATATTGGAAGGTATTTTAAAAAAAGAGAATCCAATTCATTGTTCGACTATGAAAAACATGCTTGCTGAGGACGAAGTTGGTAACTATCACCTAAAGGATACAGCTTTTAAAAGAAGCACTCAAATTCTAATTAATATTGTTCACCATCAGGGCACATTTCTGGCTTCTGTAATGTTTGAATTTCATACTCCAGACACACTGAGCTTTGCTCAGTTCTTGTCTAAACATGACCTTCGTTCTGATGATAGGCGTGCCTTTCCTCACCTTCTTCACCAAAGGAACTTTTACCCAACATTCAGGGCCCGATTCAAATAGCATGTCTTCTGTAAAACTTCACTTGCCAAAAAATTAATGGTACTTATTATACTGTATGGGAGTAATCTGTTAGCAAACAAAGCTCTACTATTTATTTATATATGCATTTTTCTAGTAAATTAAAGCCAGTCACAAATTTTTCCTGAATTGAAATATTTGTCAACTTTTCCTGTATCTAATCTTGCCATGACAATTCTTTTTAAACACTTCTACTGAAATTATAGTCAGAGAATTTACCTTCAAAAGAATTATAATCAAAAGAGTAATTAAATAGCAATAGTACCCTGGGTGGAAGCCAGGGAGAACCTGATTTATGCAATTAATTCATCTTGAAACTGTCGTGTATTTGTTCTTTTAACAAATGATCATTGAACACCTGCTAAATATAAGATGCTGTGATAGACAAAATGATAGTGAGATATAGGAAGAAATTAGAAACATACTTAGCTCTTAAGTATTTTATAATCTACTGGGGACTAAGACAAAATAAAAGATAGCGTGCCAGCTAGATGAAGATAAATTGTTTTAGAAAATCAAATGGAGAGAATACTTAGTGAAGAAAGAAGCTTTTTGCTAAACTTTATAAGCGGACCTCAAAGACTTGAAGATGTCCGTATTAAAGGGTCATTGGTGAAAACAAAATGAAATGTGCATGAAAGAAATGTGAAAACAGTAAAGATCTACAAACGTAGTCAGTATTATGATTTGGATGTGTGGAAATGGAGTAAAAGAAGATCTTTAGTAGACAATAAGGTAGAAGCACGTTGTGCAGTTTGGTCTTGGTTTTATAATCCGTGAAAGGCTGTTGTCGAAAAGGAAACAAACAGTAAATTGAGAATAAAGACCTGCACGTTTTCTTCACTAAGTCCAGGTACTGGACAATATTGGGTGGATGGGAGTAAGAGGGCAAAGTGACTCTCTACTCTTTTATTAGCCAAGAACAATATATTCCTGTGCACAAAATAGAAGACACAAATCAGTCTTTAATGTGGAGTACTATCAAGAGGGTGGTGAATAGACTATCTTCTTCATTAAAAATGAGGATACAGACTAGTGAGCCACGAAAAATATTAAACCATTCAAATACCAACTTTCTAGGTAACTATAGTTTTGTATAGGAATGTAGAAATTTAAAAAGAAAACTAAGAAAATAATAGCAATGTACATGATACACACTGCCACCAAAGAAAAAAAATAATCCCATAGTTATATAACAAATGTTAGGTTGTTGGAAATGGCTTCCTACTTAGAAGAACTTAGAAAAATCAATGATCAATATTAAATAATTTGTCTTTATACCCTTATCCATCAACATTTAAAATTCATGATTCAAATTTAATGCCAGTTTTACGGTTTCTAAGTCATTCCATTTTAAACCAAATATGAACATTTGCTAAATAATCTTTGTATGCCTATGGATTTTTTGTTTTTCTTAACTGTGAAATGCTATACCATTATTGAAATAAAAATATACTTACTCAAATGAGGATTAACAGGAGCTGCAAGAAAAGCAAAAAATAATGTTAGCATGGCTTGCATATCTTTTATAAGTAAAAGTCTAATCAGTGTCTCATAGTTCCTTATCAAAACTTAATGATCTTCCCCACTGTGACCATGGAGAATTGTGTCTGCAATCCATTATGTTCTGGAGGACTGAAGAGAATCTACTTTGGAGCTCAGCAATAACAGTCTCAAAGTACCCAAAAGATCAATGCTAAATAGCATGTGGGATTTGTTCATTTTCCAAGGAATGGAGTTGCTGATCTTTTATATCTTAACCAGTGCAAAAATCTCCAGAAATCAAAACTCAGGCTGATAGTCGGCCAACCTGTAATCTAGATATGGTTTAACAATAAAAGCAATTATCCAACAGAGATTACATTTTAGGTTTTTGCAGTTATCCACTTCTGGTGAAAATAACATGGAACATATGGAAAATAAGGCATTCCTTATATCATGTTATCACATGTACCCTAAAACCAATTGCTATACCAGGGCTGTTTTGTCTAATATCTCTCTCTGTCTCTGTCTGTCTGTCTGTCTGTCTGTCTCTCTCTCTCTCTCTCTCTCTCACACACACACACACACACACACACACACGGGCATACACACACATAGGTTTTCAAATAAGAAGCAATACATTGCATTTTTGTGCACCAGAAGACCTATTTATCTTCAAAAGCCTAACTGTGCTTACCATATAAGTGACAACTACTGTCTACCTGAAGAGGAACGAATGCTTTACCTTTTACCGAAACAACAACAACATATATCTAATCTAACAGACAAAATGGTATCTGTGTCTATTGATTATTTATCACGTTGAGAGCATATTTCATTCTGGATGAAGTAAGCATTAGTGTAGTCTCCCAGGATTACAATAGGTAGTTATTCTACCTTGCAAAGTTTGTCTGCTCTGTTGTTAATTCCTAGTGTTTGCCATTAAGCACTTTTGTTAAACTTGTACATTACAGGTAGAGTATGATAGTCAAAATGCACAAACATGCACAAAACATGTTCATGATAATTGTTACATTAGTACATTGACATCAATTTTAACAAAGTGGGTTAGTTTTTCAACCAAATATTTCACTATTCCTTACAGAAGACAGATTATTTCTATTACTTTTCCCATTGTTTTCTCCATTGCAAATATGAAATATATAATATAGAGAAGTGACTATATATCTACTAGTTCCACTTAAGTGGAGAAAAATGATAATTTTTGCAAGACATCAACATATTATCATTCAAAAGTTAGTAAAAATTATTTCACAATTAAAATACTATGAAAACTTAAATTTGTCTATATATTATTTCACAAAGAAGTAAATACCTTTGAATTATAATTTCGTTCTAAAAAATATGTCACATCTACAGTTAACCTCTGACCAGATTGAGTTTTGAGTCTTCTGCTACAATATTATTAGTCACCAAATTCATTATAAGTAGCAGTTTTAGCCTGTGAAAATGTGCCATTCTAAATTCTAAATATTGCTGTGAGTCCGTTTTTCTTCTTGTTTCAATTGAACTTTCAGGTGTGATATTTTATAAATGTCTAGATACCATTTAAGTAAACTCTACCCAAATCTCTATTATATAAAAGAAATTCTAATTAAACTGTTTAAGATTTTAATAAGTATGCCTAAGAATGTAAAAATAATTAAGTTGAAACTACCATAATATCTATTCTCCAGATGTATTTTCCATTTTAGTCTGTTGCCTCAAACTCAATAAAACTACTGAGCTTATCAAGGTGTATTTCTCTACATCTCGTTAAGCGAAGTCATATAGTTTCTAAATAAAGCAAAGCAACATGGATCCCAGTTCCATTCATTTTGTCATTTCATAGTTGTGTAACTGTCGGACACTGGAACTTTCTGGGTTCTAATATCTTCATTTTTGTTACAAGAATGGATATTAATCTATTGTTTCCAATGTCCCTTCATATGAAGTAGTCTATACTTTTATAGCTTAGGGACAGGGAGCATAAAATTAGATAAAAAGTGCTAATAATTCATAATTTATAAGATAGATAAAATTAAATTTTAGAAAAAATATACTGAGATGCTATCTACTTGTGTGTCCAATGGGATCATGGAGGTAATTAGAGAATAACAATTAGCCATTAAAATTTACTTATTTTTTTAAATTTTTTAAATGTTTTTTAAAATTTATTTTTGAGTTTTTGAGAGACAGAGAGACGGCACGAGCAGGGGAGGGGCAGAGAGAGAGGGAGACACAGAATCTGAAGACAGGCTCCAGGCTCTGAGCTGTCAGCACAGAGCCCGAAGCGAGGTTCGAACGCACGAACCACGAGATCATGACCTGAGCCGATGCCTGACGCTTAACCGAATGAGCCACCCAGGGGCCCCTAAAATTTGCTTTTTAAATTTATTTTGAGAGAGAGCAAGAGAAGTGAACATGTGTGAACGGGGGAAGGGCAGGGAGAGAGGGAGAGAGAATTCCGAGCAGGCTCGGTGCCGACAGCAAGTCTGAAGCAGCATTCCATCTCACGAACTGCGAGACCATGATAATATTCTTCTTCTTCTATTAATATTCCACTCTGCGTTATATGTTTTCTTTTCAGTGAAAACTGAATATATCTAATTGATGAAAAGAGAGTAGAGAAAGTGATTTCACATGAAAAGAAATTCTAATGAGTTTTTTAAAGTTTCTTTCTTTCGAGAGAGGGAGAGAACAAGTGAGCGAGTGCACTCACACGGGTGCAAGCAGTGGAAAGGCGAGAGAGAGAGAGAGAGAGAGAGAGAGAGAGAGAGAGAGAGAGAGAGAGAGAGAGAATGAATCCCAAGCAGGCTCCGTGCTGTCAGCACAGAGCCGGACACAGGGCTTGAACTCATGAACTGTGAAACTGTGACCTGAGTTGAAATCAAGAATTGAACGCTTAACTGACTGAGCCACCCAGGGGCCCCAAATCTAATGAATTTTTAATGATTTTACTGTAATTTTGGCTTTTGATAGTATTCACTGTTTCCCTCTTAAAGTAGGAAAAATCTGCCTAAGGCTAAACTAAATGGAGAACTTCAACCACAAAACTACATTCTATTAGCTTTTTTTTTTAATCTTTTTTTTTTTAACATTTATTTTTGAGAGACAGTGATACAGTGCACGAATGGGGGAGGAGTAGAGAGAGAAGGAGACACAGAATCTGAAGCAGGCTCCAGGCTCTGACTTGTCAGCACAGAGCCTGACATGGGGCTCGAACTCACAAATCATGAGATCATGACCTGAGCCGAAGTCAGATGCTTAACTGACTGAGCCACCCAGGCACCCCTATTAGCTTTTTTTAAACTCAAGCTCTAGTAATTGATGATAAAAAGAATAATATTTCACTAAAATAATGAAATAAATATGAAATATTTTGCCAAAGATTCATTCAACCCTGAAAAACATATTGACAGTTCTAGAGGTAGTTAATGAATATTATAAATTTCAACTGTAAGCTTCAATCAATAAAATATTAACCAGTTTCACTAACACACACACAAACACACTCACATACACTTAGCTATTTTTAACATTAGCAATTTAAAAGAAAAAAAATGACCAAAACAATAAACTAGGATGTACTTCAATAGATGAATGGATCACAAGCTGCAATACATCTGTACAATGGTAAATATTAAACAATAAAAAGAAATGCACAGTTGAGCCTCAGACATGGAAAACCCTTAAAGGCATATTGCAAAATTAAATAAGCTAGTTTGAAAAAGCTATATGCAGCACTGTTCCAACTATACAACACTCTAGAAAAAGCAAAACTATGAACAATAAAAAGATCAATGGTTGTCAGGTTTGGAGGGGGTGAGGATAGATACATAAGTGGAGCACAGGGGATTTTCAGGGGAGTGAACCTCTTCTGGATCAGACCGTGATGATGAACAAATCATATTATCTACTTATCACATTCACGTAGCTGCCCAACACAAATAATAAACACTGATGTAAATTACTTGTTTTTTTTAAACAACAATACATCTATATTCTTTAATCAACTGTACAAAGCGTACCACACTAAAGAAAGATGTTAATAATAGGGGAAACCGTGTTGGGGCAAAAGGACATATACGGAAGTTCTCTAAACTTCCCACTCAATTGCTTGTAAATCTAGAAATGCTCTAAAAAATCAAGTCCACCAATTAAAAATCAAGTACTGATGATAGTATTTGCTAATTTCTTAATGACTTAAATTTTAACGCCATCAAGAATTTGAAAAAAAATAGCAAAATTATTGCATCACAACTGATGGGGAAGAAAATAAAAGGACACTCTTGGCATTATCACAGAGATTCAATGTTAACTAAAACATTATTCTACATTTAAATCAAATATTACAATTTATGATAATTAAGTTTTGTTTTTTGTTTTCTCTTTTAGTCACTTGACTGATGACCCACAAGGTCAATATGCTAAATTTTAGTTTGTGTCTAAATTTAGTAAAGAGTTGCAATGTACATATTCCAGACAGTTTAATATGCAAGTAAATACTTTTAAATAAAGTACTACTTACCACTATATTTGATGACACGAATTGTGGAATCTCCTTCGCCAAATTTGGTGAGAGGAGTTAATCGGACTTCATAAGCCTCTGGTTTAATTAGCTCAGTCAAGTTATATGTAATTAGTTCTCCCTTCTGAATATTTCCATTTATTTTAATCTCCTGTTCCCACCAACGCTGCTGTCCAGCCTGAAATCAAAGGAATTATGTAATAATGTTCTCAGTATTTTCTTCAGAGATATTTACTATGTTCTAAAAAATGTTCAAAAAACTTTCTAAAATTTTATTAAATAAAAAGTACATTATGTTGTTTTTTTATATTTCTACTTATATTGTACATTATATTATATTCAAGTTTCTAGAATAAGCAACAAATTTGGTAGATATTTCCATACAGATGTTGGCAGATAATTACCAAGTTATCACCAGATAGTTTGGCTGATTAAACAGATTTAATATGCTATCTTATCAAGAGTCAGAGGATAAAACAATAGTCTCTACTGCTGTCTCAATCTGAAGCTTGGAGAGATACAAGTTTAACTACTTTTTTTTCTTTTTCAAAGATTTTATTTAAATTCCAGTTAGTTAACAGTATAATATTAGTTTCAAGTGTACAATATTGTGATTCAGTTCTTCCATATATCACCAGGTGCTCATCACAAGTGTACTCCTTAATCGCCACCACCCATTTCACCCATCTCCCCCCACCCATCTTCTCCATGGTAACAATTAGTTTGTTCTCTATAGTTGAGAATCTTTTTCTTGGTTTGCCTGTCTCTTTTTCCCCTTTGTCCATTTGTTTTGACTCTTAAATTCTACATATGAGTGAAATCATATGGTATTTGTCTTTCTCTGACTGACTCATTTCACTTACCATAATATTCTCTAGTTCCATTCATGTCACTATAAATGGCAAGATTTCATTCTTTTTTTGGCTGAGTAATATTCTATTGTGTATGTGTGTGTGTGTGTGTGTGTGTATACATACATATACACACACATAAATATACATACATACATATATATGTATGTATATATCACATCTTCCTAACATCAACTGATCTTCTTTGACAAACAAGCAAAGACAATACATATAGAGCAAAAACAATCTTTTCAGCAAACTGTGATGGAAAATTGGGCATCTATATGCAAAATACTAAATCTAAATACAAACTTTATACTTTTCATGATATTTAACTAAAAATGAATTGCCAACTTAAATGTAAAACATAAAACTACAAAACTACTAGAAGACGACATAGGAGAAAATCTAGATGACTATGGGTTTGGCACCAACTTTTTAGATGCAATCCCAAAGTACAATCTAGGAAAGAAAGAATTGATAAGCTGGACTTCTTTGAATAAAAAGTCTCTACCCTACAAACGACATTATCAAGTCTATTGAAACACAAGAGCAGACTAGGAGAATGTATTTGCAAAAGAAACATCCAAAATATATAAAGATCTCTCAAAATTTAACAGTAAGAAAACAAATAATCCAGTTAAAAAATGGATCACAGATCTTAATAGAAAAGATGCTCCACATTGTATGTCATCACAGAAATGCAAATCAAAACAATGAGATGCCACTGAATTTGAAAATAGTCAAATTCCAGACCACTGACAACACCAAATATTGGTCAGGTGGTGGAGCAAAAGTAACTCTCATTCATTGCTAGTGGGAATACAAATGATATAACTAATTTGGAGGATAGTTTTGGTTTGTTTATTTTATTTACAAAATTAAACATATCCTTACTATGTAATCAAGCACTGTGTCCCTTGGTATTTACGCAAAGGGGCTGAAAATATGCTTGCACAAAAATCTGCCCATGGATGTCTATAGCAGTTTTATTTATAATGGGCAAAACTTGGAAGATACCAAAATGTCCTTTAGTAGAGGAAAGAAAAAACTGTGCTACAGGCAGACAATGGGATACTACCAGTCCCAAAAAGAAAAGACATAGAGGAAACATAAATGCATATACTAAGTGAAAGAAACCAATCTGAAAAGGTTGGTTCACCCACATACTGAGTGATTCCAACTGTATGACATTCTGGAAAAGGTAAAACTATGGAGACAGTAAAAAGATCAGTGGCTGCCAGGAGTTCGGGGAAGGGAGGGATGTATAAGCTGAGCACAGAGAATTGGGGGACAGGGGACAGTGAAACTACTCTGTATGATAATATAATCCTGGATACATGTAATTATAAATATTTTAAATATTTTTTATTTATTTTTGAGAGAGAGGGAGAGAGACAGACAGACAGACAGACAGACAGACAGCTTGAGCAGGGGAGGGCCAGAGTAAGAGGGAGATACAGAATCTGAAGCAGGCTCCAGGCTCTGAGCTAGCTCAGAGCCCGACGTGGGGCTTGAACCCACGAACCATGAGATCATGACCTGAACTGAAGTTGGATGCTCAACCGACTGAGCCACCTAGGTACCCCTATATGTAATTATAAACCCACAAAATGAAAAATACCAAGAGTGAGCCCTAATATAAATTATGGACTTTGGCTGATAACAATGGATCAGTTGTAACAAATGTACCACTTATTGGGGAACTGTTGTTACTGGTGGAAGCCACACCTGTCCTGGGCAGGGGGTATATGGAGAAGACTCACTGTACTTTCTGCTCAATAGTACAGGGAATATTTTCAAACTTAAAAAGAATAAAGTCTTGCAAAAAATCTGTTGTCACTTCATAATTCTCTTTTCTTTGCATACATTTTCAGTTTTTTAAATTCATATACATAGTGTAAGTATAGTTACCTTATAAATACGCATATGATATCTTTATATCTGAAGTCTATAGTATCCTTGTTCTTGGCACTTTTCTCTTTGTATTTTCTTATTTACTTTTTAACTGTTGATCATGTGACTAAAAGTACTATTACTGGTGGTTCTTTGTGGTCTAAAATACAGATACATTTCTCTAGATATATACCTTTGTTGTTGACATGCACCTAAGTGCATCAACAATATGGTTCACTTTTATTTTCATAGATTAAAGTGGAGGTGAACACTTGCTGTGGCCAGACATTGCATCTTGAATCCTGCCTGCTTCACCATGCCAAGCTACTAAGACTCTAAGTTCAAATTTGTCTGGCTTGGTAAGCAGCTGAGGGCAAAAGCAATTTGAGTGGGATATCCACTTAAAATACTTCGATTTTCCATTTCCCCTTACATTTTTACCTAGTAATATATATATATATATACACACATATATATATACATATATATACATATACAATATATACATATACATATACAATATATATTTAAATGTACATATAGATTTTTTACATGTATTTATATACTTGCTTGTTATGAGGATGGGTTAGTTTTAATTATATAGCCTAATATGCTGTATTTCTGGAAATGTAAATCTCAAATATGTGCCATTAGCGCAGGATAGAAAAATGACAAATAAAATTATGGAATAAAACAGAAAGCATACACACACTCACTCACACACAAACACACAGACACACACGGGGGAGGGTTCACATAAAAGACAGAAAAAGACATATCACTGAATTGGTTATGTATATGAAAAACATGAATCTGATGTCTAGATCACATCTTATACAAAAAAAGTCTCAGGAAGGTCAAATAAGACTTAAATTTAAAAGGCAAAAGTTTAACCATTTAGAAAAAATACAGAATAATGTCATTATGACTTCAAGTAAGATATTTCTTTCTTAAACAGAATAGAAAAGCACAATTAGGCAATTGATAACTTGATAAATTAGGCAATCTTAAATTTGAAGTTAATCTTAAATGTAAAATGTAAAATTTAAATTTAAAATTATAAATTTAAAATAAAAAGTTCTTCTCATCAATGCTCCTGATTAAGCAGCCAAAATAAAGGCAGACGTTTGAAGAAGATTTTTAGAAGATGTACAGCTAACAGTCTTCTAACTTAATGAGAAAAATAATTCAATAGCAAAATCAGACTAATGGAAACGGGTATTTCATAGATGTGGGAACCTGAAGAAAAGGTTCAGCCTCATCATGAATCAAGAAAATGGAAATTAAAATCATAACATTATTTCCTCCATCAGATAAATAAAAAATTATAAAATAACAATATTAAAGTATGATGTTGATATAAAGCAATGAGAATTTCCCGTCAAGAACCAGCAGGGTGGGAGGAGTGGGGGATGGGCAAGAGTTTATTCCACTTAACAAGCTAAGACAGTTGGGGGAGCCTGGGCGGGTCATTTGAGTAAGCCTCAGACTCCTGATCTGGGCTCAGGTCATGGTCTCCAGATCCACCTCTGTGCTGATAGCATGGAACCTGCTTGGGATTCTCTCTTTCCTTCTCCTTTTGCCCCTCTTCTGCACCCTATCTTTCTCTCTCAAAATACATAAATCAACTTTAAAAAACAAACAGACAAATCAAGAAGTTAGCCTTCAATACTATTACAGATACTAGCAGAAGACTAGAGACAATTAGGTCAATGAAAAGAACTCAGAACGCAGAAGACAGCATGAACTTGACATTCAGATCAGTTCTCCTGGTCTCCGAAACCCCACAGGGGTGATGCAGAGATGGCCAGGTTAAAGTGCCCATACCTAGGATTTGTATCATGTCTGGGGGACCCTAAGCTTCAAAATCCTTAATATCTCTCTCCCCTGCATCCTTTTGCTAGTTTGTTAAATTTCACATATGAGAGAAATCATGTTATTTGTATTTCTCTGACTTAATTTGCTTAGCATAATACTCTCTCTCTAGCTTCAAACCAAGAAACAGACTATTTTTAAAGTTTATTTTTATTTATTTTTAGAGAGAGAGAGAAAGTAGAGAAGGGGCAGAGAGAGAGGGAGACAGAATCCCAAGCAGGCTTCATGCTGTCAGTGCAGGGCCTGATGGGAGGGCTTAAATTCATGACCTATGAGATCATGACCTGAGCCCAAGTCAAGAGTCAGACACTTACCCAACTGAGACATCCAGGGGCCCCCCAGCTCTATTTTTCTAAACTTTATTTATTTATTCTGAGAGAGATACAGTGTGCATGAGGAAGGAGCAAAGAGAGAGAGAGAGAGAGAGAGAGAGAGAGAGAGAGAGAGAACGCGCGAGAGTGAGCGAGCGAGCACGCATACACATTGTCAGTGCAGAGCCCAATGTGGGGCTGGAACTCAAGAACCATGAGATCATGACCTGATCTGAAACCAAGAGACCAACACTTAATGAACTGAGCCACCCAGGAACCCCTCTTAAACTACAGAGAACAGACTGATGGTTACCAGAGGGGAGAAGCAGGGGGAGATGGGTTAAATAGGTGATGAGCAGTAAGGAGGGCACATGTGATGCGCACTGGATGGCGTATGGCACTGTTGAATCACTAAATTGTACTCCTGAAACTAATATTCTAGTATGTTAACTAATTGGAATTTAAATAAAAACTTAAAACAAATACCTTAGTATTTTATAAGTGACAGTAACAAAACCTGCTCAACCATTATAGAAAAGGGAAACAATTATTATACTAGATGCTAAACAGACCTCTGCTCCGTCTGCCCTAGAGGGACACTGTATCTCTATTTTCTAAGGATGTTTGCTATGCAAATGACCTTGAAAAGATAGGTTGGAATAAAAAGACAGTGCTTTTGCACACATAATATGCAAAAAAGTGAGATACCCATGGAAAATGGTCTTCTAAAAATATAGTCTTGCTGAGTATGTACACTGAAGAGCTCTTTGGCAATAAAAACAGTATTACAATGAAAATAGACATACTCTTGTATTTCTACACAAAATAGAAATATTCACGGCATAGAAACACAGAAAATGATCTAAACCTCAATAAGAGATAAAATAATAATATTATCGACTCTTCATAAAATATAATACAAAATATAGCATGAAAAACGAACCTAAGGTGCAAATATTACCATGGACACATTTCACAAAAGTCATATTGAGCTAAACTTAATTTTGAAACAGCCATGTTATAAAAATTAAGTTTAAAGTATACACTTTGAAGAAGGATGCATAGAGACGTCCTGGGTATAAAGAAATGCAGAAAAAAGTAAATACTAAGGTCAAGATACTGGTCAGGTGGGTTAGGAGAGCATCAAGAGAACATGTCATTGTGAAGGGTGTACAAAGGACTTCACTCCATTTGGTGATTTTGTTGTTGTTGTTTCTTGAGATTGGTGATAGATACACAAATTATGACGATATTAATTCTGTATATGTCTGAACTATTTTTCTGTTTTTTCAAGGAGAGAACTGTAGAATAAAAGTTAGAGACAGGTAATTGTGAGTTTTCTTAGACTCTAAGGCAGTGCTGCCTTGTGTTGCTTCCTACATCTCCATCTGTGGCTATTCCCCCCTCCCTTGCTGCCTCTCCTTTTCCTGAGTTCTGAGCCTTGATGGTCTCCAGAGTTTTATATGCTGTATTACTGATACTCTGTATCAGTGGTTCTCACATTTAGGCATGCATGAGTATCTTTTTAAAAACCAAACATCCAGGTCGTAAGCGCCAGGGTTTCTTCTTTAATAAGGTCTAGAGATACAATTTCTCAATGAGTTTAGAAATGTAATTTTTAAAAACCACCTATTCCTTTATAAGGCAATTTAGGCGCAGATGATCCTGGGGCTACATTGGATGCGGCACTGCTCAGTCTTGCTAGACCACATCATTGATACTAGTAGCTTTTTCTCACACCTCTGCATAGATCACTGCCTAACTTGTATCATTAGGTGAAGTTAAAACAAAACGAAACAAAAACAGAAACCCTCCCACCCATTATATTAATCCTTACTATGTACCAAGCACTATGTTAACTGTATTATACTTATCCTTAGTAAATAGGATCTAATACTAGCCTTAGTTTACAAATGAGGACTCAGGCAGAGAGGAGTTAAGGTAATGCTTCTAAGGTGGTATAGCTAGAGAGCAGCAACCGCAAAATTCGGTTACACCCAAAATAACTCTAATGCTCATCACCTTTTCCTACTTCTCTAGACTTTATTGCTTCCTTACTTTTATTTTTTTAATGGCAGAGGCTTATTTATTTAGTTATAATACACTTAGTATACATTTTTGCATATAGATTATAAATCAGAAACAATTTAATTATTTTTATACCTGCAGCGTCTGGCCATTAGCTTGATAAAGATGTGGTGAGATTAAATTCCAGCCTGCAGTGTAGATTTAACTGGCCCCCAAGGAGTGCAGCAGGAAACCTAACTTAGTTGCCGATAACCACATACAATCACTGAATTTATATAGATGGGCAAAAATGGAACATAAAACCTAATCACACAGAAACTATTTTACTCACGCATAGTTGATACTAGATATTACAAGGTTCCTATTCGTTCTGGAGGCTAACAATTCTAGAAAATTATTTCATGTAAATGCCAATTTCTTCCATTGTTTTTAGATTTTAAACTAAAGGCAGAACACTATTATTTTAAAAGATAGTTAAAGAAGTTTAAGCTCACAAAATTATATACAGAATAATCTGACATTTAACTGTTATCTAAAGACAAACAAGTCTAATCAAGGTATATTCTTTTGTGTGTTAATGTAAGTTCAAACCCACTCAATATTTATAGTACGTCCCAAGGGAGGGATTGTAGGTATTCTGTGGTTATAATGAGATGTTCTACTCAAGTCATTTTAGATACACTGATGTTGTTATTTATTGGAAACTCTAGAATACATAACTTCATATGTATTAAAAAAGCAATAATTTTGATCCCAATTCTCTAATTTAAATCTGTAATGAAAGTATACACTTCAGCAGTTGGGGAATAAGCAACTAAGTATTTTATATTGCATCTCAGTGAGCTGTGTAATACATAAAAATGCAAAACTAAATATAGCGTTTGCACATACATAAAAGAGGATGCATTAGCACATTGGAGGTAATACCACAAAAACCTTCAGAGAACAGAGGACCCAAATCATAACTACAAATGACAATCCCAGATCACCACCCATAAACATGTTCATATGAAAGCAAAGTGTTAAAAAACTATTATCATTTCAAGTGTTAAAAAAATTTCCATTTAATTTTTACTTTTCCTATGAGATACATTCTATTCAAATGACGTAGGGAATGACCTCAGAAATCTAAAAATCCCCTACCATGTATCATTTTATTAAAAGCCTCAGTTTGCTATTTTTACCACCGCTGATAACTATAAAAGGCTATTGTTGAAAAGGTTTTGGGGGGTGGTGGGAGATATTAATTTAATTTAATTTTTTTAGTTTTAAAAAGAACAAAAGTAACTCCTTTAAGTAGAAGTCTTCAGTGGACTCTGAAATGTGGTTGGGGAAGGGAGAAGTTGCAACTTTTCCTTTGCCTTTTGCACTATAAACCTTTTTCAGCTAGATAATGAACCCTGACGAAAGACAGATCTAAATGAGGACCTTAAAGGAGAAGAGAGAGTTCACCAACCAAATACAAGAATGTATACATGGTTTATACAGTTTGCTGTAAACTGTAAGAAAAATATCGTTATACCCCTTTTATAGGAAACTTCCATTCATGTTTACCAAGTATGTTGCCAATAAAAATAACAGCTGATGTTAAAAATCCAGGTGCTTCAGACCTAAATAATATACTCAGATAATTACCCCAGAGAATATAAACTAGCTATGATAACATTTCTATGGGTTAAAATCCAGATGTTTTA
Source organism: Suricata suricatta (assembly GCF_006229205.1). Classification (NCBI taxonomy): domain Eukaryota; kingdom Metazoa; phylum Chordata; class Mammalia; order Carnivora; family Herpestidae; genus Suricata; species Suricata suricatta. Next base: position 49,936,030 of record NC_043708.1, on the reverse strand, counting down.
TAGCCCAAATAAAGGTAACTTGGGCTTTAGGATGCACTATTACTTTGATAACACCTTAAAGGAAAAAGGAAGAATAACATGGCATTACGTGTACCTTATTTCTATTTTCTACTAATAAGAGTAAATTTATATATGTGTGTGTATATATGTATGTAAGTATATATCCTTTAATTATATGCCCTTTCTTCCTCTGTTACTACAAATCTGAGTCTTATACTTTTCACACTTGGTATGAATTCTTCCGAATTAGAGTCACTTTTTCAACACCTTTGAAGTATTTCTTTTTTCAGACTTTGTTTACGATATTAATGCCTTTGGAAGGGACAGTACATATTTTTAAATATATAGATGTTTAATAGTTCTCATCATTCCTCTTTGGCAGCCAGTATTATTTTTCTTAATTGACTCATGTTTAGTGAAAGTTCTGTAGATTCATTTGAAAGTAGCCTGAAGCGTCCCAGGTCCCAGCAGACTGATTTGTAACTAGTCCTTTAACAGACCGCTTCATCTACAACTGAAGATTTTGTGTTACCTTCTGAGGTATGTAAGCAGCACCTATGGCTTTTCATTGCATTTTCACTGTCACAAATGTGACAGGTAACTGCCAAGTAAATAGTGTCTTTGGTCTTTCAGTGGATATCACATTGCATATTAAAGGTTTTTTTTGGAAAGCATGTGGGGTTCCATGTTTAAGTCAGCATTCAAATAATGCAAGTGGGGGTGACCATCGGATTGACAGAGATCTATACAGAGGAAAGTCTGTATCTGGAGAGAAAATACGGTCTGCTAAGTAAAAGCTTAGGTTTTCAAGGCTACTGTTTTTGCTTAGATTTTATACAATCTATTCAAAGCTCATTTGCCATTTTTGATTTTATGCTAGTATAGTGTTTTTAGGTTTGCCTTCATGTCCTTGGAATGTGTCTTCACATCCTTGGGCCATAAACCTAAGTAAGTGTACCCTGTTATAAGTTTAAATAACAATCCAGCAATAGAAAAAAGAATTGCAATAATTTTAAAAAATGCATTTGTTAATATTTCAAACTCCCAACTGCCCTTTTGCAATCAAAGTTTTAACTTAAGTAGTAAACTAAGGTCAAGAAGACTTTTAGAAAGCTACTGCATTTAGCTTTGAATGTAATGAAAATTATTCCCTACAGTTTTTCTAATTTACATTCCTTATCATAATAATGACCTGATTACAAACGAAAGAAAAAAACAAAACAACCCTCAGGTAAGACAGCAGTGAAAATGGGTCAACAGCTTCACTGAATTTCAGTCTTACAGGCCCTTGCTAAGTTTTCTTGCCTGGTCCACCTAGAGAGCCAGTGCTCTCTGTAGAGATGGAAACTAGAGAGGGAGACAGTCTCCAGTAAATAACAATGGTATATAAATGAAAGGCCTTGTAAATATATTTCAGGGCTGATTCTTAAGAAATGAGAATGAAACATTAGGTGCATACCACAAAGTCTTCAGTGACAACCAAATGCAACATTTCTACTTAATGACCATAGAAAAGGAAGAAATAGAAGTAGGAAAAGGAGCCGAAAATGTTCTAAATATATTAATGGTTTTATAACTTAAAGTAAAAAAATGTAGTTCCAGAAAAATTAAGACAAGTGTAGAAGAGAATTTTGAATAAAAGGAAATCTTTTAGCTCCCTGAAAACATTTAGTTTCTGCAATAGCTAAACACCTAGAAGAGATGAGAACAAAGATGAGCATTTTACATAGTCTTAACTCTTTAGTATATATATTTTCATGTGACATATTTTCATGTGACTTTCATGTGATTTCAGGTAACTTTTAAAAATACATTAAGAAGAATTATATGAGAATATTATTAAATAGCTAATATTTATTGAGTGACTACTATCTGCTCTAAACATTGTGGTTATTATTAATTTAGCCTCAAATTCAGTGAGGTAGTTAAATAATTAACTTTAAATTATATCCATATTAGCAAAATAGGTAGAATTTTTTTTTCTTTTTAATGTTGATTTATTTATTTGAGAGAGAGTACAAGCCAGGAGAGGAAGAGAGAGAGGGAGAGAGAAAAATCTCAAGCAAGCTCCATGCTGTCAGCACAAAAGCCCAACACAGGGCTTGAACTCTTAACTGGTGAGATCATGATCTAAGAATAAATCAAGAGTGCTTCACCGACTGAGCCACCCAGGCATCCCTAATTTAATTTTTATAAAAATCCAATGAGATTAGTATTTTATCCTTATTTCCTCAGTCAAGGCAATGGAAACTAACAATTGATAAACTTTCCCAGGACACACAGCTGGTAAGAAGCAAGAGTTGATCAAGAAACCCAGTATTGTCCAATTTCAAGGCAACTTTCTTAACGTAATCATTATTCTCCTCTTCCTATCATTACATTCAATGTACTGTTTTCCCAATTTGTTCCGGACCAATGTGCATTTTATTCATATTACCTTGGGAAAGTGGGAAGCGACTTTTACACTTGGGAGGGCCTGATTATGTTGAACTGAATTACACAGCAGTGCGTGACAGATTTAAGATAATGAATCTATCTTTAGGAGGAAGGTTAGTCATATAAAAAGCTTTTGATTTTGTGAGTCCTGACAGTTAAAGAGAACTTAGATTCTGCTTTTGAATTTTATTTCAGGACTCCAGTGAATGTATGCTTTGGTTGTGCTGAGTTCTATGATCATAACTTATATAAATCATTAAGGGACAGGGTATTTCTTATTTCCTCAGGAAAGAATTTGAGTGTTTAATGGCAAATCCTCTCCACCATGAATTTATTACTTTCATCTGTTAAAACAAAACATCAACATCAAAAACCACCCAAAAGACCATATATAACAGTAAAAATAATCATTCCTTAGCAGATAATGAAAAATTACTATGGAAGAAAAATGGGTTTCCTATCAAGTTTGGCAATAACATAGTCTAATTATTTTCTTGCCATGCTTGGATCAGTAGGTGAAAGGATACCTTAACCTAATGACTAATTGATAAATTAAGCAGCTTAATCAGCATTTTTCTTCATAAATTAGTTTCCATAATTTACAAATACATCAGTATTTCGGGTTTTGATTTTGTCATTTCACTTTAGCATTTCTTTGATATAGGGGCCCATCATCACTTCCTGCTGTTATTTTTATGAATAACCTGGTGGGATATTTTACTTCTGCTATGTTCTGGGTTTATTACTAATTGTTTTATATTTTGAGGCTGTAAATGCTGACTTTCCATGTCTCATCAAGAACTTCTAATAGACTTTTAACTAAATTCTTTGCTTCTAGTGAATTCTGGTTCCTACCCATCCTACATATTGCCACTGAAGTAACTTACTCTTATTTTTCTGCTTAAATGAGCTGAGTGATTGCTCTTTTATAATATTATTTAAAATGATAGCTAACAGTATTTACCACTTAGTATATACTTTGACAAATTATTCAATTTAACTTAGCTGAAATCTATACTGCCCCCATAAATATTTTCTAAGTTTTGTTAGACTATTTCAGCTTGATATGACTTAGATATCTACACGGCAATCAATTTTAACACTCAGAGGGAGAAGCCTCAGGTTAATATGTTTTTATAAACTTTATATAATAAAAATGATATAAAAATTTAAAAGTATTTATGTACTACTGCTGTAATTCAATTATTGACAATAATAAGAAATCTTAATCATTAAAATGTTCTCAAATTGTAGGCTTAGATGAAAAACAGTAAGAAAAACAAGCAATTCTTATACAGATGTATAAATAGATATTAGCATCTCTTACTGTATTTTGTATAAAAATTGTCAAAAAATATTCTCTTTTCATGGGAAACATTAAACACATTCATGGAGTGATACATTTATTTATGAATTAAAACTCACCCAACTAGGTTGGCATGAAAAAACAAAAACGATGAGGAACCAAGCAGAGGAATTTCTTTTATATTGTAGCAGTATTAGAGTGGAAGGTGAGCAGACAACAATATTGAAATGTTATACCAGACATATTAAAGAACAGTAAATATACACTCTATGCATGGTGAAGAGCCAAACTAACACCATGGCAGGCTTAAAACAAGCCTTAGAAACTAGAAGGCCTAACTTTCAGCTTCCCTGAAACAATCAGGCAATTACACCTTGCTCAAGACTAGAAGAACCAACCCTAAACCAGTCAATCAGTAAGGACCAAGAGGATGCTTAACATCGCTGAGGACTATAGATAGCTGCTTAATGTTAGTTAGCCAATCATTGGCCACTTGCCCAAGCCCCATGTGGGGGTCCTTAGCCCACCCCTGTAATTGGTTATTTTCAAAGGAACACCAAACATCATGATTGGGTTCCACCAAAAGTAACGGACGCCCTAGAGATTCTGAGTGGTTAAGATTGCTACTAGGGCTGCTGTGTGATTACGATTGGATTGCTGTGCCTATGTCACAACTCCCTGTAACTCCCCCTTTCCAGACCCCACAAAAACCCTGCTCAGCTATTGTTCGGGGCTCTCAGCACGGATCCACTGCGTTGGTGAGGTCTGGGAGCCCGAGCTTAAGCCCAAATAAATGCCGTTTGCTTTTGCATGCGTGACTCAGTCTTCCTGGTGTCTCTGGTTTTTGGGGATATTGCAATCTGGGCATAACACATGGTTTTTCTGAGTCTTAGAAAGTTTAGATTTGAATTTTCTTAAATATAAAGTCGTGTTTTTTGGTGATTTTATGACCAATGGGATACAACAATTTCCTTAGAGAAAATATAGAGAAATGTGACTGGAACTGCTGCTTTCTAACCCATTTCCAGTCCCCTTGCTCCTTAGGAAGAGAACTCAGCTTTTAGGGCTGCTAATTTTTGGGCTTCCATTTAAATAAAATATGAGCAAGTGACATAATCCTGGCCAATGAGATCGAAGTAGAAATGGTGCTTGGTGCTACTGGGAAGGCTAGTGAAAACAACCTGACTAATTAGAAAGCCTTTCTAATCATTTGCTGTTTTTTAAGTTTTTGTTTGTTTGTTTTATCTGTGCCTTTACTCAATTATAGTAAGAGATGCAGCTGTGATGTGCCAAGTTCGAACAGCTACCTGAGGTCTTCAGGTATCCTCAAGCATGAAAGTCACGTCCTCTGGTCGTGAAAAAGAAAGCTATACATTAGGTCTCTAATGACACTGTGGAATAGACATCAACACTGGACTGCTGAAGTCTGAACTAATTCTTTGTGAGAGAGAGAGAAACATGTATCTCATTTAAGGTCCTTTTAGTTTGCTCTTTATAAAAGGTTGCATATACATACAGTTATATGTAGTCTTAATTACTATAGATACCAATAAGTTGTTTATTTTTCTCTCTCTCTATATATATCATATATATGCTATATATGTATATATGATATATATCATATCATATATCATATATACATATATAGCATATATATGATATATATATAGAGAGAAAAATATATATATATACGTGCTATATGATATAGCATATATATGATATATGCTGTCAGCACAGAGCCAGATGCAGTGCTTGAACTTATGAACCGTGAGATCATGACCTGAGCTGAAGTCAGATGCTTAACCACTGAACCACCCAGGCACCCCTCTTTTTCCATATATATATATTAAAAAAAACAACCCAGACTGTTGAGTTTACACAATATAAAACTGTAAAATACAATTTTCTGGACATTTCTAATAAATAAGAGTATGGCTTTGTCAGCAGTGTTATCCATCAAAGATTTACTTTGCAAAATTGCAATATAAGATATGCCAAGGTAAAAAAATAGAGTATGTTAGTTTCATCTAGTTATTGCACAACACTAATTTGTGTAGCCAATAACCAGAAATTCTTAATGGCATAAAACAGGAAGCATTTATTACTTGCTTGTACATGTATAGGTTGGTTGGGTTTCAAAGTATTTAAGCTTTGCTAACTGGCCTTGGCCCCAGTGATGGGTTGAATTCAGGTCAGCTCCACACGTCTCATCCTTCTTGGACCACAATACTCCCCTAAAGCAGGGTATGTCATGATACAGTCACATGGTTTTGGAGGATGAGTAGAATTCTGCAAGTTTTTAATGACTGTTCTTAGAACTAGCATTTATTGTTTCTACACATACTCCACGACGGCAGAGGCCAATCACATAACCAAGTCTCACATATGTGAGTGTACAATATACTTTTCCCAAAGGTCAGAAGTGGGGAGAAATAAACCGTTAGTAAACAATAATCTAATATACTGTAATGCTGTACTAGAACTTTGAATGTATCACATGGTTCTAGCAACAAAATTTTCTTATTAAAGAGAAGTATCAAAATATATAAGTCCTTAGAAGTTAAACTAAAGATGTCAGACTGCCAGATAATTGCATTTTCATCATTCTTTTAATATATCACCCATAAAAGGAACATTTTTAGAAGCCACATATACCTCATTCTAAAAAAATGCCATTAACTATAGATGGTTAGCTAGATAGATGTGTTTTCTATAACACAAAACTGATTACAATTACTACAATTACTCTACAGTTGTCCATAGTAAATATGAAAATGACAATATATCAACAAGTCTTTTGTTTAAAGAAATGCTGTTTACATGTTCCCTATAATGACACAAAATAAACTAATGAAGCAACCAGTGTCTTATTACATAAGTATATTTAAATGTTTTTCCAGAAAACTCAATATATCGCTATGTGAAATCCATCTTGATATTACTCCTTATTAATATATTTTATTTCTATTAACTAAACATAAAATTTAATATCACTCTCTGCTGAACTTGATATTATCCTCATGTCCACGCCCTGCATTCCTGTCAATTTCTAGAAAAATTTCTTATTCATCAAAATGCTCTTCAAATATTGGGGGCTGCCTGGGTGGTTCAGTCAGTTAAACATCCGACTCTTGATCTCAGTGCAGGTCATGATCTTGCAGTTTGTGGAATCCAGTCCTGCATCGGGCTCTGTGCTGACAGTGCAGAGCCTGCTTGGGATTCTCTCTCTTTCACTCTCTCTCTCTCTCTCTCTCTCTTTCTCTATGACCCTCCCCATCTCATGCTGTCTCTCTTTCTCAAAATAAATAGATAAATGTAAAATATTTTTCTTAAAATATTGTTTTTGAAAACAGAGTCAATCACTATGTGATGCAAAGGTTTACATTATGGCCATTTAACATTTTGAAACTGCAATTTCAATAACAAATGTCAATTATATTTTATTTTAAAGAAAAATGTTGCACAGTATCATTGATTGACTAATTCTCCTTTAAAGCTATCTCTTGAGAGCCTAATACTGAAACAACTGAGACAGAATCCTTGCTCTTCACAGAGCTTAAAATCTAACCTAGTAACTGCCTTATTGAGATGTTGCAGGGATTAAAAGAGTTAATACATGTAAAGCACTCAAAGCACTCAAAACCTTGTTCAACACAAAGCAAGCATTCCTTATGTGTTAGCTAATATAATAATAATTAGAGCTGCTAGTCCCCCTGCTAGTGTTACTCTTACTAAGAAGCAAATTGTACATATGTGGAAAGGGTGCAGTAAGAAAGATATTAATTTAATTATCACTGACAAATGTGTAATTATAAGCTGGGGAGGCATGACACGAGTAACATGGGGATATGGCTAGTTTGGGGACTCTAATCATCTTTATCCATTTTCTTTAATTGGAAAATTTACCTGCATAAATTACAGCTAGATATTTTCTTTTCTTTTTGTTTCAGAATTTTATTTACGTTCCATTTAGTTAACATGCAGTATAACATTAGTTTCAAGTGTAGAATTTAGTGATTCATCACTTACATACAATACCCAGCGCTCATCACAAGTGCCTCCTTGATACCACTTAACCCATCCCCCACCCACTGCCGCTCCAGCAACTCAGTTTTTTCTCTAAGAGTCTCTTTCATGGTTTGCTACTCTTTCTTTTTTCCCCTATGTTCACCTGTTTTGTTCTTTAATATGCAATGATGTGGATGGAGCTAAAGAGTATTATGCTAAGCGAAATAAGTCAGTAAGAGAAAGACATCAACTATATGATTTCATTTCTACATGGAATTTAGATCCTAATTTTAAAGTAAAAAAAAAAATTAAACCACGAAAAGTATTAGAAGTAAACATTTAAGACTGTTTAGATCTTTGACTGTGCTAGGCTTTTCCAAGAAGACTTCAAGTTCAGAAACCATAAGATGGAAAAAATTCAATTCTGTAAAATTTTAAAAAATAGACACAGTAAAATAACATATAAATGAGAAGATAAACATACAGAAGAACATTTCTAATATACGTGACAGAATTCTTAATCTATTCATAAGACTTCAGATGATAAAAAACACATACATTGGCAATTAAGGATGTATGGATGATTATGGAAAACAGTTTGGAGGTGGCAAAAGTTCATTCAGCAAAAGACTCTAGTAATTTCTCTGGTAAGAAATTGGACTCAGTGATCATGGGAAGAGTTGGATAAAGGTAAAAGGATTTGAGGGATTATTCAAGAAATAAAATTGGTGGAAATTGGATGACCTGGATATGGGGAATGAAGTAAAGATAAGAGTCAAGAACTATTCCCAGTTTCTCTCTTGCTTGAGCAAGAGGATGGATAATGAGACTATCAGTGTAATGGGGACACTGGAGGAAGACCAGGATTCAGACAGAATATGTCAGGATTTAGACATGTTATGCTTGAGAGGCAAAAAAAAGGCATCTTGATGCAGATTTGTTGAGTATGTCTAGGGAGGAAAAAACAAAATTCCAAGAAACTCCAATTATTCATTGACACGTTCTTTGGTTCTTTATAAATAATGTAAGGTAATGACATTCACATATGGTTTAATGGCTCCTTTAAAGAAAATATATGGATGTTGGGGTAAAAAGAAATTAAAAACAAATATTCTAGGACAGGACTGCAAGACTGGATGGGGAGTAGGTATGGCAGGATAATGAAATGTTACATCAAGGTCACCCAGGGGATTCAGACAAAGAACATCAATCATTTTGATTAGATAGCATCAACAAAATATTGGAACATGATATAAATTTTAGGTCAGATTAAGCAAAGGTAGTATTTAATAGTCAATGATGTGGTTCCCCATAAAAAAGGAAATTTAACAGGGTTTTTGTCTTTCTCCAAACCCAACCCTAGAGACACCATAAAAGCAAGAAGTTGATTAATGGCCTGAGGGGAAAACTGCAGACCCTAATGGAAAAAGGGTCACATCACAAAGAAAAGATAGGTTAGCACATAATTGTTTTCTTTTTTTCCTTCCCCCATTCTCATCACTGTTATGGATCAATCACTATTCAGGCTTTATCCCCTGAAAAGCCAACAGTTAATCACACCAGGTATAACAGATGGGAATAGATAACAATAGTCGCAGGCAGATTGGTAACCGGAGTATTTTCTTTCCTTCCTATTCATCTTTCTCTGAGAAAATCATTACATATGACAAAGCATTTCCAGAATAAGAGTAAAATAAGTTTCCTGAAGAGGCAAATGAGTGCCTGCATAACGGGTGAATTCTCATTAAACTCCGTGGATTATATCAATGTCAATTTCTTGGTTTTGACAATATACTCTATTAATGTGAGGCAATGGCTTTGGAATGGGCAGGAGAAATGGTTCATGGCTTCCCTGTTTTTTCTGTGTCATCTCTCATGAATCTATAATTATTTCAAAATTCAAGTTTTTTTGTTAGTTTAAAATGCCTTTATATTGAAAAGACATTGAAATTACTGAAAGGTATACATGAGGGTGGGAAAAGACACTGCAACACTTTAACTTGTAATAGTAAAACTTACAAATATCAAAGAAAAAGAAAATATTGGAAGCTTCTAGCAAGCAGGGGTTATTCAATAACAAAGAGAAAACATCACACTGTCATTTTGCTTCTCAAAAGCACTAGTGCATAAAAAGGACAATGAAGCAATAGTTTTAAACTATAAGCAAAGAAAAATCAAACCTAGAATGAATGTCCAGGTATAGTATTATATATGGATTCATGTTTTTATTCAGCAAATATTTACTGGACCACAACTATATGCCATGGTTCTGGGCATTGGGGATAACACAATGAATAAAACAGACCCGAATCTCTTATCCCTTGCGTCTAGCGCATTGTAAATGCTATTTCAACAATCCGTAATCGCCTCTAGCTTTCCCAACCACTTCAGAAACCCACGCTTATTTCTTCACCTTCCTTTCAGGACCCATGCTCACTGCTAGAGCTTAAAAATGGAGAAGTGAACCTGTGACCAAGCGTGGAGCTTCCCCGTCCCATCTTGGCATGGCAATCTGAACTGAAGAACTATGGCTAAGCCTGGAAGTAAAACTTAAAGAAAGATACTGTAGCTCATGCAAAGATCTTCATCATCTATCACCAAGGACAATGTTACTCAGGCTTGTGGAGTTTTCAGCAGTAATGTCTTAATGCCTACCGTTGCTACTAGGGTCTAACTCCAGACTCCTGACGAGCTTCCTTCTTTCATTCCCCTTCTCATGGGATGTATAAGTGTGACTTATTATTTGTTCTCACTTGCCCCTTGCTTACAAGAAAGTGTTTTATGTAAACCATACGCAAATACAGAAGTGGTACAATGTTTTCATACAGCTATTTCTGTTTCTAATTTAGTTTTAGGGGCGCCTGGGTGGCTCAGTCAGTTAAGCGTCTGACTTTGGCTCAGGTCATGATCTCAGGTTTGGTGGGTTCGAGCCCCACATTGGGCTCTGTGCCAACAGCTCTGAGCTTGGAGCCTGCTTCGGATTTTGTGTCTCCTTCTCTCTCTCTCTGCCCTCCCCCTCTCATGCTCTGTCTCTGCCTCTTAAAAATTAAGTAAACATTAAAAAAATTGATTAGTTTTAGTTTATTTTTTAAACAGCGTCACCCAGATCTGTTTTGAAAGTTTTAATATTAGAATTTTTAATTTTTCTTTTTTACTTCTCTATATCCACACAAGTGATAACTAGTGGAATTTTTATCATAAGCAAGCATTAATTTACTAGAAAAAATACTGAACACATACTATACGTCAGGCACTTAAGTAAACTAAGATATATAGTATCCCACATATAGACAACAGGAATGCACAATGAAAAACAAAACAAAACAAAAAAATCCAAAACAATAATAACAACCACAATAATAGGAATAATAATAAAAGAAAAATGCCCAGCTTTCACAAAGCTAATATTTTGTTTGTAGGAAATAATGCTAAAGGATAATCATAATTAAATAATAACATATCAGAGTAACAAGTGGGATTAGACAAATAAATCAGGAAAGTCATATAATGAACAAAACGATCTCACAAAAGTTACAGAAAAAGAAAAATTCTGCATTATTTAAAATGCAGTTGGGGTGCCTAGGTGGCTCAGTTGGTTATGTGCCTGACTCTTGATATCAGCTAAGGTCACTAACTCATGCTTTGTGAGTTTGAGTCCTGCATCGGGCTCTGTGCTGACAGTGGGAAGCCTGCTTGACATTCTCTCTCTCCATCTCCCTCTGCCCGTTCCCCATTCTCTCTCTCTCTAAAAACAATAAACTTAAAAAAGGTTTAAAATGCAGTTTGTTAGTGCATCCACTGAATTTTGCAGTACTAAGCAGTATACTCATGACCCCACATGAACCTCTAGACTTGGGGGAAAACAAAGTGTTTTTTATGTTTTTCCTTCTATTTCAAGTAGAACGTTTTGTTGCATGTGTTATTTTTAAAGTTATTTAAAATGGTAGTTTTTGAAATTATATGTAGCTGCCACTCCTGTTACTAGAATTTTATTATAAAAATTAAGGACCTGACTTAACAAGATTTGTTAATCAGAAGTTTAGGCGAGAAAAGGCATCCAATGGAGTTGAATGTCTTAAAAGGGAAAGGCTTTCAGCATGGCTAAGGACTGAATACCTAAATCTGGTTATTTGTTTCTATTTCTATTTTTATCCCTATTAGCTATTTGCATGTGGATGCATCAAGAAATTGAGGACTTCAGTTTCTTCAGCAGTAATATAAGGATGATCTTTATAATCCACTTAGCACTATTTGAACACTGTGGAATATCTAATTCCGAAGATGAGACGCACTAATAATATTATATCACAGTCCATATTAGCTTTCCATTTTTTAAATAATTGAACTGGTTGAAGATCTGCTGTATGTTCATGAAATTCATTAATTAGATTGTGTGACAACAAACACAAACATCTGAGTCACAGAAACATTTAAAATTAAAAAAGTTTTAAAAGTATGAAAAATATTAAATTGCCAAAACTTATACAGATTATGTAAAAAAATTACCCATGTAATTCGTGATAAGATGAACTTAATATTTTATCATATTTTGCTGAGATCTCGTTTAAAAAGTGATGAAATCTTACAGATTTATGGAACCCCCATTCTACCTCTTTCTAGAACATTTCCTTCTTCCCTCAATCTCCAAGGAAGAACTATATACAGGATGTACTTTTTGATCTTTTCCCACATACACTTTCACTTTTGTCCAACATATGTTTGAGTATATAGAAGTTATATTGGTTGAAAAACAAAATAAAACTATATCCCAAAATACTAGCATTTTTGCTAGTCTAAAATGAATTTTTCTATAACTGAGCTTTGTTTTCTATTTTCAAAACAAATGCACTAAAGTAGGCAAGGCACTGTAATGACATAGAAAATATATAATGTAAAAGTTACAACAAGGGTTTCTTGTCGTAACAGGGTATTTGCCTGTCTTTATTGCTTCGTATATGGCCATAATATGCTCATACTATCAACTAATAATGACTAAGTATCTGCTTTATGTTCAAGGTAATGTTATCTGCCATTTTATAGGAGAGAAAATATGCATTTTCTCAAGATTTATACTGCTCTGTACGACAGTACTTCATTTGCTGCAATCTCTAAGACACTGATAATCCACAGATCTACTTAAATATACAGATTAATCAGTGTTTATCTTTTTGCTTGCACAACCTTATTTCCCCTTTGTAATAGATTTCACTAGGAAATGAAAACTGCGGTTTTTTAATGTTGAGAAAATACACTTTAAATTTTAGTGTTAGGACAGTTAGCCTCGTGTGGCTTTTACAGATAAAACTGCCAGTTGGTTATGTGCCTTAACTTTTTGCTACTGCAAGACAATAGCTTTTATTTTGACACCTCAAAAATTTCATTTTCTAATCTTTGCCAAAGTGTCCATTTCTATAGTTGACCTCAGGAACCATATTTCTGTTTTCAATCAAAGCAACTATTTGTTTTCCTCCGTATAGAGCCAATCTGTAAGATCGCCAATATAATTAACTTATTTTCCAAGAAAAATCTAGTTGAACTTGTTAGTCTAATATGTGCCTTTTGTATTATTTGTACTATATGTCATATTAGAATGCTTTCCTCACTCCACCACACAAGGTTCCACCTCTTGAGCTGTGCCTTTGCTCACTAAAGGAGCATTACTTGATCATTTATTCTGATAGTCTGGTTTCCACGTAGCACGTTTTTTGAAGTTGAAATTATATTAAATACCTTTGTATATAGCAATTTCTTGATGACCATTTTTTTGGTTTTCATCTAGTTAGAATTGTCAAATATAGACCACATTATAAAATAATTTCATGTTAACTTATAAGAAATTTTATGTTAACTTAAAAGGAAAAATAAAATTTTAAACAATGTTGAGTCAAGAAGACATTATAAACAAAAGTAGTTTCAAAATACACATTTGTTAAAAAGAAAATGTTTATAAAAATTACAAAATTTGAAATATTTTATTTAAAATCACAGCATTGCTCTTGTTATTGACAATGCCATTATTACTAAAAGCACTAAATTAAAAAATTGGGTCTCATCTATTAGAAAATAGACAGAGCATCAGTAAGGTAGACTAAGTACTTTTCTGATCCTAAAACAATTCTCAGATGAGCAACCCAAAATGGAAGTATTCAAACATACTAAGAATATTTGAGAAAATTCTTATCTGAGCCATTTACACAAGCTAGCATCCTTCAGTGTTCACATCAGCATGTTTTCTTTTAAAGAATTAGGGGTAAATAAAAAATAACATATATAGTTCTTGAAAAAATCTTGAATTCACAAGGTGAAACAACTAGAAACTCTGGACGCAAGTAAGTTCTCCTTCAATATATCCAACTTCAGAGTCTCAGCATCCTTGCTTAAAAATTTCACGTTTGCACCTTTGGAAATCTATCTCCCAGTCTCTGAAGGGGTATTACTAGGGTAATCTACATGGGGCCTTTGGAAATAAATGTGACTCTCTACAGCTATGAGAAGGAATTTAGAAGTCACAGCTTTAATAAAACAAAATTAATGAAATATGCAGGACAGCTTCATGTAAAACAGACAATCAGAGACATTTTCAATCTCCCAGAAGAGTCTCTACTCCTAGATGATTATCCTTCATCTCATTTCATTCTCATAAGACCATTTCCTATTTCATTATTATAAGTTGCTAAGTCTTTAACTTAGATGAAAAGTCCAAAGTTTCACCTTCTCTGGAGGACTCACATTACACAAAAGACTGATAACGACAGAAAAGATTTCAGATATTCAAAGCAATTCCCAGCGGTAAAATCTCAAGATTGAGAAAGCTCGGTTTGAGCTGGTGGGACTTCTAAAATTCCGTGTCAAATCCTTACACTAATATTTGCATGAGCACAAATAAAACCATGTGTTATTTTTCACTGGGTGAATGTTTTCATGTTTCCAAATTCCATTTTACACTTTATTTATATTCTTTTGAGATTGCAAGCAAACTATCTCATTCATGATTAATGACACCAGTTTGTATAATTATGCATACGCACACTAAACCACACACAGGTTGGAAATAGAAGCAAATGAAAGTAAAATGAAATGGAAGACTATATAATACTTCCGAAACATCAAAATTTATCAAGTTATTATCTGGTTATAAAAATGGGATTAAAATATAGCAAAACCACAATCCTTTTATTGATAGTTGCTTTTAACAATATAACTCATCAGCCACTGATAGAAAAAAAGTGAAGCACTCGTAAGCATGCAATTGAATTCATCATGACAACAGGGAAAAAAAAATATGCTTGCTAACTGCTTTGAAAATTAGATAACTAAAACAAAATAAAACCTCTTCTTTTACCAGGAGCCACAGTTAAACTTAGGTAGTGATTATAGAAATAACTGAAGTAGATGTAAATCCCTAACAGTCAACAGTTATACAATGAGCACTTAAAGTATACATAGCTATATAAATAAAACTGTCAAAAAGTTAAAAAACATTGTTATATTAATACTGTAATTCATTCAGTGATTTTAAGTTTTTTAAATGATTATTTCTGAGAGAGTGCACGAGCATCAGCAGGTGAGGGGCAGAGAGAGACACACAAAGAATTTGAACCAGGTTTCAGGCTTGGAGCTGTCAGCCCAGAGCCAGACGCAAGGCTTGAACTCATGAACTACAAGATCATGACCTGAGCTGAAGTCGAACGCTTTACCAACTGAGCTACCCAGGCACTCTGAAACTCTTCCCATTAAAATTTTTTTTAATGTTTTTAATTTATTTTTGAGAGACAGAGAGAGACAGTGTGAGCGGGGGAGGGTCAGAGAGAGAGGGAGATACAGAATCTGAAGCAGGCTCCAGGCTCTGAGCTAGCTGTCAGCACAGAGCCCAACGCAGGGCTCGAACCATGAACCGTGAGATCATGACCTGAGCCGAAGTTGGATGCCTAACTGACTGAGCCACCCAGGCATCCCCCCAATTTTAACATAATGGCACATTATGGCCATTCTATGGGAGGTACCAATAATCAGTAATTGATTAATATTGGACACTTAGTATAGGCCACCCTGAGCTAGATACCACAGTATAGAATAGCAGGTGGAAAGGGAGATGTGGTTCCAAAAAGAACATTTTTCTTGCCTTTAAGAAAATCTCACTCATTTAATCTGCAGGACAATTTGTTCTCACAAAATGACTGCTTAAATTCACTTATCTTAAAATGAGATGAGTTTTTTTTTTTTAAATGCTAAGAACTAATATTACTAACTGCTTACTAAATTTATAAAATGAAGTAATACTTGGGACTAAAGTTACTCTTTTATTTTGTGAGAGACAAAGCAAATGCTTAATACAGGCTGAATGATATTTATACTTGGATATTGACAGATAAGTTGGGCCTTGCTATTACCATATTGTTTTGTAAAGTAAAACCTATCATGGTGCTTTTTTGGTAAATGGACGACTAAAGATTATTACATTTGTAAATACGGTTCTTCTTAGGATCAGTATGATCTCCCTATTCTAGGTTTCATGTGACTCTCAGTATATATTTACTTGCTGTCTATTTGGTTGCTATAACTTATTGCTCTTTACAACTGTCTGACAATGGGTTAATTATTTTTTTATAATGCAACTCCATAAAGGGAAGGAATTTTTTTTTAGTCACTGTAATAGTCCCACAGTCTAGACTTGTATTTATTGAATTGATGCATAAACATTAGTAAGTTGGTTACTCAGTGGGAAGAGATGTCTTCCTTTCTGGATCAGAGGAGGTCATTTTGCTCATCCTGACAAAGTGTTGTGCCATTACTTAGATTTACTGACAGGGAGCTAATAAAAACTCAAGCCCAACCCCTAGATTAATTACCAACCGTCACTCATCAAGCAGTCCCAATTACAGAGTTTCATTCTTTGCTTGCCTTAATTTCTAGCAAATCCATTGTGGGCTCTACATTGTTCTGTCCCACATAACCAGTGTCTTATCAGTCCTTTTATCCTAACAATATAAAACACCTGCTCATTACATTTCTAATTAGCAAAATGCCCAATTCTTTTCTACTGGCCTTTGTGTTATTATATCATCACACTGACACTAAAAAATTTTAATTTGGATCTTCATTGTTTCCTGTAATACTCTATTTGTTCAATAGACATTTGAAGATCTGGTACCCACAAAGCTAAATGTAATATATATGTGTGTGTATATACATATATACATATATATGCATATATATATGTATATATATAATTTGAATGTATGTACATATGTATGTAATCTATACATGTTTTTTTAAAATGTAGTGTTTTCATCTCTTAGCTCGATTACTTTGTGACTCCTAGTTCTTGACTTCATTTATGTATGTGCTGATATGTCAATTGCTAAGAGTTTCCCTGACCACATTAGGTCTTACAGCACCAGAATCACTGTTAACTCCATTATCTCACTGCATTCCCAACTGTCCCAGTTGGTCCAATATCCTCCTGTTCTTCCCAATTTTTTTTTTTTACTACCTGAAATCATAATAGCTGTTTAATCTGTGTACATGATTTCTTCCAAAATAAAAGGAAAGTTTAGCAAGGTAAGGAACTTTTCCTGAGTGTATTTTAGGATTGTTTCTGTGTTCTTGTTACCTTCGGGTCAGAGGTACATCTTTGTCCTCAGCTGCAGGGTACTGAGAGCCAATTATAGGGGAACAGAAAGAGTTCCAGGCCATATCATGTTACAGTGACACGCCCACATTCATATCACTCTTAGCAATAAAGCAAAATATGAAATAAAACTACACATGTCATGTAACCAATCAGTAGCAATAAAACCAGAATGATCCTTAACATTACCATTCCTGGAGCTTATTAAAAAATTGGGGTAGAAATTAAGAGCACTAAAAACAACACACAGAATTTCAGAAACTAAAGGTTAAAAAAAAAGCCATTTGCAATATAGAGCTGTCTGGAAGGGGCAAACACCTAAGCCCTAGTTCTTGATTTCTTAGCATGCTACACTCTGGGCGACTTTTCCCTTCTTAATTTTATCTTTTACCACCAGTCTCAGCATCCTAACACTCTAAACAGTTTTTTGGAGCTACTTAAAAACATTCTCTCCCAATTAAAAAATTGTGACTCTTGGAATTCAAAATTCAAAATAAGTTGTTAAGTAAAGCAAGAGAAAGCAGCTACAATTGACACATTAGGAGTATCAATGCCTCAGGCCTGCCCTGTAGATCTGTAGAGGTTCCTCAGAGGGCGCTTTGTTTTCATGCAAGCAACCTATCTTGCAAACTGTGAACAGGTTGTTACATACTGACTGGTCCTAATATGTCTTCAGTATAGATTTAAAGTATATGCCAACACAAAAATATTATATTATTGAACATAATTAACAGTAATGAATATAGCGAGTGAATTTTTGGTTCATTTGCCTTACCTCTTTAGTTTTTAAGAAAAACTAAAATGGCAATTGAATGAAGAAATTCCATAAGTCCACTTCCTCTGAACATGGCTTGAAAACTGTCTCAAAATGATGCCATGTGGGGAATGTAAAGACAAGATTTTTGTTACCTTTTCATATTTTCATGAGATTCTCTGAATAGAGTAAATTTTAATGATATTAGTTTTTCCTCTATCTCTGCTTTATTTGTTGCATAGCACTAATTAGCCCACATTCATATCACTCTTAGCAATAAACTTCTTCTATCTATGGGTGTGTGTGCGTGTGCGTGTTTGTTTTGGTCTGCTCTCTAAAGTAAGAGTTATGAGTTCATGGACTTTTTCTGTCAGTTTCACTTCTTATCCTATGTATATATAACGGTATGTAACATCTACTTACAAAAGAAGAATCAAAGAATATTAAGGCCTTGATGAATTATATACAAAAGCATGTGCTATTCTTTATCATAGATAAGATGAATACAGGGGCATTTATTTCATCATTTATTTATTGACTCAGGCACTCAAAGACATTTTTTGAACCCCTTTGAATTATTTATGCTTTCATTATTTGAACTAAATGGTAGTTGCATAATAAAATTTGTATTCATTCTTTTAATATTTTAGAAGTAAACTTAAGAAGTAGATCTTTCTGAGAATACAGTTTCATCAGAAAGTCAAATGATATTATTAATATTTTCAATCAAACACTGCTGATTAGAAAGGCAATTCTGGATAGTAATATGCATTCATTGTAAATATTTTCTTTTATCTTTGAAGGTACATGAGGACAACACTTGTTTGCCTTGTTGACCCCACCTAAAGTCATAGGGCTTGCTTTGAAGTCAAGGAAATAGGAACAAAAATGATATGAGTCCCTTCCAAGAGTGAGACTTAAGACCTGGTGCAAGCCTTAATATTTTCCCTTCCATAAAACAATTGATACTGTAAAAATCATTTTGTATTAATGTACAGAAGTACTTAACCTACTATGCTAATACCTGCAGGGCACTAACATACTTTCTAAAAAAGGAATAATATAAAATTATAGAGGAGACAGTGTAAAGTAAGAAAAAAAAATGTGTTAAAAAATTTTCTCTCATTTTAAGATATATCATTGTAGCACCTTGTACCATAAGTAAAGACAAATGTATTCAAAATTAGCTTCCCTGAGCAGAGGAGTTGGTTATTAAATATAAGAAAACCTCCTATGAATTTTTTATTATGTGATATTGCTAAGAATTGAGTCTCAGAGAATAAATCTTAGGATATTTAAAAAAAAAAAGTTGTGAGGGGGAGGAGCCAAGATGGCAGAGAGGAAGGGGGCTCTGTAAACTCCATCTGCCCCATCCATCGAACTGAGGACATTACTCTCATCTGCAAGAGCTGAAGGAGAAAATACGGACTCCAGAAAGAAGACAACCTCAAAGATGCCTGAGTGAGTGAGTGCCAACTGGGGAGATTGGAAAACGGGCCAGCCCGAGAAGGGCAGGGGAGGTGGGAGCCCCAGCCCAATGCGGGGCAAGCACGCGGAGCCAGAGAGACAAAGGGAAGAGACAGAGAGACGGAACACGCTATAGTACTGTCTCTAGAGAAGAGATAAAGAACACTTAGCCCCGCTTGGAGAGAAAAACTCTCACTCCATATATAACTGCTGGGCAGCCCAAATCCCAAAGGTGGTGGCAAAGGGAAAAAACAGCCTCAACCCCTGTGCCATCCCAGTGGGGAGTCAGCAGGCCTAGTCAGCAGCCCCAGGGGCGCACACTTTGGCCCCAGCTGCGGGGTGGGAGCACGCACCTTATTTCCACGGCGCATCTCTACTCCAGCATTGGCCACGCGAATCCAGAATCTGGGGTGCCAACAGGGAAAAAATAGCCCTCACCCGTATGCAATCCTAGCAGGGAGCTGGCAGCAGTGGAGGCTGGGAGCGCACTTCCGCTGCAGGAGCACGCAGCTCATTTCCTTCCGGCAGCAGCACCGCCAACCCAGCTGGCGTCAATAGACTGATCCCTCCCGGTTTCACTGATCTGCCCCACTGTTTTTTTGGATTCTATATTGTTTATTTCTGCCCTGATCTTTATTATTTCTTTTCTTCTGCTGGGTTTGGGGTGCTCTTTCTGCTTCCCTTCTAGCTCCAGTAGGTGCTCCGATAGATTTTGGATTTGCGCTTTTTCTAGTTTGTTGAAATTGGCCTGGATTGCAATGTACTTTGCTCTTAGAACTGCCTTTGCTGCTCCCAAAGATTTTGGATTGTTGTATTTTCATTTTCATTTGTTTCCATATATTTTAAAATTTCTTCTCTAATTGCCTGATTAGCCCAATCATTCTTTAGTAGGGTGGTTTTTAACCTCCACATTTTTGGAGGTTTTCCAGACTTTTTCCTGTGGTTAATTTCAAGTTTCATAGCACTGTGATCTGAAAGTGTCCATGGTATGATCTCTATTCATTTATATTTATGGAAGGCTGCTTTAAAAAGACTGCCTCTTTAGAGGGTGGTGCTGGGAGAACTGGACAGCAACATGCAGAAGAATGAAATTAGACCACTTTCTTATACCATACACAAAAATAAACTCAAAATGGCTGAAGGACCTGAATGTGAGACAGGAAACCATCAAAACCCTTGGGGAGAAAGTAGGAAACAACCTCCTTGACCTCCACTGCAGCAATTTCCTTCTCGACACATCCCCAAAGGCAAGGGAAATAAAAGCAAAACTGAACTCTTGGGACTTCATCAAGATAAAAAGCTTCTGCACGGCAAAGGAAACAAGAAAACTAATAGGCAACCGATAGAATGGGAAAAGATAGTTGCAAATGACATATCAGATAAAGGGCTAGTATCTAAAATCTATAAGGAACTCACCAGACTCCACCCCCAAAAAACAAATAACCCAATGAAGAAATGGGCAGAAGACCTAAACAGACACTTCTCCAAAGAGGACATCCAGATGGCCTACAGGCACATGAAACGATGCTCAACATCACTCATCATCAGGGAAACACAAATCAAAACCACACTGAGATCCCACCTCACGCCAGTCAGAGTGGCTAAAATGAACAAATCAAGAGACTACAAATGCTGGCAAGGGTGTGGAGAGACGGCACCCTTCTACACTGTTGGTGGCAATGTAAACTGGTGCAGCCACTCTGGAAAACAATGTGGAGGTTCCTCAAAAACTATCCATAGAACTTCCTTATGACCCAGCAATAGCACTGCTAGGGATTTATCCAAGGGATCCAGAAGTGCTGATGCATAGAGGCACATGTACCCCGATGTTCATAGCAGCACTGTCAACAATAGCCAAATCATGGAAAGAGCCTAAATGTCCATCACTTGATGAGTGGATCAAGAAGATGTGGTAAATATACACAATGGAGTACTACATGGCAATGAGAAGGAATGAAATATGGGAGAGGGAGAGAGAGTTGGGGAGAGAGAGGGATGCAAAACCTGAGAGACTACTGAATACTGAAAGCAAACTGAGAGCTGAAGGTGGAGGGGGAGGGGGGAAAAGAGGTGGTGGTGATGGAAGAGGGCACTTGTTGGGAAGATCATTGGGTGTTGTATGGAAACCAATTTTACACTAATCTATTTTTTAAAAAAACGTTGTTGGGATACATTAGGGTTCTTTTGCATTATCACATGAAACTTCCTTCAGATTTCATTTAAAAATTTTACCAGTGTAAATTTGCTTGAAAACATTACATTAAATATTTGCCTAATGGTACACCTGGGTGGCTCAGTCCGTTAAGCATCTGACTTCAGCTCAGGTTGTGTTCTTGCAATTAGTTGAGTTCTGGCCCTGCATCAGACTCTGTGGTGACAGTTCATATTCAGTGTCTCCCTCTCTCTCTGCTCCTCCCCCACTCATGCTCTATCTCTGTCTGTCAAAAATAAATAGATGTTAAAAAAAATCTAAACATATGCCTTAACGTTCATCTCAACAGGAGTTTATTTTCCTCTTACTATAAAAAATCATATTTAAGAATATTTTCTTAACCTATCGAAATGAGAACCAAATATTCATATGTTTTGACATAAGATTTTAAAAAGACAACAAGCACATAAGTAGTGAACTGATTTTTCATTTCTGCCAACTTGCTTCCTTCTTTCCCCCATCTATACTTAATCATCAAATCCTCCTTATGTGACCAAACCAATTTCTCCCCCATCACCAAGGCAGCATAACTGAGTGTGGTTGTTATATATCATTTAAAAAAAAAAAAACATCTCTCACTCGTTTGTACCTTCTTAATTTTGTACCACCATAACCATCATTTGACTCCTCTGTTTTGGCTCTTTCTGGCTCTCCCACTTCTCTCAGGGTGAAGTTCATCTGGCCCTCTGTCTATCGTATCTCCAGCTTGGTCCCTCCCCTCTTGCAGTATGCTCAGCTTTATTTTCGGTTCTCTGAACTTACCATGCCGGATTTGTATCAGGTATATACATGTTAATTCCCTCTGTGTCCTTGATCGGGGGGGGGGGGGAACTTCTATTCACTCTTCCCATGTAAGTTTCCTATTAAATGTCAGCAATCCTTGCCTCCCAAAGTGATCTTAGGTTCTCCTCCAATGTTTTCCCACAATACCTTACACCCACCCCGATTATTATGCCCATCAACCTGTATGGTAACTGCCTGCTTGGGTACCCATCCCTGAGGATAAGATGATCATCCCACCTACCCATTCCCATCTCCTTGACAACTCAAATGCTTGACATTTGAGTCCTTCATACTTAATCAGAGCTTAGTACACACTTGGCTGATTATATGAAAGAATCCTTCTTTCTTATGACTGACTTCTTTATAAATTGACATGAAATATAGAATGTAGAGTTAAGCATTCATTTACAATAAAGCCCAACCCCATTTTGTCTAGCCTCATTTATTTAAGGCACAGCAAACATGCTATTTTGATTTATAACCTTTTTGTATTTGGCTGTAGAAGGAGCAGCAAGAAGTGAGCAGACATGTATGCCTTTTCAGGATAGAGCTCTGGAATGCCTATCCAATAACCTTTCTTACCAAACTTTACATTTTGATGATTCACAGAAGCACACAGAGTTTCATAGTAGTGAAATACGGAAGTTAAGAAAACAGCTTCTGGAATTAGACAAACAAGATTAATATTCTAGTTCTCCAAGGACCCCTCTCTCTGCAGAACATGAGTGTATAACTTAATTTTCATAAAATTATTTCTGTACCTAAATAAGATTGATAATACCAATTTAGCAGATATTTTGGTGTTATTATATTGGTATACTTTTCTAATTTATATAATTATTTATTCTGAAATCAAACAATTGTGTTATGTTTTCCTCATTTACAATTTAAAACAAAAAACAGGTATTCCTATTATGCCATAATTAAATAAATTATAAAATAACAAATTGAGGAAAAGATCTCCAAAACCAGAAATGTTTGTATAAAATACAAACATGTAAGTAGAAAAGTAGATGTATCCTCAAATACAGAAGAAATTAAAGGAATAAAAATATAATATTCAACTATGTGGGCATATATATATACATATATATATATATAATTCAAATTAAAATATGAATAGCAACTCAGTTAATACAAAAAGAGGTAGAAAATTTTGATAAGAAATTAATACAAGAGAAGCTAGAAAATAAGGTGAAAGTCTAACACTGAAAAAATGAAAAATAAGAGGGGTACCAGGGTGGCTCAGTCAGTTAAGCACCTGACTCTTCATCTCAGTTCAGGTCATGAGCCCTTCATCAGGCTTTGTGCTGACAGAATGGAGCCTGGTGACGATTCTCTTTCTCTTTTTCTCTACTCCTCCCCTGCTCATGCTCTCTCGCTCTCTATCTCCTGAAATAAACTATGAAAAAATTTAAAAATGAAAAAAATGAAGAACAAGAAGAAAGAGGAGGGGGAGGAAAGAAGAAATAGAAGAAAAAGATAAAGACACAAAGCTCAAATGAATTCAGCTGAATGACACTTGTCAGATTCCAACCCACATGGCTTGAGTCCAAATCCTAATTTCACCTTTGATCTTGGTTGAGTTACTTAACCGCATGCTTTATTTGTCCTTAATACAGAAAAATAGTAATATCTACCTCACGGTGTTGGTTGAAAAATTAAATGTGGTAGTATACTTGTAAAGCATATTACCAGCCTGTACTGCATACATACTTCAAGAACAGCTGGTAAGAATAACTAATGCCTCTGCTACTCAAACTATTGCCTTAAAATTCCCACTCAACTTCTTGCTCCATCTTTTCAAAAATGGCTTCCAGAACTTGGAGTCCACGAAACACATTTCTTGTTTGAACTTTTTGAAAAAAAAGAAAAGAAACTTGGAGAATCTGACAATCCATTATCAAGCGACTATATGGCAGCAGTTAAGTAAGTTTTGTGAAATCTTTCATGTTTTGCATTTATCAAACATACATATTATTGCAGCTATTTTAAAATATCTTAACTGTTGAAAGTTATTAGTTTTTTTGTTATGAAAATAAGTATAAAAATATGTTTGATCCACATTTTCAGACAACTTAAGAAATGCAAAGAATTAAACTGAAAGTGATAAAGCTAAACTGATGGCAATTTATAACTGACAATGAAAAGAAGCAATAGAAAATGGTTATCAATCCAAGAATGTATGACAATCATACATTCTTGAACTTGAAAGGGAATGGCCACTGAGGAGTTGTAATAGTGTTTCCAGGTGTCACATTCCTCAATGAAGCACTGAGTCAGTCATTAGAAAACTACCAAATACAAATTTTAGTTTACACATACCATAAATAAGTTAACTTTTAATACTCCATTTATAGTTTTCTCATAAAAAATCCTTAAAAATATATACAAATATAGGCCAAATATAGGCCTAAGGAACTGTGTATATTATGCCCACAAGGACTAAGGAAAACCTTTGCATTTAAGTTCTCTCTATATCTTGAAGATTAATGGTAGACTGAGAACAATATTTTAATAATCACTGGTCTTGGAAATGCATCAATCCAGGCATAACAAGATACATCTCTGGCTGGAACTCACTGTAACCACTATAAGTTACTCATGATAACATGTAAATTTCAAAATCATTTATTCCAAAAATTGTGTTGAGCGGCATATGCCAAGCACTCTGCTTGAAACACCCTTTATACACCTTTTAAATGCTGAGATCATATTGGAATGTTATTATGAGAAAATGCCAAACGATGAAAATGGACTCTGATCTTAGTCCCTTCAATAAAGAATGGTTCCTGAAATATGGCCCTGTTATAGCTTTGTCAAGATCACATAGGAAGTTGTTAAAAATACAAATACTTGGACCATACCCCAGAACCTGTGGAAGTGGGGCTCAGGAACTGTTTTACAAAGCACTATATGTGATTCTGATGCACTTTCATATTTGAGAACTGCTATAACACAAAGAACAACAGCATGTTCAGTTTATTAACAGACATAGTACATAGAGTACAGATAGAGACTATACATCCATATGTATATCTGAATTGAAATAAACAACTTGCATAGTGTTGAAGCATGAAAAAAAGAAAATGAAGGCCAAGTATACACCAATAGATCAGTGGATAAAGAATGGAGCTATAGAGTGTAATGATAAGCAAAATAAGTCGTCAGAGAAAGACAAATACTATATGATTTCATTCACCTGTGGAATTTAAAGAAAAAAATGAACAAGGAAAAAAAAAGAAAGAGATAACCAAGAAATAGACTCTTAACTATAGAGAACAAGCTGATGGTACTGATGGTTATCAAAGGGAAGGTTGGTGGGAGATGGGTGAAATATCTGATGGGATTAAGAATATCCTTGTGATGAGCATTAAGTAATGGATAGAACTGTTGAATCACTACATTATACACCTGAAACTAAACTAACATTGTATGTTGACTATACTCTAATTAAAATAAAAAGTTTAATTTAACAAAGACTCTTAATCTAAACTTCATTCTCCATTTTAAGTTTTGATACTTTTTTCTCTTAAAAGTAGTTGAATGAATGACTATTTTCCAATGAACTCTACAGTCGTAGTCATTTAAGACCCTGAATCTATATTAGATACTATTATAATATATAAAAGCACAAAATATATTATACATAGGTCTTTTGGATAGTTTCTTTAATTGGGAGCAAATTCTGGGAATCCATAACAACCACTTATTTATAGACTACAAACTATACAACTTAGACATGTAAGAACTAGTCTTTTATCCAAGAAAATATATAGTCTTTTGTTCTCTTCTTAACAAAATACTGATTCAAATGGATAGCCAAGATAGGCTCAGCTCAATTAGATTTTTTATCACTTGACCTTAGAATAATATTAAACCTATCTACATTTTATTTTTTCCATTCCTTTCTTAATTTAATTACCTTAAATAGAAAAGCAACACTGGTTTGTCCGTATCTGGTATTTTTAAAATTTCACACCTTTTTAAACTTTTAAAATTTGTTTAAACAAATGAATACCACCACCTCCACCTCCCCCTCTCAGGCATATATTCATTACTCTTCCCTTAGTCTCCTTGATACAGTAGATTTTCTACCTCTTAGTTATTTCTTTTTCACTGGAATTTCTATCCTGTCTTCATGATGTAAATTATGTCTTTACATTTTTGCTATCTCCAGTTCTATGTCTAATGCTTTTGATCTGTAAATTTATATATTCAAGGAGAAGTGTTCACTCCAATTCTAGTAGCACATTCCTGACCAGACTACCTTTATTTGTTTTATGTTTACTATCACTCAAATTTAACCAGTTCAACTTAAAAATATGAGCATTCTTGCAAACTTTGATTCGATATCTCATTTTTATAAATAATTTAACAATCTTCCACTCCAAAAATTCTCTTTGAGGTTGTTCATTTTCAATCTGATTCAAGTAAAAGGAAAATTCTCGTTAATATCTCTGAGCAGTGTTACTACACAAAATTAAATCTGTAAAAAGGGCCACAGACTCAGAAAAACTCTTTAGGAGATAGTTGGAATTTTCCAAGACAAAGCACCCCTATGTCACAAAGGTTTTCATTGCAAAGGCCCCTGGCTTATCCAGGTCTTTCAAATGTATTATATTTGTTCCTTCCTGTAAACACAGCGTGAGGTTAGTATTTATGGGGATGGTGAAGAGTCTATGTGCAGTGCCCTTCATTTGGAAGATGGAGAGATAACCACTTTTATGAACTGGCTTATGGCTTATTGCTTTTCCAGAGCCAAAGAGGCCATTGACAAAGTGGCTTCTCTATTTTTCTGTCACCTACTCTCTTCTTCATCTATTTGATGATTTCCAGAACAGTCACTAAAGAGATTGAAGTAAATGGCAGAGAACAACGGTCATTGTACTTTTAAAAACTGTTTCTCAAAAACTAAATCAATATTCAAGTTCTGCCCATTTCAACATTTTCTTAATTCAATTTTTCTCTCTCCCCTTTCACTACTCTAATGTAAATCTTACTCAACCTACCTTCAAACATTCCTAATTTTCTTCTCTGCCTCTACCGTAATATCATTTATCATAATATTATATATGATATGATCATTTTAATGTAAAGAACATTTCATTTTACTCAGGATTTATGACTATACAGTGAATCCATATTATCTATCAATTCTCCACAGATCTCCCTGGGCCAGTATGAAATGTCAACCTATGTCAAATGGTTCCTCCAATCATCTCTCAATGAAATCTGTCCAATTGGCTTAAGTCAATCATGTACACTGATCTCACTTTTGTCTTATCCTACCATTTTACTTCAGCATCTGTAGACTGCTAGTACTTCTTTATACAAGTTGCTAAAGGATAAAAAATGATTCCCAATGACCAACCAGTTATACTCCATGTTCCTTAAATTTTTCTGCTTCTATCAATACCTTAAACTAGGTACTTAGCAATATTAATAACCACAATGATCATAC
The DNA here is from genome assembly GCF_006229205.1 of Suricata suricatta. NCBI lineage: Eukaryota > Metazoa > Chordata > Mammalia > Carnivora > Herpestidae > Suricata > Suricata suricatta. The sequence continues at coordinate 49,907,969 of NC_043708.1, read as the reverse complement.
ATATGGTCATTTGTGTATATAATACATCTACAAATTAAAAAAAATAATGTTTATTTTTGAGAGAGAGAGAAAGAGACAGAGTGTGAGTGTGAGAGGGGCAGAGAGGGAGACGCAGAATCTAAAGCAGGCTCCAGGATCTGTGATGTCAGCACAGAGCCCAATGTTGGGCTCAAACCCACGAGCCATGAAGTTATGACCTGAGAAGTTGGATGTCCAACTGAATGAGCCATCGAGGTGCTCCCTATACATTTATAAATTTTTAACTGCTATGATCTACTATAATATTAAAATTTTAATAAACAATGAGCAATAAATTATGTGATTAAGAACAAAAATGTTTTAAATGGAAGGAAAAATAAACTATAGCTCAGTCATTATAGTCACATGTATAGAGACTCAATTGAAAATTATAATAAATTCATCTAATAATTATACCAAAAACCATATTCATAATTAGTGACTTCTTGGTTAGTCATTATTAGTGATTACCATTTATGAAAAAATTAAGTATAAATCTATAAAAACTAACAAAACAAGTTTCTAACTTGGTGATCACATCTCTTACCCCCACTTCCTTGCAGCACCTACTGCTTTTCTACTTGTCTCTGTGGCGTTTTGTACATATTTCTATTATGACTTGCTTTAACAAGACACTGAGGAAATGCTTCTTTCTTGAACTCCTGGTAATCACCAGAGGGTTAACTTATTCAAAGTTTTACTGACTGAGTGATCAAATTAAGATGACAATTCTAAACATTTTAATATATCAACTTAAAAGACAAAACAGAGGCACTTTCGTTTTATTCCATAAAACAGCCTACTTTCCAAGATTGACAGTCAAAAAGCCTTAGTCATGTATCTCTATGACAGAATATAAAAAAGAACCTGTATAAATCTTCACAACTCTTTAATTATTAGGAACTATAGCTGCATGTGTTTCAAATGTGGCCAAATGATGTTTATGTTGTTCATGGCACATTCAGATAACTCAGAAACAGTTTTGCTTTTCTTAATTCCTCAGATACCAAGGAAAGCAGACATTCAAATAACCTCTTCTCTTTCCTGTTAAGCAACAAATGAAGCAAATAATTGGGAGGCTAGTAGCTGTCTAAGGAGATTAAACAATTGCTTAGCTGAGCCTAAAAAGTATAAATTAAGGACATTAAGATTTTGCGAAAACTTTTTTCCACACATTAATTTCTTTAACTTCACATGGTGTATTTGTTCTCTTTCTAAATCTCTTAAAGAGGTGATTCCAGAATGCCAATGTTCTTTTTTTTTTTTAATAAACTGCAGCAACTTAAAAAAAAAAAGTACATAAGCCAATTCTCAAAGGGAATTTTCTTCATCATATTTAAATATAGGCTAAATAGTTTAATTGAAATTATCATTCATTTACCAGAAAGCTATAGGAATGCCAGGGTCAGTTCACCAACTCACCAGCTGTGGATTTATCAGCACATTATAAAAACACAGCAGTGATTTTATCAACTGAATTAAATAATAGGTAACAAGGTTTTTAACAGTTTCTGGCTTAAAAACAAAGCCGGGCTCTCTAGAATTGATTTTGTCATTAATTTTTAAGAATCAAATTTGCTTTACAGAGTTTATCTAATACAGAAATGTATTGCATAATTAAAGCTATGTCCGATTTAAAAGGGGTGGTGCTCTGCACTAGATAATCTGCATATTTTGTGGGTCAAAGACATCGTTTAGATATCTATGCTCAAAATAAAAATACTGGCTAAAGAGATAAGTGTTTAAAAACAGGAAATATGTGACATAAATTATTAATAATCCCTTGAGGAAAAGTTGGTCACATAATCAAAGGCATAAATATTAATTATTAGGGAAGAAAATCCATTTTTAAACCATTTATAAAATCCATGTTGCTGGAGTTACATTCCTAACATTGTTTATTTCAATATCACCCAAGTTATATTGATTATATTAAAAGCTCTTGATTCAAGATTCTGTGATAGCTTGGCAGATGAAAAAGGCCATTTTTATGTAATATAAAATCTTCATTACAGTGATCATCAGATCAGAAATCTAGACTGATTTCTGATAAAAATGCTGGTATCTGTGTCTTTAAACATGTTAATACCTAATTATTTATACTCGCCTAGGAAAGAAGAATTCTAAATTTTCTAAGATAATATAGAAAAATGACCATACTTTACATTAATACCTTTGTTTCCTTCTATTAAGCAGGGGATATTCTTTTTTTTTTAATGTTTTATTAATTTTTGACACACGAGAGACAGAGCATGAGAGGGGGAGGGGCAGAGAGAGAAGGAGACACAGAACCGGAAGCAGGCTCCAGGCTCTGAGCTAGCTGTCAGCACAGAGCCTGATGCGGGGCTCTAACCCACAAATGTGAGATCTGACCTGAGCCGAAGTCGGAGCCTTACCCGACTGAGCCACCCAGGCGCCCCAAGCAGGGGAGATTCTTACATAACTGTATCACTTTCATCGTATCTAGAATGCTTTTGCCCTCCCTTCCTAAGCTTTGATATATAAGGAACCTTCAAAAGAAAATTTGTCTTTTGAGGCTATTTTGCACGTAACGGTTTTTCTTGTAAGGGTTAGGTTCAGTAAAGGACATGGTAGTGGAGAAAATAGAAGGGGATAACCCACTCCTTCTGTTCTACAAAACTCGTTTTCCTATTCCCAGAGTAGCATGCGGCCATTACTCTTTACTGAGACATCCCCCCAAATATAACAAAGCTCCTTCCTCTCCTGTGGCAAGACAGTGCGAGTAAAGTTACCAATTAAAATAGACCACTGCAAAAAAGCACCCAAAATAAAATCAGACTCATTTCTAAATATAAAAGAAAACCCTAATAACAAAGAAGCTCAGAGAGAATGTTTGGCAAGGAAAGAGTTAGCTTCAAAATCGTGTAAGAAACAGGCACTGTTTTCCAGACCATGGCTCCTAACACCAGAAATGCATTTTCCTCTAGTGGATGGCATGAATCTCACAAACTTGGAAAGAATCGTATTAGCAGCAGACTTACTGATCTGATCAAGAAGGCTTTAAACTAAGACTCAAGGTGGAAAAACCTGAATCAGTAAAATGGATATTACAAAAGACAACACGTTTGAAATGAAAATAAGACAAAGGGACAAAAATGGCTAGAAATTACTTTGTGAGTCATGGCTTGGGATAATACTTAGGCCTAGGATATTCAGTTTACCAAATACAACTAAAATAAAAGTAGTAGAATGCTAAGGTCATAAAATGCACCTTTTATAAACCTCCTGGGGCGCCTGGGTGGCTCAGTCGGTTAAGCGTCCGGCTTTGGCTCAGGTCATGATCTCACGGTTCGTGGGTTTGAGCCCCACGTCAGGCTCTGTGCTGATAGCTAGCTTAGAGCCTGGAGCCTGTTTCAGGTTCTGTATCTCCCTCTCTCTCTGACCCTCCCCTGCTCGCGCTGTCTCTCTCAAAAATAAATAAAAAACATTAAAAAAATTAAAAAAAAAATAAAAACTCCTTACACAACTCTGGTGGTTAAATTGGAGAACTACAACAGATGTTTACATACAGAGTGCCCTGCAGAAGGGAACCTGGCCGGTGGGGCAAATGTGGAATGCATTCCACTCCACATCCAATTGCCCAAAAGGTATCATTACCTTCAATTTATGAACCTTCAATTTAGGAATCTAGGCATAGATTATGTTCAGAAACCTGCTCAAGGTTATATAGTTAAAAAAAATGATGAGGCTAGATTGGCTAGTTTTGGAAGCCAGATATGCTTGGAATGCATAATTTTAAAAATAGAGGAAATTTATACACACATATACACACATATATGATTTATTGTAAAGTAGCAGAGTAGGGAAAAATTATCTACCTTGTTCACAAGGAACAACGTAGTGACTAGGAGTATACACTAGCTTTATGATCCAGAAATGTAAAAATAAGAATTTATAGTAGATACTAAAAGAGTAGAGGAAAATCTGAAGAGAAACTGCCATTGGAAAATAGTTTAGTGATCATAGTGAAACATAATAGAGAAGATAGTTTATTAATTATGAGTACAAAATGTGTACAAGAAGGAAGGGCTTCAGTTAGCTGGATCCCTCTTAGAAGGAAGTCTCATTCTGCTAAAATCAATTTAGGAGGAATGACTCTCTGTTAAGTCTGACTTAGAGACAAGGGAGCTGCATACACAGCGTATGCAGGAACGGAGGTTCTGAGTGACAGGAGAGTAAAGAAAGGTAATGATGAGCAGAGTTGGGTAAGTTCTGCAGACCCCAAACAGGCAACCCTTCAGTTTACAGGGAGCCATGGCCCATTACCCAGCTACTGTAAGAAAATGTAACTGAAGAAGAAAGTAAGAAACTAAAGATGAAATTCTGACAAAGAACTATTCATCTTTCTTGTTTATATTTTCTTTATTAGGGAAAACTATCATCAAATTAGAATGAGTAGAACAAACAATTTTGATATAGGTTTGGGATTTACCCAGATTTCCTTAGGAACTGAAGTAAAAGGAAAATAATAAGTTTCTCAATGATCCCCTTGCTGTCTGCTCTATCAGTGACCTGTGAACACGTAGATAATAAGGTGGTGATTTTAAAATGCCAAAATGTATTCAGTAGAAAAATGATTCTTTTTTTTTAGATTAAATTAGACATGAAGGACATGAATATTCAATCCACAATGTATTTTAATTTGAATGATGTACCTTACATAGTCTTTTATTATAACTTTGTGAACAAGGTAGAAAAACACGGGTTTTATGATGATATAAACTGAGGGGATGACTAATGGTTGATCAATCTTCTCCAAGCAAACTTTGTCCTTTCTACTGTGGAAACTCAAAATGCTATCTGTTATTTTATCAAGGAAGTGGAAAACAACACTTTACAAGTCTGCGGATAATACAAAGTTGTGAGGGAAAGTTAATAGATTGTATAGTAATCAAATAACTCTTCAAAAATGTTTTGTTATGTTGGAACAGTCACCTCAGATAATAAAGTATATAACAGGAGTCAATGTAAGGGCCCATGTTTAAATTTCACAAATATCATTTACACAAACAAAGGATAATTGGGTTAAAGGATAATTCACCTGAAAGATATATTTTCACATAACCCAAAATCTTCAGCTACTCTAGGAAAACCCCACACTTGATTGTTTCTGCTCATTTAACTAAAATATTTCTATTCTTCCAATATATTAAATTCACTCTTAAAACATCCCTCTCATTTACTTTGAATCCTTTAGAGTAAAAATAAGTAAGACGTCTAACTCCTTAGGAAACAAGACAAAGAATTACGCAGTATACATAAGTGTAAGCACATCTTAAATAAGCTTCCTTCATAGCAGTAACACAGTGCACTTACTGCAGCATATCTAGTGAGGGAGGATCTCGGAAGACTCAACGGATGTCACTTTAGAATGTCTGCTGTCACAGTAAAAAATGCAAAACTTAACTCCAAACATTCGTTAATAATTCCAAACAATTCTATGTAAAGCTCAATTATCTTTCATATGGAAGGTATATTCTGGAGTTTATGCAAATGATTAAAAATGTATAGCAACAAATCATAGTAACAAGGTCTTCAGAGAGAACCACAAAGGGAAAAAAAAAGACACCAAAAAATTTCTCACCTGCCTAATACCCAACCGGTATGCAACAATCCGATCTACCGCATCAGGATTCATTTGTGTCCACTGTAGACTGTAAGAATAAACACGGTGTCTGTTCTGCCACACAGGATTGTAGGTATCGTAATAGAACTCTGGAGCATAGGCCTTTCCTAAAAATAGAAAAAGTGCTTAAATTTGAATGATGACATATGAAACATGCTTATTCTTTCTGGCCCTTTTTCCACACTCTACCATGTGTCCCATGAATACTTCTTCTACTTGAAAGGTCATAGTATTAAATCTAATCAACTTTCTGGAGAATTTGAGCATAGATAAAGGAAGATTTCCTGGTTGCTTAGATGAAGAGTGTGAAAGAAAGAGAAGAATCAAGGACGACTACAAGTTTTTGGTCTAAGAAAGAACGGAGCTGCCGTCAACGGGGATGAAAACCCATGGGAGGCTCAAATTTGGAAGGAGAACTTCAGTAAGTTATTTTTGAGCAGTTTAAATGATCTAAATGCAGTCATCAAGTGGAATATACTAGTCTCAAATTCAGGAGGGGCCCAGGATTAGAGCTATACTCTTGCTAACCATAAGCATATAGATAGATTTTAAATTGAAAGCCACAAGATGGATGAGGTCACCAAGGGGCTGTGAGTAGACAGAGAAGACGACTAAGGCCTGACCCTGGGCCAATCCAGCATTAAGACAGATGAGTGATGATAACGGCCCTGGCAAAGCCTGAGAAGGAATAAAACAGTCAACAGGCGGAAAATAAAAATTGTGGCATCAGCAAGTGAACGATCAATTCTGTCAAAAAAAAAATCAGTAGAAATGAAACGTTGTATTTAGATTTGTTTGGTTAATAAATTTGAAATTGCCCAAACAACACAGTGATATGAGAACTTGGGTCAATAAAAGAGACTTTTATTTCGATTTTAAGAAAATGTGAAGTGCAGATAGTGTATATAACATTTATAAACCATCTCAGGTTTGTTTGTTTTTTTTCAATTACCAAGTTGAAAAATGCACAGACCATTTGGAATTTCCTGATATTCTGAAATATAGATTTCTTTATACTTTCCATTTTTTACCTATAATGTATTTATTTATTAAATGAACAATATCAAAGGAGAGCCTATTAAATGCCATGTGGCATACCAGGCACTGGGGATACAATGAATGAAAGATGGCCTCTGTCCTCATAGAAAATGCTAACATTTTTTTAGACTTTTCAAATAGCTTTGCAATTCTTATTGAATGATGAGTTAAGTTATACATTTATCATCCCTCATTCAACATCTTTTCTGTTTTTTTCTTGTATAGAAGTTAAACATTAAGTGTCTTCCTGGATTTTTCCTCCTGGTTTCTGTTTGTGGGAACTTCTGTTACCTGGTTTTTCGTATTTCTTCATCACTACTCATCTATCATCTAATAGTCGCAGAAAAGCTGACCGATAAAAATTTCTTTGCTTTAATGTTTATTTATTTTTCAAAGAGAGAGATAAAGCATGGGCAGAGGAGGTGCAGAGAGAGAGAGACACAGAATCTGAAGCAGGCTCCAGACTCTGATGTGGGGCTCAAACTCAGACTGCAAGATCACAACCTGAGCTGAAGTCAGACGCTTGACCGGCTGAGCCACCCAGGGTCCCTGGCCCATAAAAATTTCTAACAGATAAAGGATGGATTTTGCCCACTAAGAACAGATGTGATAGTCTGTATTACCCCAGAAAGGTTCACCGGGAAAAATAATATCAGATGAAGTGAATTAGATTTTTTATAAGTTTACTAGCTAAATTAAATACATGGAATCAAATATATGAATTTTAGTAACATTTGGAAAAGCCTTCCACATCAACATTGTGACTGAAAGAAAAGTTTCATGAATATTCATTCAGTTGAATCAAAAATGGATTAAAAGGAGGTATTCTGCATAGAAGCAGATCTCTACAAAAAAGCCATCACATTCATTTTATTGCTTCTTTTATCTTTTTATGACATTTTTACCTATTACTCATTGATAGCACAAATCCATTGTTCACAACACTTAAGAACAAAATCTAGGTGAGAGGAAAATAATACTCTGAACGAAGAAATCAATATCCAAAATGTCATTGCCAACTTGTATTTCAGACCAAATTTCTCAAAACATTATTGAGGATGTACAGTTAGTAGCAGTTTAGACAAAGAGCTAGGGGTTTTGATTAAAGATAAGCATCCAACATGTATAAAGGAAGCAATGGGCTGCTTAAGTAACTAATGCAAACATGGAGTGTTTTCATTATAGACCAGAGTCTGATGGGATTAAGGAAGTAAGAGTCTCAGTAGGTTTTATTGGGGGGAGTGCTTTTATTATTTTAAATAATGGGGAAATGCAGGGGTATTAAATTTAGTTCTAAGCATCCCTGTTTATAAAGTGAATGATGCATTCAAACGGAATGAGGACACAGAGTAGTGTCATAACCTGTGGCTGTTTAGCATAGGAGTATAAAAAAAAATCTCTCAAAACTAGGCAAATGCAGTTTTCTAAGAGTTGAAATTCTATTACAGAGAAAGAGCAGACAAATGTTAACAGATCTATGAAATAAGATGAATACCAGTGGGTGGTTATTAGAAAGAAACACATTTTGATGTAGAAATGTTCTACCGATCTTTTCTGAACACGCAATGATCTACCTTAGGAGCCTATGATTTTCTCTTCACCAGAGGTATTTAATCAATACCTACTAGTAATTTAGCAGAGCTGAGATGGGTGACTCTCCACAAGGTGGTCCTTAAAGTACCACTGAGTCACATATCTATCGAGTGCTTTGAAACACCTGCCTACTGTTTATTGTATCACGTTAATAGTAGAAGACACACTAGTCTACAGATTCCATTGCATGTTACTATTACCTATAATCTGATCCTATTTTTTGTTGTGTGTCAGGAGGATAACTGGCTGCCGCTCATAAATGCAAATTGCCATAATTCTAGAACTCATTGTTTATCTAAATAAATATTTTAAGGTTAGTGAAGCAGTTTGACTTTGAAATTAAAAAAAAATCCTCATGACTCTATGAATAATTTAATCTGTCAAGGCCTATTTTCAATGTCATCTAACACTCCAAATAGATCCAAATTTCAGTGTAAACTTCCATCATCATTATATTTAATTGTAGACTACTATGAAGGCTTTCCAGAATATTTTAAAAAACATTTTATTCGCATTGATATATCTGTATTACTGTGAGTAAATAATATATAGTAATCTTTCATGGACAATCAGAATAGGAAACAATTCAGAGATGATCTGCTCCAATATCTCAGATGACAATAAAGAAATATAGGAACAAAGTAGAAATGGTGATGATGTATGAAAGCTGACATAAATAAATAATCAAATAAAGCAGGGTCCATTACAAATTTTGACTTTGATTCATGAAATTAAAAAAAACAATTGAAAAAGTTTTATTTTTTAAATTTTTAGAAAGAATTTTTGGTTGAACTTCACAACCTTAGAATAAAAGATAAAAATGGTTTTCGGGGCACCTGGGTGACTCAGTCAGTTAAGTGTCCGCCCTCAGCTCAGATCAACAATCTTGCAGTTCGTGAGACTGAGCTCAGCATCGGGCTCTGTGCTGACAGCTAGGAGTCTGGAGCCTGCTTCAGATTGCGTGCTTCCCTCTCTATCTGCCCCTTCCAGGCTCCCACTCTGACTCTCTCTCTCAAAAATAAATCAAGATTAAAAAAACAGATGAAAACGTTTTTAGATGTTGTATAAGTAAATTGGTTAGTAATAAATAATTACTGAAAAGGAATCTTGACGAGTTACAGTTAAATATAGACATTATTGCTTATATTTCAGAACACACTCTGTACTAAATCTCTTTTGTAGAAACTTTCCTGAAGGAATATGCTTTCTGATTTCATTTAATTAGTAATTTTTTAAATTAACACACATTTCTTCTCTGATTTCAGAGTCAATCATATTTAATATTTATATAGTCATTTATTAAGAAGTTCTACATAATACTAAGGAAATATGCTTATAATAGTCTGAGGCTCTGACAACCACACATGACATCTGCTGGTTGCACATGCAAAGAATTCATAACACATTTTTTTTCTTTTCTATCCTCTGGGCATTTTTTTCTCCTTCTAGCAAGCATGCCAATAAAAATTTCTTTCTCTTTTATATTCTAGATATATTTTTATTCAATGCTGTCCCAGTTTAAAATTTTAGACTAAATGACCTAGTTCATTATCTAAACTAGCAGATAATTTTTAGATACATTATGTACATGGAGCTTAGATTTTAAAACATTCTTAAAATATACATAGATGAAATAATTGCACAAAAATTTAAATAGAATTTATATAAATATATTTACTCTATTTGCAAATAACCTTTGAACAGTGTTTAAATGGATTTTTAAAATACGATTTTATGCATCAGTTAAATGTTCAAGTTCTAGTAAGAAGCTATAACATGTCACTTTCCTAGTCTAAGAATGTTAGATTAAAGTATAACAAAAATATTTCTTAGATGCTTCTGTAAGCTTGCAAGCAAGCAGGAATTATTTCTTGAGTGTCAAAAAAACACAGAACTGAAAACCAGATACCGAATAAGAGTTTAGGGAGGAAAGGAGTGTTGTTGGTCATTATACCCTTGGGAGCTGGTATTTTAGATCCAGAGAAAAAGTTAATGGGCCAGTGTAATATGAGAAGATGGAAATGAGGCCTTCACATTGGATCAATATCAGTAAAAACAGTTATCTCAGACATAGGATAGACTAGAATAAAGCTTCCCTTCACCAGCATAGGAAGGTGACAAACATATATATAAACAAAAAATCATCCTTGGCTGGTGATACCACTGGAGTACCTGAGTAAATCCAATACCAATTATCTTTGAAAGACATACTCCCAACTTAGACTACAGAGAATTTATCCTATTAAACCTTGATGGATATGAATTCAGAATATATTACTAACACACAAGAAAATGTCCAATTATGAATGACTAAGACAGCCAATAAACAGCTGAATTAGTCTGCAGATAAACAGAAACACAAAATATAATTTATAATAAGTATACCCCAGGGCACTGAAGAAATACAATAGAGAATGATAAACAAATACTATGGGACCTTCTATGAAAGAATAATTGATACTCTCTACTGGGAACAAAGGTAGGCTTCACAAAGGACATATGTGACACCTCTATAGATCTTAAAGAAGAAATTGTTTGGACAGACAGGGGTGGCTTATGAAGGGATGAAGAAGATAAGAAGCAAAGCATGGCCTTTGATGGAGAAAAATGACTAATATAGATAATATTTTAGAGCACCACAGGACCTGGTATAACCAGCATGCAATGCCCACCTCTCCTACAAACTCTGCACTTTTGATGAATAGGACGGTCCCATCAGCTGTCATATAAGAGCTGACACACTCATGTACTTGAGTAAGACAGGAAGAATCAGTCAGTGCCAACTGATGAAGTGCCTTGCTTGATATAAGATGTTTGATAGTTACCATAGAGCCCAATTACACTCTAATCATTTTAATCAGTACTCACTTAATTAGGAGAAAAGATTTTATAGTATATCTACTAATTTTCACTTCCCAGAGTGAAAAGAACTCTGTGAAATCAACAAATTGGATGAGAACTAAATTAAAAATCAAAATGGTAATAATGAATGAATTTCATAAAAACACTTGCAAAGTATAAAAATAATAAATTTAAATGTTTCAAATGTTATTTTTTTCCCACAAGAAGAGTGAAAAGTGGCTATAGCAATCCATGGGAAACTTAAACATTGATGATGCACTGAGTTAAACAAACAAAAAAGACTTCTAAATATTGGAAGAATCACAGCTCTGTACCTGGATGCATTTTCAGTAGAAGCTAACAAACACAGTAGTCACACTGTGTTCAGACTCAGAGGCCTGCTAAGGCTGAGGCCAGCTTACTAGAAAGACACCAAAAATCTATGTAGGTCTGTCACTCCTCCACAGGACAGAAAAAAGAACAGCAACTGTTGGAACTATAAATGTTTTCTTGTCAAATTAGTGAATCTCAAGCCATATTAAAAAGAAGTGAAAATAGATGCTTCTATAGAAATGGAGATTTTTCTAGGGTGCCTGTGTGGCTCAGTCCATTAAGTGTCCAACTCTTGGCTTCAGTTCACGTTATGATCTCACGGTTGTGAGATCAAGCCTCGTGTTGGGCTCTGCGCTAACAGTGTGGAACCTTCTTGGGACTCTCTCTCTGCCTCTCTCTCTCTCTCAAAATAAGTAAAATAAACTTAAAAATTAAAAAAAAGAAATGGGTGATTTTTCTAAGTTTTAAATCAGGAATAGGATATAAATCCACTTTATAGTTTTCAACTATAACTGTTAGGAAATAACAGAGTGGAGCAGGTAAGTAAAAAGCCCTAGGTAGGAAACTAGTAAAAAACTCACTAAAGGTAAACACCCAATTAACATTTGTCCTCTAACTGGATATTGTGGGTAAACTCCTAAATTTTCAATGTGCAGACACTGCTTGGACACTGGAATCTACAACTGAGAGGGACAATGACTGTATGCATCTCATCCTGGAGGAAGAGTGAAGAGATTTCCTCTTGGTATCCTATCCTTCTGAAAGCTTACTGTTTTGATTCAACACAATGTAAAAGTATCTTCAAAGAGGAGGAAAAGAAAGAGGACCAAAAAAGTTTAATTGTATGAAGTCAAAGGGATTTAAAAAAGTTTTTAATTTTTATAATATTTTTCATGTCTTTATTTTATTTTGAGCTACAGAGACAGAGAGTGAGCGGGGGAGAGGCAGGGAGAGAGAGGGAGACACAGAATCTGAAGCAGGCTCCAGGCTCTGAGCTATCAGCACAGAAACCCGATGTGGGGCTCAAACCCACGAACTGACCTGACCTGAGATGGTCTGACGCTTAACTGACTGAGCCACCAAAGGCGCCTCAAAGGGAAAAATCTTTGAAAGAATCAATATGCTCATTTGTGTTACCTGTATTTGGTAGTTATTATGATATTTAATATTAGGCCTTATCTCATGAAAAGAATGTAATAAAGGAATTACTACTGAATTGATGGATTCTGCCTATCTTCATTTCTCTAGAAAGGTGAAGAATGAATGGAAAAATGGAAAATATCTATGTAATACTGACAAAAGAAACTTGTATCTGATAAAAGACAATTTATCTTAGAATTAAAGTGAATGTCACAGCAGCAATAAACTGAATGCCAAGAGTTTTTTTTCAATAGTGATAACTTGTCAATATGTGTTCAGGAAACAAAAGCATAACCAAATAATACAGCTGTGAAGTCAATGACAACATCTCGCAGTTAATGATTGTTTAGAGTATGTAAAAAAAAATCACAAACCATGAAACAATTTATAATCCAATCAAATCATTAAAGTGAAATGCCTTTGTACTTCAGTCTGAGAAATGTTCATCCATACTTTGTCTTACTGTTTAGAGAGAGCCAATGTTTTCAAATGACCAGTCATTGTTATGACATTTTTTCAATACTATTTTTTAGACTCAAATTAATGAGTATTTTTTTTCCTTGAAGCACTGCTGACATGCAGTGTTGCATTAGTTTGAGGTATACAATGTAGCACTTCCACACTTCTATACATTATGCTGTGCTCACCATAAGTGTAGCTACCATATGTCACCATACAAACTACTTGTCACCATACAAACTATTACAATACCATTACCTGTATTTCCTGTGCTGGACCTTCTATCCCTGTGCTGTATCTATTCCATAGCAAGAAGCCTGTATCTCACAGTCCCGGTTACTTATTTTGCTCACCCTCCCTCCACTCACCTTCTCTCTGGCAATCAAAAGTTCACTGTGTTAATGGGTTTGATTCAATTTTTTTTAGTTTGTTCATCTGTTTTGTTTTTTTTAGATTCTACACATAAGTGAAATCGTATGGTATGTTTGTCTTTGACTTATTTGAAATTTAAATAAAAACTGCTCTCATAATGAAATCATCTTTGATAGATCATCAAAGAATATTACTAATAACAACCTGACATGGAACAAGAGGGAATAATATGTGTGAACATTACCTAGAAGTTGACAAATATCAATTGTTAAGATTAACTTTTCTTGCTCAATCCACATACATGTGAAGTTGATTAGTATTATTAGCTTTTTAGTTTTTTTATAGTTTGCTTCAATAATGGAAGTTCAAGGGCGCCTGGTTGGCTCAGTCAGTTGAGGTTCCAACTTTGGCCCAGGTCATGATCTCACAGTTTCTGGGTTCAAGCCTCGCATTGGGCTCTGTGCTGGCAGCTCAGAGTGTGGAGTCTGCTTCGGATTCTGTGTCTCCCTCTCTTTCTGCCCCTCCCCTGTCATTATCTGTCTCTTAAAAATAAATAAATGTTAAAAAAAATAATGAAAGATCAATGAATACAATATGCTACCAATTCAATTTTCTTCTACTAATAGTTTTTAGGTCAGATATTTACAGGAAGTATGCTTATAGCGTACCTACTTTGAAAATTACTTAACTATAATGAGTTCAAATTGCCTAAATTAAAATATTTTTACTCAATATTTGAAATGTAGAATGAACCCAAGACCCAAATTTATAAATTCTAAAAATCACCTTTCAACATTGGTAATTTAGCTTTTTTCTTGATCTTTAGGAAGGCAGAGGACATTAAATTGATGGCCCAAGAAAATGGCCTTTAGGCCTATTTCCTAAAATAGAAAATGAGGATCATATGCAAAGGCAATAATTTACCAAAAATCCTGTGATTATTAGGAAAGAAATAACTTCTATTGAAATAGTCAGGCAACCATATAGGGTTTCGGAAGTAATATGGCTTAGTAATTATTGCTTAGAATAAAAGGGTCTATTTTACTTCAGTTGGAAGCTAATGCGATATGTTTTCCATTGTAAAAATTCTCCCCAAATTTAAGACACTTCTCAGAGGAGTTCACAATTTCATTTGGCAAGAATCTGCCATATAATGTCAAAAATCTTTATTAATGCAATAAAAAATTAATAGAGATGTTATAATCAGCAAATATTACTAATAATAGATCCATTTAGTTACTGCTAAGAAGTCTTTCACTTAGATTTTTTGGTTTTCGAAAATAATGATTTTATGAACATAACTGAGTTAAGAAGCTGTCCCTGGAGATTGAAATGGATTTGCATATAGCATTTATTCTATTTATATTTGATAGAATCTATGTAAAATACTTATCCCAGCCCTGGGAAAATAGTATTAAATAAATATTCATCTCTTGTGTATCCCCTCCCATAAAAAAAGTAAAAAAGAAAGTAAACTAAAATTCTCCAGGAAGAGCTCCATACTTTGTTTCATTGTTATGGTTTCAAAGCACAAATTGAAGCAATTTTAGTAGGTTTTTTTTAAGTGTATTTATTTTGAGAGAGAGAGAGAGAGAGAGAGCACGAGCGAGCGAGCAAGAGAGGGAGGGGGAAGGGGCAGAGGAGCGGCGCCGCACTCAGCTCAGCGTGACAAGGGGTTTGACTCACTGTTCCCAGAGATCATGATGTGAGCCAATATCGGGGGTCGGGGCTTAAGCAACTGAGCCACCCAGGTGCCCCTGAAGCCCCTGAAGTTTTAATCCTCAACTGGACAAATTTACATGAATGCCTATTTATTTTCTTTACACTTTAATAAAGCAACACTTCAACACAATTGAGTCACCTCTGACCTAGAAAACAAAATATTTATACAAATTGGTTATCAGCTTGCACATCAAAAATATATTGTCTTGGGCTATACAAAATAAATGCGGGCACTTACCAGATAACAAACATTTCAACTTAAATGATAACCCCCTAGTTCGAAAACTCTGAATGTGCCAGAAATGATGCATTTCTGAATATTAACAATTTGATTTTTTTTTCCATAATAAGTTTAGATTAGGATCTGCTTCAAAAATTTTAAAAGATGAAACTGTTTGGATTATGAAACAGCTTTCACATTTGGCATGTATATAGGAAACTGCTGAGGGTTTAGAGAAAGTTTTGAAATAAAACTTACAAATCCACTGATATTTTATAAGGAGGTATCCAAGTAAATGTTATGTGCATACACATTATTGTTCTAAAGAAAAATAGTGAGGAGAGGTCCTCGTGAAATAAAGATGACTGATTATTGGTAGAGAAGAGACATACATGAAGGGCAAAAGACTCTGTACCTCAATTGTCCCCTTTGTATGTCATAGGGCTTCCCCAAGCCTTTGCCTGATACTACCCTGTCCAGTATTTGAGACACGTATGAAAATTATACATCTGGGGCTGGCATTTTTTTTATTTATTTAAAAATTAAAAAAAAAATTTTATTGTTTTTGTGAGAGAGAGAGTACAAGCAGGGGAGGGTCAGAGAGAGAGAGGGAGACAGAATCCGAAGCAGGCTCCAGGCTCTAAGCTATCTGTCAGCACAGAGCCTGAGATGGGGCTCGAACCCACGAACAGTGAGATCATGACCTGAGCTGAAGCCAGATGCTCAACTGACTGAGCCACCCAGACACCTCTGGGGCTGGCATTTTAAAGTTATTCTGTTACTTACCACTACAACTATGGGTTCACCAAGTCAGAAAATCTTAATGGAGGAAAGTTGCATCTCAAATTTATATAGGAATTTACAGTTTACAAAGTACTTTTGCAAATATTAACTTATTTTAATCTTCACGGAGGTTGAAAAGAGCAAATATATAAAAAGATATTACTTCACTTGAGCTGTGAATCTTGAAAGTTACTAAGAACATCATAATTGCTGAACTAATGCAGACTACTTGCCTTGCCTGGTTTGCAGATCATTCCTCAAAAAGATCCAAATGAACGTTTTGTGAGAAGACAAGGTCACATAACCATTCACCTAGGGTTTCAAAAAATAGCTGGCTTTCAAACAGAGAATCTGATCCCTATCTTCCTCAATGTATATTATCTCAAAGTATAATATTTCAAGAATTATTAGAAATCTTTCTTTCTAGAAACACTGCAGGAAATACTTGCAAGGCAGAAAGAATACAAAACTATTTTGCTTCATTTTATATTAAACGATATTTCATTAACAGAAGCTTCTAAAACTTCTCTCTTGCTTTTCCTGGAAGCCCCCTAACAGCCTTTTCACATGTAATCCAAAAGCCAATCACTTCAGGCTTTCCTGCCCTTTCTTCCTGCTTCCAACTTCCATCAAAGGAACAGTCAGGTCCCTTAAGCTGGTGTACAGTGTGGGAAAATTTTATCTGAATCTGAATTATATAACTGAAACCATATGTAAACAGAATCCTAATGTACAAAATTTGCAACAGAGTATGTGTCAAAGGGGAAAAAATCCTACAGACTAATATTAGAGATTCAATTTATTTTTGTTCAGTCTCATAATTTTCAACAAATGAAGGATTTTCTTTTCATATACTACAAATATGTCTAGATAAACACTTTCCATTGGGGTCTTCCTTTTCATAACTTTGTAAACCTGCTTCTAGCATTCTTCTTCCTGGTCACAGAAAATATTCTAATTGTGGCTTCTAAAGCATTAGAAGAAAGTTTAATCCAGGGAATAAAACAGTTCTTTCTAGGCGTAAGGAAGAATTGATGCCTCATCTCTCGAAGACAAAAATAACTTTTTAAGGCACTTTGGTATTGGGCTTTGCTATTTGTCAGGCGCCATGCTAATCAACTTGCACACATTATGTTTTTTAAATATGTACAATCCCCTGCAGGATGAGAATATTCTTATCATTTTCTTTTTACAAAAGATTTATGCGAAGATTAGCAATCTTAAACAGCTTGCCCTATAGTAACTGTCCAGTAAGAAAGCTACATTCTGAACCCATGCTGTCCAAAACATTTTTTTTGTTCTAACAACCAACATCTTTGGAAATGGTTGCTCACTACCAAGTGAGCCTGGCTGAAGGGGTGAGTGGGGCTGAAATTCAGGTTCTATTCCTCTTACGACTGCTTCTATCCAGGTTTAGGAGCCATTATCTGCTTCAGTAACACGGACTTCTTTCCCCAATTCGCACACAAATACTGTACAGATAGATTTGCTGACAAGATGTCACTTCCACTAAAGTATCCCTGCTTCCCTACTCTGTTGTGAGTACAGAAACTGAAACCGCAATATACCCGTGGTACTAAACCAGATTTGCCATTTATATTGTTATCGGAGAGTACTATGAACTCAGGACTTCATAAAGATAAGGGTAGACTAAATCTCTTGAATAAAAGCTACATATATTTACCTAAATATTTAACTCAGGAATAATGAATACACAATAAGCTGCAAATAAATGTATTCATTCTTTCCTAAAGTTATACATTCCCTAAAAACGTAACAGCTCCAAATATCTTAAAGCCTTGTGTTCATTTAAAAGACCATGGGTTGAGGTGTGTGCATAGAGGGGGGACAGATGGATGAACTGACCCAGTGGCTCTCAGGTTGAGGGAGCTGAGTGTTCAATGGTGTACTTATAGACCATATTAACTTCTTGGCAAGAGCTGTTGCTGCACATGTGGGTGGTCCATTGCTGAATATGAATGCACTGAATATCATTCAGGCAGGGAGCAAGAGGTGTTCAAGTGAGTTGGAGAGGAGCCCAGAAGCTATGCTGTTTATCTTCTAGGAACATTTATTTTCTTCAAAACATATAACTTGAATTAATAAAGTGGATTTAGATGTGAATAAAGGAAACTAGCTATTGAAACTGAATCACTGTGCCTCTCTAAGAATAACTAAAAGATCTGTGAATATGACTCCTAGCACAAGAAAATATCAGAGCACACCTGTTCTTATCACATTGCTAAAAAGCACTGGTCTGGATCTGACCAAAAGTGGTTATCGCTCTGCAGTCAGATTTTGAGGCTTCTAGGGACTGTCATATTGAGGAGTTCTTTTGAAACAATCAAAAGTTCATTAGTATGATAAAAGAGGGGGACTTCTTAAATTATAGTTACTTAAGTAATGTAAAATTTTAAAACTGGTTTTATCCTTTGGCCTAGAACCTGAAAAGAATTTATGAAAAGAACACCTCTCTTGACTTTTGCAATTTAAGGTCCATCACAAGACCTCCTTCGAAAAAAGACGATGGATCATGTTTTGAGCCATAATTTGTGTAATCTCTCTGCTGATCACATTAAGTCTTGTTTTTGGCATGCCTTTGGGCAAGTTTTGCACTGATCTCATCCATTAATCATCCCTTCAGGGTCATAAACAGAAGCCAGGTGCTTAAACAGACACTTGGAAGTTTGGCAGTTGGCTTCGAATGAACCCTTTGATTCTTTCAAAAATTGGTTTTATTACTACCCAATATCTTCTGAAAACTCCAACTGTACTAAGTGCTAAAGAGACCCTTAAGAAAATAATAGAAATACTAAACATATAACATTCATATACATATATGTGCTTTTCTACATTTGAATTTGTTTTATGCTTCTCTTGTTAGTGAATATAATGACAATTCTTTGCTCTCAGGAGAAACTTTGTAATTACAGGTAACCACCTTATCATCTGCAGACTGGATCTAATGCCTGCCCAAAATAATATCAGGAAGCTACGAGAAATAGTTTTGGGACCGAACAGGCAGGCTATCTTGTTAGACTTGTATCTCTGTTTTCCCTTCATTGTACCTGCCAGTGACAGTCTTCCTTACAAAATGGTAACCCTCCCAAACCTGATTCATATCTCTTTGGTTTAACTTGTATGTATGAGATTGGTATCAACATATTAGGTCATTCTGTATTCTTAATGTAACAGTCACTATCTCTTAAAGTAAGAGATATAATTGAGCTAATATCATAGGGTTATCATGGTGAGGGGAAATATCGTGAAGACAACCAGTTTAGTGTCTCCCTCTAAAGGAAAGTAATTTAGAGGTTAGTGGATGAAAAAGTAACAAAGGATTTTTGAGGAACAACCAATTTTCTGAATTACCTTGAATGTATTAACATAATAGGCACTAGAAAAAGTATATTATATGATAACATTAAATGGAGCAAGCACCTTTATATTATAAAATGCCCCCTATTCCCAACACTACCTTAGTGGGCAAATATTATTTATTTATTTGGTAATATTTAATTGAGATATGATTTCTATACAGCAAAATGCACACATTCCACTCAGCCCTAGCCAAACAAGAATCTAGTTTCTATTACTAAAGGTTAGTTGGGCCTATTTATGAAATTTGTATATAAGGAATCATAAATAATGTACTTTTTGTATCAGGTTGTATTTACTCAACATATAGTTTTGAAATCCATCCATCCATATACTGTATTTACCAGTAATTTTTTTCCATTTTTATGAGTAGAATTCCATTTCATGAGTAAGTTTATCCACTTGTTGATGGATATTTGGAATGTTTCTAGTTAGAGGCTATTAAAACAAAGCTGCTGTTAAACTTTGCACACAATCTTTATATAGACATTGTTTTTATTTCTGTAGGGTAATCATTTAGGAATTGAATTGCCAGATTACTTGGTAAGTGCATGTTTAAATTTACAAGAGGGAATCTATTTCCACAAAAGTAATTTCATTTTACATTCCCAGGAGCTGTGTGTGATAATTTCAGTTCCTCCACAGCCTTACCAACATTTGATATTGTGGCTTGCTAAATTTGGTCACTGTAATGTGTGTGTAGTATTACCTCATTGTGGCTTAAATTTCATTTCTACAATAACTGATGATAGGGACAAGTTTTTATACAATTATTCATCAGTGGCATGCTCTTTTCTGCAGTGTCTATTGAAATGTTTGTCAATTTTTAATTGGACTATTTGTCTTATTATTGAGTTTTTAAAAGTATTTATATACTCTGGATACAAACCTTTGAAACCTATTTTCTTCTAGCTCGTGCCTTGACTTTTAAATTTTTAATGGTGTCTTTCTGAAGAGCAGGAAGTATTAACGACCTCGATGTATAATTATTTAATGAATGGGGGTTTATTTATTTTCTAAGAAATCTTTGCCTATTTCAAATTTGCATAGATTTTTCTTCTATGTTTTCTTCTAGAATTTTATAGCTTTAGTTTATTTAAAAAAATAAAGTTTATTTATTTTGAGAGAGAGAAAAAGTGAGAACATGAACAGAGGAGAGACAGAGAACAGGGGAGAGGATCCGAAGCAGACTCTCTGCCACATGGGGCTCAATCCCATGAACCATGATCGTGACCTGAGTGGAGATCAGAGTTGGATGCTCAGTATCCTAAGCCATCCTGGTGCCTCTGCAGTTTTGGTGTCTTGTATTTACAGCTACAGTTGATTTAAATTAATCTTGTAAGCAGTGTAAGGTATTGTTTAAGATTTATTTTTTTCAATATGGATATCCAGATTAGCACACCTTATTCAGTAAACTATCATTTCTTCAATGGATTATGCTGGTGACTTTGAAAAAGTCAATTCACCTTATGTTATATGTAACCATAGATGTCTATTTCTTCATTCTCTATTTTGTCTGATTGATCCTTCCTTGCATATAGTGTCATACAAAAAACACACTATCTTGATTACTGTGTTTTAGAGCAAGTTGAAATCAGGTAGTATGAGGCCTCCAATTTTATTGTTTTTCTCCAACAGAGGTCGAAATATTGTTGAACCTTAGTTATCTAAATAAAAAACTCAAGTAAGCCTTTCGATTCCTATCCAAAAGAAGAAGGAAAAGGAGAAGGAGAAGGAGAAGAAGAAGGAGAAGGAGAAGGAGGAGGAGGAGGAGAAGGAGGAGGAGGAGGAGAAGGAGGAGGAGGAGAAGGAGGAAGAGGAGGAGGAGAAGGAGAAGGAGGAGGAGGAGGAGGAGGAAGAGGAGGAGGGGAGGAGTAGGGGGGGAGGAGGAGGAGGAGAGGGAGGAGGAGAAGAAAAGAAAGAGGAGGAGGAGGGGGGGAGGAGGAGGAAGAAGAAAAAGAAGAAAAGAAGAGGAAGAGGAAGAAGGAGAGAGAAAGAAAGAAAGGAAGGAAGGAAGGAAGAGAAAATAAATGCTGGAAATTTTGTTGGGAGTGATTGAATCTATAAATCAATTTGGAGAAAATAAGCATCAAAGCAATATGATTCTTCCAATCCATGAGTGTGGTATATTTCTCCAATTGTTTAGGTCTTGTATAATTTCCTGAGCAATTTTTTTGTATTGTTCAAGTGTACATCTGGTGCATATTTTACCAAATTTATTCATATTTTGAGATGGTAATTTAAATTAGAAATGGTGTTTGTTTACATTTCAATTTAAAAATTTTGTAGCTGTAATACATAAATTATTGATTTTACATACTATATTTTATACATAAATATGACTGATTTTGTATCCTATGCTATTGCTAAATCATCTTATTAATTCAAGTAGGATTATCTATAAAAATAAGTATATGGTATGAGAATAGAATTGTTTTTACTCCTGGGGCACCTGGGTGGCTCAGTCAGTTAAGTGCCTGACTCTGAACTTCAGCTCAGATCATGATCTCAAGGTTCATTACATGGAGTCCGGTATTGGACTCCACACGGACAGCACTGGGCCTGCATGGGATTCTCTTTCCTCTTTTTTTTCTGTCCCTCACCTGCTCTCTCTTTCTTTCTCCTTCAAAATAAACTTTTTCACAAAAGAAAGAGAACTCTTTAAAAAATAAGTATTTTTATTTCTTCCTTTCTTATTTTTATGCATTTTATTTACTTCTCTTGTGTTAATGCAGTGGTAAGGACCTGCAGTATAATATTTGTGGAGGGTACAAGTGCATATTTTTGTCTTACTCCCAATCTTAAATGGAAAATGTTTGGTCAGCATATTATCTAGCTTAGTGAGTATTCCCTGTGTACATGAAATAATGTATAGTTTACAACTTTGGGTATAATGATCTATAAATATCAATTAGTTTAAATTGCTTGATAATATAGCTTATATCTTCTAAAACATCAGTGATTTTCTGGGTATATATTCTATCAATTATTCATGGATAGATGTTAAAATCTTTAGCTATAATTAGGAAATAGTCTATTTCTCCTGACACTTTGTATCTATGAATTTTACAGCTCTATTATTAGAGACACACATTATGTAGAACAGCTAAATCTTCCTTTTAAATTCTTCTTTTATTATTTTTCCACATCCCTCTTTAATTCAAAATTTTTCTATGTCTTTAAGTCTATGGTGCCTAAAAATAATAATACACCTAATTCGCCTTTCCTATGTCTTCTGTTTGCATGTTGCGTTTTCTTCCATTCTTGAACGTTCTGCTTCTCTTTGTCTTTGTATTTAACATGTGTTTTGTTCTGTACACAGTAGGGAGTATCTTGTAAATATCTTGCTTTTTAAAAAAAAATCCAGTCCCATAATTTCTGACAACTGGAGTGTTCATTTACATTTAATGTAATTTTGGCATAATTGGGCTAAAGTCAACAGTCATGCTCTTTATTTTCTCTGTCCCTTCAGTGATTTTATTGTTCATGTATTGCTCTTTTCCTGTGATATTTTGAGGAAATTCAAGTATATTTTAATTCCTTTGATGCACCACTTTTTGGAAGACATTCTAGAAGTTTCCGTATGGCTAAAACCATGCAAGTTTAACTTACTGATTCTGTTTAGAGTCAATATAAGATCACTTTATATATCACACTTCATATTTCATGATTCTCTAAAGTTCCTATTTAGTTCTCACTTCCCACCTTACAATTATTATAAATTTGTAACCATATAATTCAGATTAATCCCATAATTTATGCTATTGTGTTTAGTTCTAAAATATGTATATTATGGAAATTACAAGAAAAAAGAAACATAGTCTTTTATCTTTATCCACTTATTTACTGGATCTGATTCTTTTCATTTCATTTTTCCCCATCTTTATTGATATATAATTGGTTTACAAAACCTGCACATAATTAATGTATATAAATTGTTACATTTGGACATATTTATACCTTGTGTTACCATCACCACAATCCAGGTAATAAACACTCATTACCTCTAAAAGTTTCCTTGTGTGAATGTGTTTGTATGTGTTTGTGTGTGTGTGTGTGTGTGTATGAGTGAGTGAGTATACAGGTTAGGAGTCCAGAAATAAACTCACTCACTCAAGTGTGGTCAACTGATGTTCCTAAATGGTGCCATGAGTACATTATGAGAAATGGTAGTCTTTACAATAAATGGTGTTGAGAAAACTGGATATCTACATCCAAAAGAGTGAAAGTGAACCTTGTGTTTTGCCAACATAAAAATGAACTCAAAATGGATGAAAGACTTAAATGTTAGGGCTGAAACCATAAAATTCCTGGAGGAAATCATGGGGGAAAAAACTATTAATTTTATAGATTTTGGTTTCCACTGATAACCCTTCCCTGTAATAGGAAAAGCATCCTTTGGTATATTTTGTGGTACAGTTTTGCTGACTACTAACTCTCTAGATTTCATTGTTCAGAAAAATACACTTGATGCTGTTTTTAAAGTATGTTTTCACTGGATAACAAATTACAAATTGACAGTATTTTAAAGAATTCTAAAGATTTAGAGATGTTCCATTGTCTTCTAGTCCCATTGTTTCTCATGAGAAGTTAATTGTCATGAATATCATCAGAATATCATTTTTATTGTGGTTGCTTTGAAAATTTTCTCCTTCTTTAGTTTTCCATAATTGGATTATGGTATACATGGGTGTGTTTTTTCTGTACTCTTCTTGCTTTCTATTCCAAGATACATGCTTGGATCTGTGGGTTTGAAGAACTCTTTTTTTTCTTCCAGTCTCATTCTTATCTTTTAAAACATCAATTCTGCTAATTTTAGACCATTTTTGTATCACCCCATGGGTCTTAAGCCTCTTTTCTTTAGTCTCCATTTCTTTTTTTATCAGATTGTATCAGCCCTTTCAATCTGTCTTCAATTTCACTGACCGTTCTAACTTCTCCAATACACTGTTCAGCCCCTCCACATAATTTTCTATTTCAGTTATTGCAGAGGTTTAATTGCAGATTTTGCATTTGGGTTTTTTTTAGAGTTTTCTTTTCCCTTTGAATGAAATTTCTTATCCATTTGCTCATAAATAGTGCATTTATCTTTAAATCTTAAAACGTGTTCTCCTTGAATAGCTTGAAATTATATAATAGCTAGATCTTGCTATACCCAGTATCTGAGCTATCTCAGGGTTCCTTTTAATAGACCACTGCTATTCATAACTAAGAGTAACATTTACCTATTTTCTTTATATATGGGTAAGTTTTATTGTTTAATGATCATTATTAGTAATAAGGTAGAATTAACTACATTATTAGTAATGTATAATATTGCATATTATATGACATATTATTACATATTACAGATAACTGGACAATCCTCTTTTCTCCTGAAGAGTGTTGCTAATTCTAGTCAGTAATTCAGTTACCTGCTGGCCACCTAATGCTTTTGTATGCTAGCTTTTTACATTTTATTGGAATGAAATCAATAGAAACTTAGGATATTTCCCAAGCTCTTCCAACTTGGAGGGATTCAACTTCGAAATACTGCCTGCCCATGAATCTTATTAGGGCTTGGTGTTGGCCTTGGTTAGGACGTATCTAAAATAGGCCCTTACTCTCAAACATGACCCTTATTTTCTAAGGCTTCATTGTCTGGATATCTTACCAGGACATCAGAAATTTTAAGAAGGTATATACTATTCTGCTGAGCTGAAAATCCTATCTTTCTTCAGCATGGCTTGAATTCTTCTATCGATTTTTTACTCTGAACCCTCCAAGAATAGAACATGCTAAGCGTCAAATAGTATCACTTTGTCTGTGTAGCCCAGTCATCAGGTAAAGACTCATATGGAATCCACACAAACTCCCATGATACTTCCTCTACATAGCCCTATCTGCTCTGGTGCTCTTCCCTACGGATGGTCCCTTGTGTCACCCCAAACCCTACCGTATATTTCTTCAGGTCTTCCAGAAATCCAGGCTCTCTTTGGACTCTAGCCCAGTATGTTCATATATGGCCTATGTCTCTAGACAGAAAGCTAGACTGATAATAGGGCTTACCTTATGACTTTTTCATCCTGTAAGATGGGACTGAAGTCTTATGCTATATAATTTCCATTCCCCCAAACTGTCACCTCATAGAGTTTGCTAACTCTATCATTATATGTTTTTAAATTGATTTATTTGTTTTGAAAGAGAGAGAGATGAAGTAAGCAGGGGGAGGGGCAGAGAGAGAGAGAATCCCAAGTCGGCTTCTAGCTGCAAGCTGGAGCCTGATGCAGGACTCGATGGGTGCCTCAATCTCACAAACCATGAGACCATGACCTGATAGGAAATCAAGAATCAGATGCTTAACTGAATGAGCCACCCAAGGTTCCCCAGGGTTGTTTATTGGAAAAAGACTGGTCACACTCATTTTCAGTAGGTACCATTCAAGAGTCTAGAAAAACTGAATAACAATGTTCAACAGCTTTTAAGTGAAGATTGACAGATCGATCGATAGATAGATAAACACACACATAAATATATACACAATGGAATATTACTGAGCTATAAAAAGAATTAAATGCCACCTTTGCAACAACATGAATGAATGTAGAGGGTATAATGCTAAGTGAAATAAGTTGGAGAAAAACAATTATATGATTTCATTCATATGTAGAGTTTAAGTAACAAAACAAACCAAAAAAGAGACAAAAAAACCAAAAAACACTCTTAAATACAGAGAACAAACTGGTGGTTTGCCAGAGAAGAGGTGGGCAGGTGGGTGAATGATTAATAGATAAAGGGGATTAAGAGCACACTTATTTTGACAAGCAATGAGAAATACACAGAATTGCTGAATCATTATTATGTATACCTATATATGATATGATTGAATCATTATATTGTATACATAAAACTAACTATATACTAATTACTAAGTAAAGATTTTTTAGTTCTTTTTTAAAAGTTAATTTACTTATTTTGAGAGAAAGAGAGTGTATATGAGTGGGTGAGGGTAGACAGAGAGGGGAGAGAGAGAATCCCAAGCAGGTGGCACTGTTAGTGCAGAGCTTGATGTGGGGCTTAAAATCAGGGATCGTGAGATCATGACGAGCCAAAATCAAGAGTTGGATGCTTAAACAATTGGGCCCCCCAGGAGACCCCCGAAATAGGAATTTTTAAAGACATGCATTATATAGTGTATTTTAGTTTTTAATTTTTTAATGTTCACTTATTTTTCAGAGAAACAGAAAGATGGAGTGTCAGCGAGGGTGAGGGGGGGCAGGAGGCAGAAAGGGAGACACAGAATCTGAAGCCGGGGCTCAAACTCAAGAGCTGTGAGACCATGACCTGAGCCGAAGTCATACATTTAACTGACTGAGCCCCCCAGGCACCCCTATAGTGTGTGTATTTTAAAAACATGCATATTGTTAAGTGTATGATACTGCTGAAATTATAAATTAATTAGTATAAAGAAAAAAGATGACAAATATTGTCTAACATACAAGCTGAGTCACAAAGTACCTCAAAACTTTAAACTATAATTTAAGTAATGTGTTTAACTTGGATGAAAACTTATGTATGAAATTTAAACATTTTCTTCTCTTTCAGTGGCTTCATTCAGTCACTCCCTCATTCATCCACTCAACAAGTGTTCTTTAGCAGTGTGTGCTGCGCCAGAACTCCTGCAGGTGCTGGGGTGGGGGGCTTCTATTTATACTCTTGCTCCTGTTCTCCCCATCTCTTAAAATCTCACATTATATGTGTGCTCTCTATTTCTGTTTTCTGGGAAACTTCCAACTAACCTACTCATTCTCTGTGACATTTTTACATTCATTATCACCAAGCATTTTTTTTCACTATCAGTTTCCTTCCTCCTATTTCTTCTACCATCCCTGGTTTCTTGGAGAATGTTATTTTGTGGCCTTTAAAGTAGCTCTATGTGTTATTATGCCTATCTAATGCAAAACAGATGATTTTAATTGTTTTAATTCTTTCATAAAAATTTTGTTTCTTATTGTGCATGTCTTATTCCTAGGAGACCGCTAACCCGCTGGTCTGATCTTGCCTGCAAGGGTGAGACAGCCTTGGTGCGTGTTTGTAGGAAACAGGGAAACGGTGCTTCAGGACAGAGGGATTCTGCTTTCACATCAGTTCTATGATTCTCTATCTTCCCATCCCGGTCCTCCTTCGGGATTTTGTCCCTCCAGAATCTCCTGTTTCCAATACCTCAACTCCTGGTACTGTCTTTTCAGAGTTGCCTGGTGAGGAGGTGGGAGAGACGGGGAAGAAAAGAAGAAATGCAGGAGCCAGCCATCTCGGCTGTCCTCACCACTGGACAGTGTCTACCCAGCCAGGCTCTGCTTTTCTTTCTCAATGTTTCCTCTGGTGGTTCAAGTCAGAGCTGCTGCTCTCCTGCCCTGTAGTCATGTCAGGTAATAATCCACCTAGAATAATATACAGAGGGGAAAAAAACTCCCCTAGGATACAAAGTGCTCTCTCAGATTGGCTCCAAAATGTCACTCCCTTCTACTCAAGCTCGCTCCTGTCACCACACAACTTTCTCACCAGAGCTCAGGTGGGTATTGATTACTGGCAATATTTCTACAATTGGTCATCCTTCCTCCTCTGCTTTTTTGATGATTTTCCATTGTTGTGTTACCAAGACAGAAAGCAAAAAGGGTTAGCTTACCTATGGCTAAATCTGTACATCCATCCACCTTACATTTATTTTATTGTCATGCTTTGCTTTTAAAATACTGTCATATTGATTAGCTTCTTTGATACTCCTTAAGTCATTTTTCATGGGAAGCAGATCTTCTACATATAAAGGAGCTATGGCCACAAAGAGTTCAATGTCCTACACAAGGCTGAACTGTTAGACATTGTTAACATCTTTCAGGCAATGAAGAACTGTCTTTACATAGTTACCCAGAAGGAAAGATGACTACAGTCAGAATACATTATTCAGAAAGTTCCACAGATCATGAGAGTTTGCTTTCTCTGCTCCTTGATAACATGACACTGTGATTTAT
Source organism: Suricata suricatta (assembly GCF_006229205.1). Classification (NCBI taxonomy): domain Eukaryota; kingdom Metazoa; phylum Chordata; class Mammalia; order Carnivora; family Herpestidae; genus Suricata; species Suricata suricatta. The sequence continues at coordinate 49,879,417 of NC_043708.1, read as the reverse complement.
GACATGGTATGGCACTTACTACTGTGGCACACTGTATTGGTTTGCATGCATGATCACAGCAAGATGCCATAGCCTACAGAGCTTAAACAACCAGCAGCTCATTTTCTCACAGTGCTGGAGGATGAAAGTCCAAGATCAGGATGCCAGCATAGCCAGGTTCTGGTGACCACTGTCTTCCTAAAGGGCAGAGGGCCATCTTGTCCATGTGTTTGCACATGGCATGAAGCAGCAAGAGAGCAAAGTCTCTGGTGTCTCTTCTTATGACGGTACTAATACCATTATAAGGACTCTGCCCTCATGACCTCATCTAGACCTGATGATCTCCAAAACTCCTCATCTCCAAATACTATCACATTGGGGCAGGATGTGTATGTATGTGTGTGGGGGGGTAGGGGGGCTGCAACCTATGAATTTTTGAGGGATGCAATTCAGTCTATTGCACAAGCCAACCCTAGTTTGAGTCTTACATCCTATTTTTTAGTTGCATATAGATGTTGAACTATTTCTTTTTCTCGTTCCAAGATGTGATCAACTTTAATCTGCATGTCCATCTCTTAGCTGTGCTTCCCTCCCTCTATCCAGGACCAAACTGTCTAACTTTGATGTTTAACTCTTTCTTAAAAATCTACTTTAAACTGATAAGAACAGATACAACACTTGATCTTAGCCAAAAGGCCGAGAAGCGATGAAAAAAATCTACTTTAATTTTACTAAATTCAGTTAATTTTCATCCTTATCAAATTTTTTACACCCTAAACAAAAATTAACTTGAATGTTCTCTCTGATCTCTTCGACCAGTTAGGCTGTTTTGGTGAATAACAGTGTGTAATTAAGAAATTAAGTGTATCAGATGAGAGTCATGATTCTCTTAGTTTGTCTACATTTTAAACATCTGTAATGAATGAAATATAAGTGCATGAAATCTACCTTAATTTAATCTTTTCTGTTGCAATGTTTTATATTTGGGTCCAATAATAGGCTTTTGATGGCCACACTGTTTCGAGTCTTTCCTTGGAGGAATGACATGATTTTACAATGAAGAAAATGAGTAATGAGAGAATTTAAGGAAGCATTAAACTTCTACATCAAGCTGAGTACAATAAAACTTTTAATTGAAGTTTTTCCATAAGTATAACATGGAATTTGGATTATCCATGAAATGTTTACTGGAAGAAAAAATAAAATTTGTCTAAAATATTGTATACATAATATCTAATACTAAAGTAAATATTTTGATACAATTTTTGCTAAGTGATAGTGCTAACATCCTTAGTTAATATTAACCTTTTTAGTCTGCTTCTTCAGATTTAGCACGGACTCACCTACACTTTATCTAGTTTAATTATTAAACAATTTCCTTAGCATCACTGGTAAAAGAGTCACTGATATGTGTCAAAAAGAGCTTCAATTTATAATCAAAAAATACACATTATATTTTTGGATTCCTGAGTCTTTGTTAGATAAAACTGTGTGATGTAACCTCTTCTCCACAATTCACACACAGGAGTGAGATGAAAAAGATATAAATGGAATCAGCTTAGACACCTTAGAATGCTACACATTAAGAGTGTTAGAATATATTATGCATTTTCTACTCCATAATTTCAATTTTTTATGTTTATTTATTTTTGAGACACAGAGAGAGAGAGACAGAGAGAGAGAGAGGCAGAAAGAGGAGAGAGAGAGAGAGAGAGAGAGAGAGAGAATGAATATGAATGAGAATTCCAAGCAGGCTCTGCACTCAGCACAGAGCCCAATGTGGGGCTCCAACTCATGAACTGTGAGATCATGACCTGAACTGAAATCAGGAGACAGATGCATAACAAACTGAGCCACCCAGGTGCCCCTCTACACTGTATTAAAAAAAAAAAAAACCTACAGTTCATAATCTGGCTGAAACATTGGCATCCACTGATTTATCTATCATGATAAATAAAATTTTCATAAATTTAATAGAAATCTGACCCTGAAAAATATTTTGTTTCACACAGAAGTTTCCTGAATTTTAGAGTTATCACCAGGAAATTTTATATTATTTTTCCGCTTATTTGCTGTTACTTCTGATAGTTGTTAATGATTTATCTATAATCTTATGTTGCCTATTTTTAGATATCCGTAACAAACAAGTACCTGGCTGAATAGAAGAAACATATGCATTGCCAGAGAATAAAGTATATTTTCTGTCTGGTTACCATATAATTCAATCTCACATTGGAAAACAAGAATAAAATATTTTGACATTTTATCTGGAGTGATTGGGTTGTTATTTTTTTCCTCTTTAGCCTTCAAAACTAAGCAATGTTAGAATCTGCCAACATACTATTTTGTAAATAGATTCAGCCAATCTGAATTTCTTTACATTCACTTAGTGATAACATGTACTCCCTTTCATAAAACTCTCACCTTTGCCTTATTTGTCCTCCAGAATCTAATTTTAGTTATGTATCTGATCTACTGTTGCTGGACATGGAGAAAACAGCAGTTTTAATATGTCAATCTAAATACTGTATTATATTGAAGGAAAATTGTGCACAATCCTAGTAGAAATATTTCTAAACTAGAGGCAAAAAACAATAACCACATGCATAGTTTTTTGCTTGGTTGAACCCTATTGGCCATGTTTACTGAAGAGATTATACCATGAAGGATTTTTTCAATATTGCCTTAGATACAGTCTCCTTCATGTGTAGGCTGAATTTAGAAAATATTTCTTGGATCCATCCATTTGTTGTCCTCAAGAGACTCATTTTAAACATGAGGACACCTTCAGATTGAAAGTAAGGTGATGGAGAAATATCTATCATGCTACTGAGAGTCAAAAGAAAGTGGAGTAGTCATACTTATATTGGACACACTGGACTTTAAAGTTAAGGCAGTAACAAGAGATGAAAAAGGGCATTATGTAATAATTACAGGGTCTATACATGAGGAAGAGCTAACAATTATAAATGTCTACACACTGAATTTGGGAGTTCCCAAATGCATAAAACAATCACAAATAGAAACAATCTTATTGATAAGAATGTGCTAATAGCAGGGGACTTTAATACTCCACTTACAGTAATGGACAGATCAACAAGACAGAAAATCACTAAAGAAACCATGGACCTGAATGACACATTGGACCAGTTGGACCTGACAGATGTATTTAGAACTCTAGATCCAGAGGCTGTAGAATTCACTTTCTTCTCGAGTACACATGGTACATTCTCCAAGAGAAATTACATATTGGGTCATAAAGCAGCCCTCAATAAGCATAAAAGAATTGAGATCATACCATGCACACTTTCAGATCACAATGCTATGAAACTTGAAATTAATCACAGGAAAAAGTCTGAGAAATCTCCAAAAACATGGAGGTTAAAGAATACCCTACAAAAGAACTAATGGGCCAATGAGGCAATTAGAAAAGAAATTTTTAAAAAATATATGGAAACAAATGAAAATGAAAACATAATAATCCAAACTCTTTGGGATGCAGCAAAAACAGTCCTAAGAGGAAAATACATTGCAATCTAGGTCTGATTCAAGAACCTAGAAAAAGTGCAAACACAAAATCTAACCGGGCACCTAAAAGAACTAGAAGGAGAGCAGCAAAAGTACCCCAAACCCAGCAGAAGAAGAAAAATAAAGATCAGGGCAGATTTATATAATATATAATTCAAAAAACAAATAGTTGAATGGATCAATAAAACCAAGAGCTGGTGTTTTTAAAAAATAAAATTGATAAACCTCTAGCCAGGCTTCTCAAAAAGAAAAGAGAGAGCACTCAAATAGAAAAAAATCATGAAGAAAAATAGATTTATTAAATCAAATCCCTCAGAAATACAAGCAATTATCAGGGAATACCATGAAAAACTATATGCCAACAAAATGAACAACCTAGAAGAAATGGACAAATTCCTAAACACACATGCATTACCAAAATTCAAACGGGCAGACATAGAAAACCTGAACAGACCTTAAATAGTGAAGTTGAATCAGTTTTCAAAAATTTCCCAACAAATAAGAGCCCTGGGCCAGATGACTTCCCTGGGCAATTCTATTAGACATTTAAATCAGAGTTAATATTCATTCTTCTCAAGCTATTCCAAAAAATAGAAATAGAAGAAAAATGTCCAGACTCATTCTATGAAGCCAACATCACTTTGATTCCCAAACCAGACAGAGGCTTGGCAAAAAAGAGAACTACAGGCCAATATCCCTGATGAATACGGATGTAAAAATCCTCAACAAGATACTGGAAAATCGAATTCAACATCATATAAAAAGAGTTAGCCACCATGATCAAGTGGGATTCATTCCCAGGTTAGAGGGCAGATCAGGAACACAACAAGGATCTCCACTCTCACCACTGTTGTTTAACATAGTACTGGTAGTCCTAGCATCAGCGATCAGACAACAAAAGGAATAAAAGACATCAGAATTGGCAAAGAAGAAGTCAAACTTTCACTTTTTGCAGAAGACATGATACTCTACATGGAAAACCCAACAGACTCCAGCACAAGCTGGATCATAGAAATGATCCATAAATTCAGCAAAGTTGCAGTTCTGTACAAAATCAATGTACAGAAATTGGTTGCATTTTCATACACCAATAAAGAAGCAACAGAAGGAGAAATCAAGAAACTAATCCCATTCACAACTGCATAATAAATCATAAAATACCCAGGAATAAAACCTAACCAAAGGTGTAAAAGATCTGTATGATGAAAACTATAGAAAACGTATGAAGGAAATTGAAAAAGAAACAAATAAATGGAAAAACATTCCATGCTCATGGATTGGAAGAATAAGTATAGTGAAACTGTCATTCCTACCCAAAGCAATCTACACATTCAATGCAATCCCCATCAAAATTGCACCAGCATTCTTTTCAAAGCTGGAAAATCTATCCTAAAATTTGTATGGAGCCATAGAAGATCCAAAATAGCCAAAGTAATATTAAAGAAGAAAACCAAAATGGGAGGCATCACAATCCAAGACTTTAGCCTCTACTACAAAGCTGTCATCATCAAGACAGTATGGTATTGGCACAAAAACAGACACATAGACCAATGGAGTAGAATAGAGAACTCAGAATTGGACTCACAAATGTATGGCCCATTAATCTGTGACAAAGCAGGAAAGAGTATCTGATGGAAAAAAGACAGCCTCTTTAAGAGATGGTGCTGGGAGAACTGGACAGCAACATGCAGAAGAATGAAACTAGACCACTTTCTTACACCATACACAAAAATCAACTCAAAATGAATGAAGGACCTGAATGTGAGACAGGAAACAATCAAAACCCTAGAGGAGAAAGCAAGAAACAACCTCCTTAATCTAAACAGCAGTAATTTCCTACTCAACACATTCCCAAAGGCAAGGGAATCAAGAACAGAAATGAACTATTGGGACCTCATCCAGATAAAAAGCTTCTGCACAATCAAGAAAACTAATAGGCAACCAAAGGAATGGGAAAAGATAGCTGCAAATGACATATCAGATAAAGGAATAGTATCCAAAATCTATAAGGAACAATCAAGAAACAATCAAGGAAACTAATAGGCAAGGGACTGAATGGGAAAAGATAGTTGCAAATGACATATCAGATAAAGGGCTAGTATCCAAAATCTATAAGGAACTACCAGACTCCACACCCCAAAAACAAATAATCCAGTGAAGAAATGGGCAAGAGACATGAACAGACACTTCTCCAAAGAGGACATCCAGATGGCCAACAGACACATGAAATGATGCTCTGCATCACTCATCATCAGGGAAATACAAATCAAAACCACACTGAGATACCACCTCAGGCCAGCCAGAGTGGCTAAAATGAACAAAATAGGAGACTATAAATGCTGGTGAAGATGTGGAGAAATGGGCACCCTCCTACACTGTTGGTGGGAATGCAAACTGGTGCAGCCCCTCTGGAAATCAGTGTGGAGGTTCCTCAAAAAACTACCAATAGAACTCTCCTATGACCCAGCAATAGCATTGCTAGGAATTTACCCAAGGGATACAGGAGTGCTGATGCATAGGGGCACATGTACCCCAATGTTCACAGTGGCACTGTGAACAATAGCCAAATCATTGAAAGAGCCCAAAGGTTCATCCACTGACAAATGGATCAAGAAGATGTGGTTTATCTATACAATGGAATACTACATGGCAATAAGAAAGAATGAAATCTGGCCTTTTATAGCAAGGTGGATAGAACTAAAGGGTATTAGGCTAAGTGAAATAAGTCAGGCAGAGAAGGACAGATACCATATGTTTTCACTCATATGTGGAACAGGAGAAACTTACCAGAGGATCATAGGGGAGGAGAGAAGGAACAACAGTTGGGGAGAGGAAGGGAAGTGAACCATGAGAGACTCTTGAATACTAAGAACAAACTGAGGGTTGATGGGAGGTCGGAGAGAGAGGAAGGGGGTGATGGGCATGGAGGAGGGCACTTGTTGGGATGAGCACTGAGTGTTATATGGAAACTACCTTGATAATAAACTATAAAACATAAAAATACAATACAATAAAATAAAATTCCACATATAAGTGAAAAAAAAATTCCTTGGGGCACCTAGTTGGCTCAGTCCAGTTGACTTGAGTGTCCCATTGACATCTGGTTGAGTGTCTGACTTTGGCTCAGGTCATAATCTCATGGTTCATGTGTTGGAGCCTCACATCTGGCTATGTGCTGACTGCAGTGTGGAGCCTGGAGCCTGCTTCAGATTGTCTCCTCCTCTCTGCCCCTTCCCCACTCTTGCTCTATCTCTATCAAAAATTAAAAAAAAAAAACATTAAAAAATTAAAAAAAAAAAACTCTTCATGGCAGGAAATGAGTACTTTTGGCAGAGAAACCCTAAGTTGACTTCCAATGATTCTTAACTCTGGTTTTCATAACTTTGCATATAATTCTTTCCCATTGAAAGTGGAAAGAAACTATGATGAGACATCACTTCAGTAATTATGTTATGACATAAAATGTTGCATCTTAGGTGACTAGAGTGAGGGATTCTTCTTGCTGGCTTGAGGAAGTAGATAGTCCTGTTGGAAAGACTCACAGGGGGTTAGCCACAGCCTTTACTGCAGATAGACCAAGAGAATTAAGTTTTCTCCAATAAAATTCAAGCAGAAAGGGTATCGAAAACTGCCACTTTTTAAGGATACCACTTTTAAGGTATTTCCTTTTAAGATTACTTCCTGAAACGTAGAAGTAATAGCTGGGACTTCAACAGGCATCACGGCTCTAAGATGTGCCATCTACTGATGATGATTGAGCGAGCAATAAGAGGGTAGAAATCTGAATCTCTGAAGATTTTATGGAAAAGCCATTATGTTAGTTCCTGAAATGATAGTTCCAGGTTTAACTTGACTGTAATCATTTCACATCTTGTTCAAATCATGGCTACTTGGAGTTTTATGGATATTTTCAGATACTTGACAAATAATAACATACATAATTGTTTTGTGAATTGTATAATAATACAGTATTACAACCTACACATCTCTATTTGGCTGAGGAGCAAAGGTCAAAATGACCCTGGAAAAGGCTTATACAAGTGCTGCCATTACTCTAGTAGAGGAATACACAAAGGGCTAGTATTTTAAAGTCAAGTAATACGTGAACAAAGGCATAAAGTCTTGAAATGTGTAATGATTCGGTGGAAGCATCAGGATCTAATTTGAGTAGAGTTTGGAGTAATTGTTAGGACTGAAAAAGATATATCTCTATATATTCCACTTGGGATATTAAAGAGTGGTTTGAAAATTCATGACACTGAATTAATATATCACCTATATAAGATCATGAAGAGCATAGATATTTCCCACTAAAAGTAAGATATATTTTCTAGGAAAATAAAGCCCTGCAGTATGTAAATGGATTGCAAGGGAAAAAGACTGAAAACTCAGAATTCAGATAAAAAGTTACTATATTATCTCAGATAAGATAATATATGGCTTTACAAATATAATAAGACTAAAAATTTTTTAAAATGATAAATTCAAAATACCAAGCAAATATAGAACCCAGAAGACTTAGAAATTGACTTGATAGTGGAAGATTTCTGGGAGAGAGTATTTATTAGTCTATTTCTTGTGTCTACTCTTGATACCTAGTAATTTAGTAGGCACATAGTAAGTAAGTATTACATATTTTGCAGACAGTTGTAAAATTTTCATCAGTAGACAATACATACTAGTTGTTTTATGTGCTTGATTATAACTTGACCTCATGCAATAAAAATTCTTATACAATAGATATCCACATTTACCCACTGAAAAAGATACCACTCCGTTAATAGTTTTCATTTAAAAGAATTTAAAATTGTCTCTGTTGATCTAATTCTTAAGTGGTTTACAAGTCTAAATTTATATAATTATATATACATATTTCCTGGAACTTGTAAAAATTCCTTCACAGAAAAACATGATAAACGGTGTTTGGTTTTCTACCATTGTTTACAAAGCTTGCTTATTCCACAAAACAAACAAACAATAAACAAAACGATGCTTACCTTTACTATAACAGTATTAGTAAATAAAACAAATGAAAATACACCAGAATTTGGGGGTATTTTCATTAATATTTTCTAACATGGACCGTGCACTACAAGCTAAGCTATTCACTGTTCCCAAAATATCTTACTTTCTCACACCCTGACTTCTCAGCAAACACAACCCCACTCATCGACCTCCGTACTTCCACACACATCATGCACACATGATATAACTGGGGAAAGGAGGTGTGAAATTTTTAGCTTTCCTGGGAGATAAAATAAATATAAATGCGAGGACTGCCATTCACTTTTAACTCAATTCTGTACATTCTGATATGTAGTGAGATCAAGTTCATTTTCGGGTGACTATATAACATTCAAACTAGTGGAAGAGTGATCTTGGATTTGATAAATAGTTGTAATAATAAAATTAATTAATTTGGCTGTCAGGAAGTAAACAGAATTGTCTCCAAAGATCTTTGTGAATAAAGAACATATGCAGAAAGATTATACATACCGTTATATATATTATATTCCTGAGCTCCCTTCTGTATAGCTTCAAAGAGTTTTGAATTGTGGCAAATTCATAAGGATTACTAATTGTGATATGTTTTAATAGAAGAAATAAGTGCCTTTTCATAGTTCCTTTCAGAGCTCTAATTCTATGGATTCATTGGTTTCTTTAAACAATTAACTCTAACAAAAAAGGTTTGAACTTTGCAGGTCCACTTCTATATGGAGATTTTTAAAAAATAAATATAGTGAAGTACTGTAAATATATTTTCTCTTATGATTTCCTGGTAACATTTTCTTTTTTAAAAAATAATATTTGTTTTCAAGAGAGAGAGACAGAGAGAGAGAGAGAGCGAGCGTGAGTATGACCAGGGGAGGAGCAGACAGAGAGGGAGACACAGAATCCAAAGCAAGCTCCAGACTTCGTGCTGTCAGCACAGAGCCCAACCTGGGGTGTGAATTCACAAACTGAGATAATAACCTGAGCCGAAGTTGAACTTTTAACTGACTGAACATTTAACTGACAATAACATTTTATTTGATCTAGCTTACTTTACTGTAAAAATACAGTATACATAATATATATAGTACAAAATATGTGTTAATAGATTATATACTCAGTAAGGCTTCTGGTCAACAGTAGGCTATAAGTGGTTAGGTTTTGGGGGAGTCAAAAGTATATGCAAATTTTTGTCCATGTTGGGGGTTGGTGTCCCTAACTCCTGTGTTGTTCAAGGGTCAAATGTGTATTTTCCTGGATTATACAATCTTTGGAATTCAATTATTTCCTTTTTTCTTCAAAACTATATTGGAAAACTATACATTGGAATCTTGAAACAATGAGGTTGACTTGAAGGCAGAAAAATACACACTGGAAACAAATTAGTTCATGGAGCTATTTCCTCTTGCTTGTGGGGACAACCCATAACAGGCTTATTCCTTTCTGGAGCTATCAAAATCTACTTACTATGTCCCATGGATCTTGAATAGTAAATGATTTCTACTGGGAAAAGTATTCTTTCTGGTCTCAATTTGTCCTTCCAGTTCAGAAAATAAGATTTGGGTCACATAACAGAGAACAAATGAAAATCTTACAGAAGGCTCATTGTCTAAACTAGCCTAAAGTGTTAACACCAACAAATTACAGTGACCATAAGCCAAAAGTTTGAATAAAGGTATGTACTTAATTTTATGGAGGAATTTTGTTTTGGGAAGTTAATGAAAAAAGGTATCCTATTTCTACCAATATGTGGAAAACAACAGCCCTTGAAAGATTCTTATTGATTTAGGGAAATAATATCTAAATTAAAGGTGAAAGTACATTGTGCCATTTAAATTACTCTATAGACGAACAGATCCCATTCTCTTCCCGTATAAATATGCCAAAGGATAAACATTAGCAGTGAGATCATCATGCAAGTAGGATTGTCCTAGGGATTTCTGGTTTTCTTTTAATAGTTCACTTAAAAATGTTTATCTATTTAGAAAGAACCCTGGGGAGGCAGAGAAAGAGAGAGAGAGAGACAGAGAGAACCCTAAGGAGGCTCTGCACTATTACCACTCAGTCCAGCTCAGGGCTCCATCTCACAAACTGTAAGATCATGACCTGAGCCTAAATCAAGAGTCAGATGCTTATGTGACTGAGCCACCTAGGTGCCCTGTTTTAATAGCTCACTTAGAGAAAAGTAGAAGTCTTTTAAGTCTAACTGGGTGTTGATAAAAGGATTGTAAAACCAAGCGGTAGCAAGATCCAGCAGAGAGGACATCTTCATATTCTTTGGCTAGTTCATTGCATTTTATCTACCTAATATCACATTTCAGGAAGCAAAAATATCTCAAGGTGATTTATGTCTAGAAAATTTTCTTATAGCTAAGAACTTATGAATAAAAACTTGCTTTACCAGTGAACAAGATTCAATTAAGTTTGAAACACTTACAATTGATTTTCAAATAATATACAAATTTCTGTTTCATTGTTTACTAGCATAAACATTCCAACTAAAATGACTAACTTTACCTAGAATAAAATAATACTGAAAAAGAATAAAAAAAGATATATCTTTTTAATGTATGCCTAACCCATAGCTCAAAAATTACATAAAATTTACTAGTATATAGATTTTAAAATAACTTAAATATTTAGGTAAGATTTAATAGAGTTAATATTTCTTTTAACATAGAAAGAAATGATATCAAAAAGTTTTGACTGATACTTCTTTCTAAAAATTTATTGTATGCCAGATACAACTTTTTGCTTTCACTCTGAATATCTGTGAACCAATGGGACACCAAGACAAAATTAAGATTCACCATACATTCAGAGTTAGTAAATAAATAATAAGAAGAAGAAAACACTTTACCATTAAGAAAACCAAAGCAAGTGGTGATTAACAAGCAATTTTAGACTTGCAGAAAAAATATGTATTAGTATTAATATTTGCAATGTGATCTAAAAAAACCTAGTTAAGATTTGTCACTTTATTAAACACTCAGTCACACTCTTCACCAAATCTGCTTGAATTCATGTGAATTTCTGATTTTATATACATGTAAACTTTCTTAACTACTAAAATAAATGCCTTGAAAAGAAATGAGTAGCTCTAACTATGGCAGTGAAACTGCTCACAGTATGCGCCATGGATTTGCAAAATGCTTTAAATTCGTGTATTGATATAGCCTACAACCCTTTGATCAAAAATATATGAAAGGCAAAATATTTAGAATCTTACCTGTAACAAGAAAGCTGCATCTCCCAGCTCCAGCTTCATTAATGATGCTACAATTATAAACCCCATAGTTTTCATTGGAAAGGCTCTTCACCGGGTACTCTGTGTACTCTTGAGAGTCGAACTGACCCGTGCGTAGTAACTTATTGCCCAAGCGCCACTCATAGGTCAGCACTCGGATTGGATAGGCTCTCAGGACCCGGCAGCTCATAGTAACGCTCCGGTCTTGTCCTTGCCGAATTTCCAGGAACGCAGGTTCCACAGCAGGAGGATCTGCAGAAGAGATGTTAAAACAGATAAAACACGTGATCTGCAATAAACCAAGAATTATTCTTATTCTAAGAAGCTTTTTTTCAGAACATATCTAGCAACAAGTAAGGAGTAAGAGGTGGGTGGAGAGCAAGACCAGGAATTTTAGCTTGGGATGGGAAATGAGAAACAGCATTTACTGATTGTGCGCAGTGAATGAGATTCACTGCCTTGAAAAAGCATTTGCAGGTGAAAATACCAGAGTTCATTTGTTTTCTTTCTTGCTACTTCCCAAAACAAAACATCACAACCATGTTTATACTGCCAGCAACCAAATGCACTCTCCAAATTAGCATGAGACTTTGAAACAGATAAAGTCATTTGTCCAAGTCAGTGAATTCTAATTATTGCCAGTCTGTCTTCTGAACTGCCCATTATTTAATAAAATAGGTAACCCAAGTATATAAATTTATGTTCTAAATTATTTGGTCTGAACTTATTTGAGTAAATACATAATATTCATGGGTAAACCTTAAGCAAACTTTGCAAATTATACTGCAGGTGGATGTGATTTCCATCTCACTGCAATGATTCATTTATCTTACTTAATTGTAATTTTTTCCATATAATTAAAAGGTGCTACATTAGATACCTTTTTTGTTTTGGACTACAAGATTTCTGAAAAGTGTTACATACTTTTCTCATTATATAGAGGATGCAAATTATAATCCTTTACTTCATGACTCTCAGTGGTTATAATAAATAACAATTACTTCCTACACACTAAGGATGAGATTCATTTAATCAAATAAACTGTCTGCAACCACTCAGGATTGCACTGCACCGCACAATCACATCCTTGACTACATGTATATGATGCCCTCATGAGTTGTGCAGTATAGAAACTGTGAAACTCTGTCTGGCACCCCTTCCATCAAGGTGCTAATAGGTTTTAGGACTGCCAGGTGCCCTCCAATATTCTTTACATGGTATTCAAATACTTTTTTGTACTCTTGCTGTCCCTTTTCACTGCCAGTCTGTTGACTGACCCTTCTTGCTTCTTTCAACAAATATATTTAAACTATGTTACTGTCCTAAATTTTATTCATAAGTTCAATTGTTTGAGCTCTCCCTACATAAGTTTTTTTAAAAAATGAATGAGAAAAAATTCCTGTCTGCATATAATTTATGATTTAATATAATAGACAGCTATTTATGTAGCTGATTTACAAAACTGAAGTACAAAACACAATTCTAGGGCAGAAAGTAAAAAAGTGAATAACACTGTGAGGATTGACCAGGCAAGCAATCTCAAGGAATGCATACTTGAGCTGTGTCTTCCAAGACATACAGAAAATGGTGAGATGGGTAAGCAAACATCCAAGGTAAGATTAATACGTGCAAAGGTAAAGAGGAGGCAGAGAGGAGGTGGTGTTTCAGGAAGTATAAATGAATTAGCATAGCTGGTGAACAAAAAGTGCATGAGTTCTTCGGCAGGAATAAAGATGGAAAGAAAGGCCGGGACTCTATTCAAGGATTTTTTTTAAGCTTTTTTTTGGGGGGGTATTTATTTTTGAGAGACAGAGAGAGACAGCGTGAGCAGGGGAGGGTCAGAGAGAGAAGGAGGTGCAGAATCAGAAGAAGGCTCCAGGCTCTGAGCTTGCTGTCACCACAGAGCCCGACGTGGGGCTCGAACCCACAAACCGTGAGATCATGACCTGAGCCGAAGTTGGCCGCTCAACCGACTGAGCCACCCAGGTGCCCCTATTCAAAGATTTTTGAAGCTCATGTTATGGAGTTTGATTTTATCCTGTTGGTGTTGAGGATCATTAATCTTTTTCTCTATTGTACCTCTTAATCCCTTTCATTTATTTCATCCACCCCCCACCACCTTCTCTGGCAACCACCAGATTGTTTTCTGTATCTACGAGGAGTCTGTTTCTGTTTTGTTCATTTGTTTCCTTTGTTAGATTTCACATATAACTGGAGTCATCTGGTATCTGCCTTTCTCAGTTTGAGTTATTTCACTTAGCATAAACCCTTGAGGCTCATTTAAAATTTTTTAAATGAAAATTTTATATGACTAAACCGATCTTTTAGAAAGAATATTGGGGCAGGTAGGAGGAACATACTTAAAGGGAAGAGTCTAGTTACAGAGAAAATGAGAACATCTTTTCTGAAGGCCTGAAGTAAGGCAATGTTAGTGAAATCATAAATGATGCCTTAGACAATGAGGTGGACAACAGTGTCAGTGACAAAGAGAGAGAAAACAGGAGGAGTTGTTTAGGGTATGGTGGACATGTCACACTTGTGCACCTGCTAGTCACACAGTAGGGATACCTAGTAGACAACTGTTTCTTCATTTACAAATATAGATGGGTTATGTTTTATTACCTCTTTGTTCTGATTTTTGTTTAATTGGATCACAGTCAGAGAAACAGTCCATATGGTTTCAATCTTCTGAAATTTGTTGAAATCTGATTTCTGGCACAATATATGATTAATTTTTGTTCAAGGTATGCTTACAAAGATGGAATAGTCTGAAGTTTAGGAAGGCAATGTGGAATTGTTGTTTTGTCTGACAAATGAATTATCCAAATCATCTACTTAGTTGTTGGGCTTTTACCCTATTTGTTCTACTTGGATTAATTTAGAAGAGTGTTAAACTCTTCTAAAATGGTAGCACTTAAAAAAATTTTTCTTATAGTTTTCTTTACATTTTGTTTTACATATTATTGAAAATTTTTAATGTTTATTTATTTATTCATTTATTTTTTTGTGAGAGACAGAGACAGAGACAGAGACACCGAACACAGGGTAGGGGGAAGCAGAGAGAGAGAGTCAGACACAGAATCTTACATGGACTCTAGACTCTGAGCTATGAGCACAGAGCCTGACTCGAGGCTTGAATTCAAGAACCACAAAATCATGACCTGAGGCAAAGTCGGACATTCAACCAACTGAGCCATTCAGGTACCCCTGCTTTCCACATTTTGAGGCTATGCTACCTAATACATACAAATTTAAAATTGCTTTATTTTATTGGTATATTGAAGGTTTTATCTTTATGAAACAATCTCCTTTATCTCTGTTAAGGTTTTATTATTTAAAACTATATTTTGTTTCAATTAATAGTTACTCTGACATTGTTTAGTCAGTAGCTTCAAGTTATGTCTTTTCCATCCTTTTAAAGTTCCATTATCCTTATATTTTACAAGTGTCTCTTTTAAATAGCATGTAGTTGGGGCGCCTGGGTGTCTTAGTCAGTTAAGCAGTCGGCTTTGGTTCAGGTCATGATCTCACGGTTCATGGGTTTGAGACCCCGTGTCAGGCTCTGTGCTGACAGCTCAGAGCCTGGAGCCTGCTTTGGATTCTGTATCTCCCTCTCTCTCTGACCCTCCCCTGCTTGTGCTGGCTCTCAAAAATAAATAAATTAAAAACATAAAAATAAAAAAATAGGTAGTTACAATCTATTTTTTAAAGAAAGATTGGCAATATTCAGTTTTACCCAGAGCAATTAACACTTTATTTACATTTACTGACTACTGATACACTGAGTACAAATGTACCTGTTTTGTGACATTTTTCTTTGTCTTCTTTTAGATTTATGTATTACATGATTATTCCAGCCCTTTTGCAGCTACTAATTTTAATTCTCTTCTGTTTTTAAAACCATTCGGACATTATCATTTCATACCTGCACTAATTTTTAGAAGTATTCAGATATATGCTGACAAATTTACCTCCAATTCATTTTTTTACTATATACCTTAAAAATACATGATCATTTTCCAAATTTTGCCTTAAGTACAGCATTTAGAATTATTTTTAATGACCTTTCTGGTCTTGATTTTTTGAAAATATATTTTAACCTTATTCTTAAAAGATAGTTTCCTCTTACATAATAGGATTAGAGGGAGGCAATGATTTTATTTCAGCATATTAGGATATAGTTCTACTGCCTTCAGATGGCTATTACTGCTATAGATAAGTAAGCTTAAAGTCTCACACTTTATTAAAGTTCCTATGGGTTTTTTTTTCCAGCTACTTTCAAAAGGTTTTTACCTTTGGTATTCTATGGCTTCATTACAATGTTTTTAAAGAGATATTCCTTTGTACTTAAAAGTTTGGGATTTGCTGGGCTTTTCAAATCTGTTGATTTCCGTTTGCTGTCTTTCACCTTGAAATTTCTGGAAAATCTCATTTAATAATACCTGTATTCTTTTCTTTCCATCCATACTTGAAGATTTTTTCATTCTGTCTTCCATGTCTTTCACCTCTATTCCAACTTTTCTATTTCTTGCTTTTTCTGCATTGAATTGTGAATAAATTCTTGAGCATTAATTCCTTCTTCAGCTCTACTTAGCCTACTAAACCCATTGTGTTTTTATTATTATATTTTAATATTTTTTATTTAAATCTAGGTTAGTTTACATATAGTGTAATAATGATTTCAGGGATAGAATTGAGTGATTCATCACTTACATATAACAGCCAGTGCTCATCCCAACAAGTGCTCTTCCTAATGACCATCACCCATTTAGCCTATCACCTTACCCAACACCCCACCAGCAACCCTCAGTTTGTTCTCTGTATTCAAGAGTTTTTATTTTATTTTTGCTTCCCTTCCTGTGTCCATCTGTTTTGTTTCTTAAATTCAACATATGAGTGGAATTACATACCTATCTTTCTTTGACTTATTTTGCTTAGCATAATATACTCTAGTTCCATTCCTGTTGTTAAAATGGCAAGATTTCATTTTTTTGATAGCCAAGTAATAGTCCATTGTTTACATATACCACATCTTTATCCATTCATCAGTCTGTTGACATTTGGGTTCTTCCCATACTTTGGCCATTGATGATACTGCTGCTATAAACATTGGGGTGCTTGTGCCCCTTAGAATCAGCATTTTTGTATCTTCTGGATAAATGCCTAGTAGTGCAATTGTTGGATCATAGGGGAGTTCTATTTTTAATTTGTTGAGGGTCCTCCATACTGTTTTCCAGAGTGGCTGCATCAGTTTCCTCCCCACTAGCATGCTTTCCCCACATCCCTGTTGTTGCCGGATTGTTAGTTTGTTTTTAGTTACAATAATGCAGCTTTCATTTATAAATGGTCTGCAGCAGTTTTTTTCTGTATACGTGCTATGCCACTACTTTTATACTTTCCCATTACTTGCAAATGTAGTAAGATTTGTCTCATTTCTTTAAACAGTTCTTTTATACTGTCTGATATTTCCAGTTATGGCTTTAAGGATGCTTTTCTGTTGGTTTTTGTTCATGGTATTTTTGTTTCTGTCTGTTTTTGGTTAATTTAGACTCTGTCCTATTCAATGTCCTCTAAAATTTGGGAATTTTTAAATATATAAGATTATGATTTCTTCCACTAGAGAGATCTTTTATCTACAGACAACTACTGACATTAATATCTAGGATTGCATTAATATAGGTTCATGGCTTAAGGTTTTATTTTAATAATCCAAGTGATATGAATTTTATTTAAAAATCCCCAAAGAGGTAACTTGTGCTTACAATGTGAAGTATATGCTCCCACATCACTCCTATCTTGCTCACTTCAAAGGCAAGTTTCTTTACACTCACTTGGCAGTAGGAATGTGTAGACTGGGTTTATGTCTGTTTTACTCTTATCTTACGGATATAGTCCTTTAAGTTCCAACTTCTATGGGTAGAACTCTTCTCCAAGAAATACTCTTGTTAGCTTGTGATTGGCTAGAAATGCTATCAAAACTGAAGCTCAAATTCACCCATGTCAGCAAATGTCCTTGGGGCAAAATTAGCCTCATTGTCCTGCTTTCTTATATATTTGATATTGTGTTTTTAAAGTAAACATTTTAATGCTTTCAATAATATTTTTTGAAACTTTCCAGCATTTTTAAAAATTTCTTTTTTTTATGCTTATTTTTGAGAGAGAGAGAGAAACAGCTTGAGCTGGGGAGGGTCAGAGACAGAGGGAGACACAGAATCTGAAGATGGGTTCCAGGCTCTGAGTTATCTGTCAGCACAGAGCCTGATGCGGGGCTCGAACCCACAAACCGCGAGATCATGACCTGAGCCGAAGTTGGACACTAAACCAACTGAGACACCCAGGCGCCCCTCCCAGCATTTTTTATTGTTTGCATTAGAGGAATTTTTTTAAGAGAGAGAGAGGGAGAGAGAATGTATGTGCAAGCAGGAGAAGGAGAGAGGAAGAGGGAGAGAGAGAATCTTAAGTAGGCTCCATGCCCAGTCCATTGCTGGATGCCAGGGTCAGTCTCACAATCATGGGAACATGACCTGAGCCAAAATCAAGGTTGGATGCTCAACCAACTGAGCCACCCAGGAATCCCTGCATTGGAAGGATTTTGAGAAATATTTTGTCTATTATATGCTCAGAATCACATGTCTTTATTAGTCAAATGAAAATACAGATCTAAAGCTCAAAGTGGTGACTTGGCTGAAGGTTTGGTGTTGTTGAGATAATTCAGGGTAAGCTTAAACAAAGACAAATAAAAAGCCATATTTTGATTTACTCTTGAATGTAATAACTTCTGGGGATAAAGGAAAATTAAAGCTCCTGAAGGAGAATAAATATAAATAAGCAAATAGATATGTGGACTCAGAGAGTTACATTATAAAAATTAAAGGATTTGGATGCTTCAAAGAACATAAAGTATTAACGTGCCAAATGTTAGCAATACATGAGTTTAGACTGAAAATATATATTGTTTTTGACAAGTTTAATGTCATAAATGATTATAGGAAAAGCATTTTCTGTGGAATATATATAATGTGTGTTGCAGGTTTTACGGGATGGTTAAATAGTAGACATCAGGAATGATACCTATTCCTTTAATAATATTGTCTATGATTAGAAAACATAATTATCTATTCATTCTACCTTCAAAATATATCAGTAGTTTATACATTGCTCTCGATCTCCACCACGACTACTATTACCTCTTACATAGACTATTTCAAATGTCTGGCAGTAGCCTTCTCCCAGGCCACGGTGCTTCCCTTTTTGACCTTCTACTATTTTTCTGATATTGGCCAGATGTTCTTTTATAAGAGAAATCAGCTCTTGTTATTCTCCTGCTTAGAACAGTTTATTGACTTGCCCCTACTTGTCAATCAGGCTTACAAAACACTGCAAGTTCTGACTCTGACCGTAGTATTCTCAACCATTCTTATCTTAATCATTATGTCTCAGAAAGAGGATTTATCCCTGTTCCTGCATGACAAGCCCTTTGTGGATTCTGGGCTTTATTCTTTCTTCTGAAGATATTCTTTCCTTCATTCTTTCTGTTGCCATCTGATTGTCATTGTTCATTTTTATTTTATTTTTTATAATAATTTATTGTCAAATTGGTCTCCATATAACACCCAGTGCTTCTCCCCACAAGTGCCCCACTCCATGACCATCATCCCCTTCCCCCCCCTCATATTTTACTTCTTTAGAAAGGCTACCCTTGGCTATCAATTAGTAAAGTGTCTCACCTCCTGTTAATAAGACAATGTTAGCAATCATTTCCTACATAGTAACACCATTTGTTCATATCTAGTTCATATAAGTTCCATTCTAATAGGACTTAAAATTCCCCATCATTACATCTTCTCTTTATCCATCAAGTACCCAGCATTATAGCTAGTGCCAGATCATTACTGAAGGCAAAAAAGAAAGAAAAAAATGAAGGAATGATATAAAAGAGTAAAGATGTTCACAAAGTCTTCAATGTTCATTGAACGTGGGTTCTATGTCTAACTGTTAAATCTGCATAGATTCTGTGTTTACGTTGGCCAATAAAATAGAGCAAAAGTAATGCTACATCATTTTCTAGGCTCAGAACACAGGAGACTGAGGACTTCACTTTCTATCTCTTAAAATATATATTCTGGGAGCCCTGACCATGAAATAAATCCAACTACCCCACTAAAGAGACCATCCCAACAGGCCCTGAGATTATATAAAGGAGAAAAGGGCAGAGTTAAACCCAGCTTTTCCGCCATCCCCACTAAGGTTCCAGACATGGGATGCTATCTTATACCTTCCAGACCAGACAAGCCACCTACAAAATACCACCAAGTGACCCAGATAATACCACAATCCACATAAAACAGGAATATCTCAGGCAAGCTACCTTCAAATTCTTGACTTGCTAGAGATTAAAGAATTAGATATAATAAAATCTGATTATTCGAGCTCCTAGGTGTTGGAATAGTTTGCTTCACAATAACAGATAACAGATACAAAAGCCCCTGAGCCTTCAAAATTCAGCAGTTTGATATGAGGAATGGAGACCTGGTAGAGTGAGGCAAAAGGACAGGTGGACAGGGCCATGGGGAGAAAACAGTTTAAGCAACAGATCAAGGGATCGAAGTTGGTTCTGGAAGGAAATGATTTAGAAGGAAACTAATACGGGACATCAATCAATAGACTGAATTACTAGGACATGTGAAAACGAGTGCCCTGAGAACAACGTAATCAGGAAGCCTGAAAGCTGTAGTCAGTAAACAGAATTTGTTGGAAATTTGGAGTGATTATAGGATCAGAGATACGTTTGTTAGAATGAAATGCTGAAGTGGAGATTCATGATACTAGAGTCAAATGCAAACATGTTAAGTGAATACACATTTACTCTCATTATATTTGTTTCTGTCTAACAGTGTTTGCAACTACTTATCTTTCTTCTTATACATTTGTTTTTAAATAGCAAAGGTCAGAATGTAATTAATTGTACTTACCAGAACAATATCCTAAAATATATATTTACTTTTCCTCCTTTTTGTCTTATATTTATTTATTTTTGACAGACAGAGAGAGACGGAGCACAAGTAGGGGAGGGGCAGAGAGAGAAGGAGACACAGAATCCGGAGATTGTGACCTGAGCTGAAGTTGGACTCTTAACCGACGAAGCCACCCTGGAGCTCCTATACTTACTTTTCCTATTAATGATTTTCTGTGGGAATTCTTTGACTATATCTAACCTATTGGATTATTTGAAATAATGGATCTTTTAGACCTTCACTGTAAATGAATGTGTCATTTATCCAAACCTAGAAAATTCAGTCACCTCATTTGTTAACAGTCCATAAAAACATCTATATAGTGTTGAGTTAAATCTCTTCACTGTGTTTCCATAGAGTTCAGTAGAGTCTGAGTTGGAAAGCATCCCTAAATGAAAGTAATCATTACTGCTATTTAATAAACTGCCCAAACAGCTTAGATTCCAAGGTGGTTCCTTAACCTCAAAATAAGTGAGGAAATGTGACACTAAGCAAATTCAGTTTAATCCAGTCATGATTGCCTATGGAAAACATCTGTGACATAAGGTTCACTACGCACACTGGCTATCAATGATCTCAGCATTTCGTTCCTTGGAACAGACCTTCACAGTTAGGATTAAATGGTCTGGTGTAAAAACTTCAAATATGATGCAAAACAGCTTCAGGTGTCAAAAAGTTCAAGTTCACTACCCTGATAAAATCAGCATTTCATGGTGTAAGTTATTCAGTATCCTTTATTATGAAGTATTTAATGTTAAGAATCTGAAATAAAAAGCTATTGTGAGAAAAAAATCCACTTAAGGAAGATTCACTAGGAGACATAAATAGGTAATTTTTTTTTTCAACTTAACAAATGATTCTAAAATTATGCCATTACATTCTAAAAATATACTATTATATTTTCTGGTTCAAAAGTTTACATGTCAAACCATCTCCATATATATACACACTGAAAGATGATGCTAATAAAAATAAATAATAATTATAGATGTTGATATTGCATACTTACTAAGTTCTAGGACCTGTGCTAATGTCTTCACATGGTTTATCTTTTTATAGTAGTACTCATTTTTATAGAAGGAGACAGGGAGGTAGAGAACAATTAAGTAAAGTCACCCAGCTAAAATGTAGCAGAATAAGGATTCAAACAAAGCAATCTGACCCCAGAGTAGGCTCTTAACTACAACCTATGGTTCATTCTTTCCAGTCACAAATACTACCAACTTATCATGATTTAGGTCTCTCTCTCAATATTTCCCTCAAAAATATTGGTTATTAAAGTTATCAATTAAAACAGACATTGGTCTATTCACACCACCATTTAGAATGTACAAACTTCTACAGGTCCAAAATGGAAATCACGTTTTGTGGAAAGCATCAAAGTTTTGCAACAAAATTGACAGGTTAAAGAACAAACGTTAATGATGGATTTCAAATACGATTCAGATTGTAGGGTACATAGTAAAGTATTTCATGTAAACAAATTTTGTACTACCCATATAGTAATATATATGATGAGTGCGTGTAGAAGATTAGCTGTCTCGAGGTAAAGATGTAACCTTTTAAAGTTATTAAGGATTTTGACTGGAATAAAGTTATTAAGTAGAAAGTGCTCAAAATTACTTAGGTTTTTAGCATTTACTATTCTTCCACCTACTGGTTCCAGATGTACAGCAGATGTTCTGAGTAGGGATGGTTCTAAATCTTTAAATCCATATACAAATTTCTGACTTATTTGGAAAGAGTAACCTGTGAAAACACTTAATTACAGAGAAATGTGTATTAGTGTTTATTTCTTAATAAGGGGATCAGAGGTAAGTTCATGATTTCCTTTAGTATTGTGTATGAATAAAACTTTGCCTCTATTTCTTAAAAAATTTTCCAGGTTCTGATGAACACCTGAACTCTAAACAAAGCAATACTTTTAATTTACATGAATAATAAAAGATATTTATATATATAATAAAAACTTCCAAGTTAATATTTAAAAATGTTAATATACCCCTTCTTAAGTCTTTAGGGGAGTGTAAGATGTTAAATACGCATAGTTTACTTATAGTTGGGGAAATGGCCACCTGTTTGGAGAACTTCAGCGTAAGTATGAGCCTAAGTATTTTTAACTCTTAGAGGGGTCACTACCTCTCTAATGTGCACATTAGGATAATTTCTTCTCAAGTAATTTCTGCTCAAGTCAAATACCTGTCCAGTGAAACACCTCTCTGTTCTTTGCTATTCTTTGTTTAAAGAGATCTGAGGAAATTGTGCTGTTAATAATAATAGTAATAATAATAATAACCCAACACTTAGATGGAAAAATCCAGGAGTTTGAGTGTTAAGTCAGTGAATTAAATTCTTCTACTGTTCAATCAAAATAGTGAAATTGCTACTTTTATTTAGTGTATGATATCCTCTGTGTGTGTGTGTGTGTGTGTGTGTGTGTGTGTGTATCTTTCTCTCAAACCTTTTCATGGTCTTGTATTTATACCCATCTTAGTGGGGAGGACTAATTCAGAGATGATTATGATTAACCTCTTCATGGACTGACAAATACTAAGCATATTTGAACCAAAGCCAGTTTACCTTTAAAATGTTAGCAATTTATATGTTACCATATGATTCCTCTAAGCATTATTTTACTTTAAGGATATATATTCAAAAGATCTGTATATTATTTGTATCAATCATATAACACAACACATAAGTATCAAATCCATAAACACTTAGAGGATTCATAGATAGATACTGCTGGGTGCACAAGATGATATACCAGGGGATTAAACAAAGATGAAAAAAATGCAAGTTACAATCTCAGTATAAAAATCTTAATAAAGGTGAGCACAATTTAATATGAACAAGTAATATATTAGTTTTTATAAGGCAATAACTTTGTAATTGCTATAGTGTAATGGAAAATATATATTTGATGTTGTTCTTGGTTCCTAGCACAAGGCCCCTAAAACTCTTGGGATTTCCTGAATGATAAGAATGCCTTATTTATTTATTCTTCTGTTCAATCAAAATAGTGGAAGCTATGCTAATGAGGTAAATTTTGGCTAGCTCCTAGATAGCTTCAGGATGTGGACTGGTTTCCAGAAAGATCAAGCTTTGATTAGAAGATTGGAACTTTTCATCCAACGCCCTCACTTCCAGGGAGGGAAGAGAGAATGGAGAGTAGAGTTTTAGTTCAAGTGCCACTGGCCAATGATTTAATCAATTATGCTGATGTAATGAAAGTAAAACACCTCAGCAGTGGGGTTTGGAGAGTTTCCAGGTAGGTAAACACATGGAAGTGCTGGGAGAGTAGTGCACTTGCAGAGAACAAGGAAATAATTCCACTACCCTTCACCTCCACCCCTTACCTTGCCCTGCGCATCTCTTACACTTGGCTATAAGGGCTCCATCTTTAAGCTACATCCTTCATAATTAACTGGTAAATTTAAGAAAATGTGTTTTCCTGAGTTCTATGAATCACTTAAACAAATTATCAGACTTGGGAGGGAGGCGGTCAGGGCAACTCAAATTTATAGCTGGTTGATTAGAAGTACGGGTGGCAAATGGGAATTATTACTGGTGTCTGAAGTGCAGGTAATCTTCTAAGACTGAGCCCTTTAACTTGTGGGATCTTCACTAACTCCAAGCAGTTAGTGCTGGAATGGAATTGAATTTTGGACTCTGAGAGGTTTTGAAGAATCAGAGAATTGGTGTTGGAAAACACCCTAGTTATTTGGTGTCAGACGAACAAGACAATTGCCAACCAAATCTTAAAAGAAGCCTAATTTATTTAGCACTGAAGATATGAAACAGAATAGACTGAGAAAAAGATTTTGAGAAGTTTGTAGGTTCTGGCTAAGTGTATATTAAAAATGGGGACTGAAACACTTTTAAGATTAATCTACCCTATGGTTGAACAAGGACATTTCATATACTTAAGACTTCATTTAATCCTTGCAACAATCTCTCTATTATAATTTATCTATTTTGAGAGGGAGAGAGAGTACAAGAGTGAACACAAGTCAACATAGGAGGAGCACAGGGGGAGAGAGAGAGAGAGAGAGAGAGAGAGAGAGAGAGAGAGAGAGAGAGAGAGAGAAGAAAGAAAGAGAATTTCAAGCAGGCTATCTACTGTCACCACAGAGATGATGCAGGACTTGACCCCACAAACCATGAGATTGTGATCTGAGCCAAAATCAAGACCTGGATGCTTACCTGACTGAGCCACCCAGGCACCCCTCCTTACAACAGTCTTTTGTAGTATATATTACTGTCTCCATTTTATATATAATAAATCTGGGAAGTTACATTCTTGAGCATCCCACACATGCCAGGTGACGGACTTTAGATCCAAAGCCATCTGACTTCAAAGTCCATGTTCTTTCCAACACAATAACTTGAGGAAGCAGTATCAAAAGCAAATTATAAATCAGTCTTTAGCATAATGATCGTCTACTTCAGAAGTTTTCACTATAGAAAAATGTAGTTTAAAAACAAAATTGTCTGTGGCATTTGTAAACAATTAGCAGACACCAAAAAGCAACACCAAAGATTTGGTGAAACAATTTATAAAATTTGTGTTCACTTGTCTCCACAAACATTTTGAGGTTGTTGGTAACCATTACTTCACATCTCTAACAGCTTTCTCCGCAAGATAAAATTTTGAAGCTATAGTGCAGAATTATTAAATTGTTATATTATTGAAAATACTTGTGTATTTGTATTACTAATGTAAGACACACCATGGATAATACATAGAACCACTATAATTCTGTCCTCATTAAAAAAGTATAGTATAGTCAGTGATCTTACTCTTTTATGGGAGTTTTGCTTTCTAAGATTAATAGATACTATTTATTATTTATTATTTCGAGACCTAAAAAAACCCCATGAAGAATAAATCAACTCTGGATAATCCAAGGAACTTTTTAATAATACATCTGATTTAATTACTTGGATATTTTCATCGATGAAATCAGCCCTAAAATCTACTCTGATTTTCTGTTACAGCTACTTCGAGCTTAATTGTGTCTCCATATAACTCAACAAACTGGTTTCAAAACTAAAGTACTTACATAAAAGCTGGAAAATTGACTCATTGCAACAAAGTCAAGCGATATTTGAGATGGGAAGCCGAAGAACTTCATGACGGGAAATCCTCAATACCTCAACCCTTTATGCCCTTTGTGTTCATTAATGTAAGGAGTGTTTCAGAAACATATGCGGTAAGGATCATATCAATAAAACTAGCCTCTTAATTAATTCTAAGTCAACCAAGAAGTCCAATTAAGTTGAACAACCTTCCAAGGAAATGAAATTGCAATATCCACAATTAATGCCGATGTCTGATTTACAAGGCATAGTAAATGAGAACAAGTGACTAAGTTTGACAAGTTTTGAATCTAGACTACAGGCTACAATGTCATATAGCTGTCCTTGTGTTTTAAAAATTGATACATGTTATAAAAGTCCCATTGCATAATTAGTTCAGTTTAAAATAAAACTGAAGGGGCGCCTGGATGGCTCAGTTGGTTAAGCCTCCGACTTCAGCTCAGGTCACATCTCACGTTTGTGGGTTCGAGCCCCGCGTCAGGCTCTGTGCTGACAGCTAGCTCAGAGCCTGGAGCCTGTTTCAGATTCTGTGTCTCCCTCTCTCTCTGACCCTCCCCCTCTCATGCTCTGTCTCCTCTGTATCAAAAATAAATAAAGCAATAAAAAAAATAAAATAAAATAAAACAAAATAAATAGAATCATTCCACAAAGACAATACCCCAAAATTTTGAACAAGAGCTTATATTTTATCTTTAGTTTTAAGTACAGGAGGGGATAACTTAATTTCCCAAGAGAATGCTCAGTTTCTGAAGGGATCATAGGTAAATTGACCTATCTACAAAACAGCGGTTCTAATACAGAAAATGAAACTGAATAAGTTAAAACAAAAAGTGTTGAATACTGTTGTGGTTCTGGTTCCAAAATAAGGTACAAGAACAGGAGATGTGGATTTGTAGCTATGATCTGGGATTCTTCTAGCACATGCGTTAGAAAAGAAGATGGTGGTGTTAGAGATAAGAAAGTGAGGTAAGCAGAAGGCAAAGTAAAAGCACAGTAAAGCAAAGAGATTTTGGCAAAAATAAAGGAAACAAAGGAAGAGTTAAGGTACTCAGGAGTAAAAGTTCTGCATTTTTAAAGAAGAAGAAACGGTTATCTGATTACCGACCCAATTAGGTAAAACACGAAACAAGTTGGTCTAAAATATATATTTAAAGTATTGCTTTTTCTATCTGAAAGTCCAGTATACATAGCCATTTCATATGTTGACTGCTCTCCTCAAATCATAGGATTTCACTTATTTAAATTAAATAGACACCCACTTTGACAAAGGAAACGTGAGCTCATTCACCTTTTACAAAACAGGTAATAGGTAGTATTATTAACACAATAGTGAACTTAGTATATACAGACAATTTCAGAGATAGAGCAGGACTCAGCCAAAGAATTATCCTTGAAAATACTGATATGAAATAATGAACTCTAATCTTAGGCCAAAGTAGATGTTGATGTGTTGCTTTAGTGTTGGCGGAAGGAGTTATAAAAAATTCTTCTCCAATATCAAAAATATTAATGAGGAGAAGTTGCACTGTTTTCAATTTTGCTCTTGGCTTATGATTTCCTTCAAATAATGTTTCTACATTTAGTAAGTACTTGAGTTATTTTACCTTCTTTGAAGGTTGAAGACATTCTTCATGCACTATATATTTATACATAAAATATTTTCAACAAAAACAACAAAACAAAGTAAGAAAATAAAACCAAAATGATTATAATTCTAGTTGCTACAAAACTGTATCATCAAATATAGTTCTAGTTCTAATATACAAATAATATATACTGTTTTAATTTACTTGCTTCCTTTATTATAACAAAGATAAACACTCTGATGAAAAAGATTGTTAAGAACTACTCATGTCCAGGAAAGAAGTAATGCATCTTTCTAATTTGCGCATCAGAAAATGGCTTCTTCATTTACTATCATTTGATGAAAACATTTGTGGTACAAGAGGCCCCTCTGTCGGGGGTTTTTACTTCCTATAATTTCTGTTACTTGCAGTCAAATCACCATCATGAAGATATGAGCCTCCTTCTGACACAAAATCAGACAAAAGAATGCTGGTGGCCTAAGGCTTCATCACAATGCATGTGTCACCCACCCCACTTCATCTCACCACAGGGACATTTTATCATCTCACACCCCATCAAGAAGAAGGGTGAGTACAGTGTAACAAGATTTTTGTTTTTTTAAGAGAGAAACAGAAAGAGAGAGGGACAGAGAGAGGGAGGAGGGAGAGATCACATTTCCAAAGCTTTTATTCAGTATATTGTTATGAATGCTTTATTATTAGTCATTAACTTTTTTTAATAATTTATAAACGAAATTTCATCACAGGTAACTAGATAGAGGAAAAAGCATTGTAATACAAGGTTTGGTCCCATCCATGGTTTCAGGCATTCAGTGGTGGTTTTGGGATGTATTCCCTGTGGATAAGTGAACACTATTGTAGATGCTCCAGGACATACATTAAATATCATTTACGGAGCAATAGGGGCTATAGGTAGGGATTTAGACAGCCACACATTGGGCTCCTGACACTAATTACAGGGCTCTACAGTGAATGCTTTCAAGATATACTTCAAAATAATTAAAAACAACCTAAAAACCACATATTGTTTCACTATTTTTCATGCTGCACTAATGACAGAAGAAGCAAAGCTCTTTTTAATATGCTCTAAATTCTTGTACATCAAGGAACTGTAAATCTGAAGTTTCATCTTCTGGGATCATTGTTGGTAACTGAGGAAGAAATGCTTTCATTGCTTCTGCCAAGTCGTAGTTGTTGCATTTGCAAACATTGGGAAATGTTATGGAAGCCCTATTAGAAAGTGCTAAGTCTTTCCTAAAGAATGATTCAGAGCAGCAAGACAGTATTTATATCTCCACTCATACATTTTGGGATGTCTTTTGGTATTTGTACATTTATATTAAATACTGAGTTTGCAAAATAGGCCATTTCCTAGATTTTCTGTATATAGATGCATTGACGGGAATGTAAACACATTTAACTCAGACTCTGTTTGACTTTGTAAAATGTGTATATTTCAGATTTGGAAAAGTTCTGACCATCTCTGATTTTAAAAGCCTTTATAGTATTTCCCTAAAACGTCCATATATTTTTGTTAATAAATATCTACTGAGATAAGGAATTATGTGAAACACATGTAAGACATACATATTTTCCAACTTTTGGGAAACTTTGAACTAGAAGAAATGAAAAAATATGTTATATATGCCATTTAAAACTGCTATATGCAAATAAGTGTGTCAGATACTGTGAGAAATAAAACAAAGTCCCTGTCCTCCCAGAGCTAGTGGTGTAGTTGGAGAAGACGAGGTATAAATCTACAAATATTTAAATAGAATGGATAAGTTGAATAGAGCTTGAGAAAGGTCAAGTGGTGGGTGTGAAGTGAATGGTACAAAGACTTAAGGTTCTAAGTTGTTACACGAGGAGAGCGTCACCGGAGAGTGGGGTCATGTAAGTTCTCACTAGCTGGTTTTTAAATACTCTTTTGAGGGCACAGAGAGGAAGGAGCCACAAAAACTGCAGGAAACTCTCATTTACTGCACAGTCCTGCATGTGGGAAGATGCTAGGACTAAAAACCTGGGCATTGTCCCCTTCTTGAAATTTCACTTAAAATATCTGGGACTCAGTTAACTCAAAGATTTGGAGTGAACACAGAAGTGAACGATTCTATCAACAAAGTGAAAAAAAGGATGTTGACAACTGTGTTAAGTAGGAGGGTATGTTTTTCGGTGCAGGATGGTGTCAGAAATTGAGTAATATTTGATAGGTATCAAACCAGATCCCTGCATTCAATCATTCATTCAAAAGTCTTTGAACATCACCTAGAAATTAATTCTCCTTTTGGACACTATATTCCAGAGTTATGTCAGTCTCTCAAGAATTGTGTAATTAATCTCCCAAACCTTGTGCAAGAGCTCCTTAATTTATTAAATTTATACGATTTTTGAAATATTGAATTATTGGCTTCTAAGTTAGGTTTAATATACTGATGGAATTAAAATTAGTTTCTTTAAAACCCTAATTCAAAATGATTTAAACAGATTTTTAATGTTTAGTTTTGAGAGAGAGAATGTGCAGGAGAGGGGCAGAGAGCGAGGGAGACACAGAATCTGAAGCAGGCTCCACACTCTGAGCTGTCAGCACAGAGCCTGATGCAGGGATTGAACTCATGGAACCATGAGATCATGACCTGAGTTGAAGTCAAATGCTTAACCACCTGAGCCACCCAGGTGCTCCAAAACTATTTATTTAAAAAATATAGCATATATCCATAAACAAATATTTAAAAATTATATTAAAGGAGTATTAAAATAAGCAGAATAATGATTTTGAGTACAAAATCATGTAACTTATTCAACTTCTTTATGGAATATCTGTCATTAATATCTATCTAATAAATGTATTCTTCCAAGTGATATTATTTTTAATTTTTCCATAACATTGCCTATAACTTACTTCACAGTTATATTTTATGTTTAATAAATTTGAATTAAAGTAATATTAAATTGACTTTTCCCTGGCAACAAGAATTTCTATTAACAAAATAATCTCTTTATGGGGCATCTGGGTGGTTCAGTCAGTGAAGCTTCCAACTTTGGATCAGGTCATGATCTCAGGTTCTTGAGTGCAGGGCCCCTCGGGCTCTCTGCAGTCAGCACCAAGCCTGCTTTGGGTCCTTAGTCCCCCTTTCTCTGTCCCCTCCTCCACTTGTTTTCTCTCACTCTCTCTCTTCCCCAAAATAAATAAACTTTAAAAAGTATTCCTACCAAAAGTTGTGATATCCCGAAGTGCCAATCGAGATTTAAAAATTAAATGTCGTACATCTGAGAGCTCCTTTAATTTATTCAGTCTCCCTTTGCTGTGTAGAGATGAATTTCAATATTTTCCTGGT
The DNA here is from genome assembly GCF_006229205.1 of Suricata suricatta. Classification (NCBI taxonomy): domain Eukaryota; kingdom Metazoa; phylum Chordata; class Mammalia; order Carnivora; family Herpestidae; genus Suricata; species Suricata suricatta. Next base: position 49,848,633 of record NC_043708.1, on the reverse strand, counting down.
TGTGGGCCTTATTTTCAGTAACATCAATTTGCTGAAAAGTTCAAAAGCTGAAGTTTTTGGCACTGCACACACTGAAAAGAATTAGAGTCAGCTGTTTGGTACTTTTCACAAACATTAAATTTGTTATTCATGCCATTCAAAAAGGAGAAGAGAGTATAGAATTTTGATTAATTATCTTCTTCATCCAGCAAAAGGCCACCCTCACAATACTCACTGGGATGTTCAATAAAACTAGTCTGGGGGCGCTGGGGTGGCTCAGCAGGTTAAGCATGCAGCTTTGGCTCAGGTCACGATCTCATGGTTTGTGGGTTTGAGCCCCATGTCAGGCTCTGTGCTGACCGCTAGCTCAGAGCCTGGAGCCTGCTTCAGATTCTGTGTCCCCCTCTCTCTCTGGCCCTCCCCTCTTTGCACTGTCTCTCTCTGTCTCTCAAAAATAAATAAAAAAACATAAAAAAATAAAAAAATAAAAAAATTAAAATTAAAAAAACTAGCCTGAATATTAGTCTATTACTAACACAAAATTACTAGTATCACTATTATTAACAAAAGTATACAGCTATAAATATATTAGTAGCAATATAGGTATATTATTATAATAAATAATCAAAGACACATCAAAATATTTTTCATGATTCCAGTGAGCATCTCAATCAGATTTCCAACTCTTATTTTTAATGTTTTATTTACTTTTGATACAGAGACAGAGCATGAGAGGGGGAGGGGCAGAGAGAGAAGGAGAGACAGAATCAGAAGTAGGCTCCAGGCTCTGAGCTAGCTGTCAGCACAGAGCCTGACGCAGGACTTGAACCCACAAACGTGAGATCTGACATGAGCTGAAGTCGGAGGCTTTACCGACTGAGTCACCCAGGTGCCCAGATTTCCAACTCTTGAAAGTCTTCTTAACTAACCTCTACATCCTCAACCTTGCTTCTTTACCTATGTTACCAAAAACAACAAACTACACCCAGTATTTATTTTTCCAGGTATGAAAATAAGTATGTGACATGCATTTCCAATTCTTCAAATTATAGTAGGGAAAGAAGAATCAGGAATGATTGTCTCTAGGGAAGTGTTAACAGTCGTAGTTCCACTTTTAACTTGTTTTATAAATCATTTTACACAGTTTCTTCAAGATTCTTCGCTCACCTTTATCTAACAATGATCTTCCTATAATAACTTTGGCCCAGGGTTTAGATGACACCATAAAGAAAGGCCTCATTGAAACTTATCGATGCAATATGGAATATATCTACTGATTATACCCCCTTTTCTAAATATGTATTCTCTCCTTTAAGATTGTTGAGTAAAACTTCTCCTATATATCACACAAATATACAAAATATAATCAGATCACCCGTAATTATTTCAACACAGAAAATAAATGATTCCTGCTCATATATCCAGAACCAGCAAATGAATGCCATTATATCCAAATCAGGACAGTGATTTCCAGCGGATACTTGTACCCAATGATCCCCATCATATTCTTTAAGAATCTTTGCATAGTCCATCACCTCACCAGCTAAAAATCTTACACAGGTGATTTATAACACTACGATTTCTCCTTAACTATTGAAGTAGATGAGCTCTGGTAGCCATATCAAAATACTGCAATAGATAAACGGTTCTGATTGCCAAGTTAAAAAAAATTATTTGCATGTTCCAATTTTCTGTTGACAAAAATACATCATTTACCCTTAACTGAAGTTGCTGTTTTGCTCTTTTCATCCCTAATAGCCGAGTCACTGGCAAAACTTTAGCAGATTTAGTAACAGTCATTCTAAACTACAGTTAATGCTAACATCTCTAAGTAGGTATTTGCCGAACCTCCCTTCAAGTTTTATTTTAAGTGGGAATTGTTCTTAAATACTCAGTAGTGTATTTTCTTTTCTTTTCCCATTCATTTTTCCCTTTGGGGCCTTCTAAGGATAATTACAAAGGAATTAGGGAAGAACAGAGTCGACATTGCTGCAGACAAGGAACCAGAAATTTCTTCCTCTTGCTGAAGCTGACAGGTTAGATGCCTGGGGCCGACTCACAGACTTTCCATTAGGTTTGCTTTCCTACTCTTTATTTTGTGAATTTTAAGTGTAGACCTCTCCTGTATTTATCAACAAGTGCTCATGAACATTAAATGAATTGAGATGTGAAAGTGCCTAAAAAGAAGTAACAAAAAAAAATGCAATGACAGGAAATTATTTATCAACATCATTTTTGCTGATTATTTCATTTGTCTGAGAAATACAGTACCGTTCCTTGAATACAAGTGTTTTTCTTAGAAATCTGTTGACAAGAACTGAACTGATGCTAGAGGAGTTTATATGTAATCACACATTTAAGTTTTTAGGTCCCATGGAATGCTAATAAGTACTTATTATCCTGTGCAAGTTCCTGCTGATTTTATTTTGTTTTAATCTTGTTAAGTATATGTTACAGGAATTTATAGTATGGTTAGGTCAGGTAATTTTTGGGACAAAGGGTGGCTTTCTGGGGGTCACATTCCTCCCCTCCCTGACTATAGCGATCCCCACACAACACGTGCAGGCAACAAGGATACCACCCACTTAAAAAGCAAAAACAAAACAAAACAAAACAAAACAAAAAACAAAAAGCAAGCAAGCAAACAAACAAAAACAACCAAAAAGAAAAAATAAAGTGACAAAACACCAGAGAGACCACAATGAGTAAATCCACTCTTAATGTTAAGCAAGTGGAGCACGGCATCTCCTCTGACAACTGAGCAAAGCTCTACTTGCATGGCTCACCCTGTGGCCTATAAAGAACTGGGCTTCACTAAATCTGCTTTCAAGTCTTCTGCGATGGTACCATCTGCAGATCATGAAATTACACAGGAAGAAGTCAGGGAGCACCTCCATGAACTTTACATAATTTTAACGATCAAGTATTCAAGTGAAATGGGAATGTGTGGCCACTTAGGCAGCCCACTCTTAATTTTGGCTTAGGTCGTGGTCTCACGGTTGTGAGTTCGGGCCCCACATCGGATTCTCTGCTTACTGTGCAGAGCCTGCTTTGGATCCTGTCTCCCTCTCTCTGTCCCTCCCCCACTCACACATGCTCCATCTCTCCCTCTCTCTCCAAAATAAATATACATTAAAATATTTTTAAAACTGGGAGATAGTTGATGTAAGAAATACGATCTTATCAACTTACCCTCCTGCATTAACACTGCTGTTTCCACCTTATCAAGAAACCATTAGCTACCTGTAATTGGGACATTTTTCTAGAAAAAATAGAACTTCAGGTTTTCTTGGGTTTCACAGATTACTCCATAGATGTAATTTGTCAAGAGATAACATTGTGAATTCTATCTTTGCCTACTAAAAATCATCACTGTATTTTGATAGCTCTGACAGCCCGAGGAAGCTTGCTGGAATACCAGGTTCCCAGGGAGTATTAGCACACTGAGGTGCTCGCTTTTACCTTATGGTGTTGGCACTTGGCACAGACACAAAATAACAGATGGTACAGAGATATCAATTGTTTTCCATTCAAGAGCAGTGTCACATACAGAACTCAATTATGCAGAAATGGATACAGAAGCCCTTTGTACAAGAAGTTTTATCAGCTCCCTCTACATCTGTGCCTTTATTATTTGTATCAACAAAACCTCTTCAGGGATTCTGTCTGAGGTTAAGCTACTCACTTTAATTATAAAGCACTGGGGTGCTTTGCTCAACACTAATGACCATATAAAATGGAAGAACGATACTGAAGGCTGACAACCTGAACATCTGCCAACCCTGATCCCTGAATATACCGACTGCCTTCCCCGAAAACACTGGTGTCAGGTTTTCTTTCTGATTCTCATCTACAGGCTGATTAAATCCATGTTTAACTTTGCTAAATACCAGAAAGTCTTAAATAGGGTACTGAGGAAATTTTCTAAAGAGAAACTTCTTAAGGAATTTAGAGTCAATGGACATCATCTAACCAAAAGACACAATGAGATGTTTAGCATGCTATCTTTGTTTTCTTACTAACACACTGGCAAACTGTTTGTCCCACATCATCAGTAGTAAGTTATATCTGAAGGCCCAGCACCCATTTAATTACTGAAGTCAGTAGAAATGAGTAACTTAGTTTATAGTCTCAGCATACCTTGTCAAGAGTGTCTGATATTTTTATCAGAAATTACTTAGAAGCCTTGGTTAAGTGTGCTTTCTGATCTTATAGGAGCATTCTGGGAGAAGGATTTTATGAGTCATAAAGGCAACTGCTCCATTCCAGTGATGCTAGTAATTCTGTCCTAGTTACCTACCTTCTATCTACTGTAGCACATGATAGTGAAACAATAAAATACCTGACATTTACCTCAACTTATTTTAAGAAATTTATTCACAGAAAGATTATCTGAACTATCATTCTCAAATGACACTTCTCTCAAGTAACTAAAGTACTAACATGCTGGGGTGCTTGGGTAGCTCAGGTCATGATCCCAGGGCTGTGGGATGTAGCCCCACATCAGGCTCTGTGCTGGGAAGCCTGCTTAAGATTCTCTTTTTCCATCCCTCTGCTCCTCTCCCCAGCTCACACGGTCTCTCAAAATAAAATACAACAATAAAAAAAAAAGTATTAACATGCTCAGGGTGAATTCTTGGGAAAGAGCTGGCAAAGCAAACAAGGCAGAACAGTCATTGCTAATTTATAAGTCCATGTGATGAGTGGAGGTATAGGATTTCAGGTATGAAATGAATAAATCATGGGGATAAAAATTACAACATAAGGAATACAGTCAACAGTACGGTACTAGTGTTGTGGTGAGAGATAGTTTACACTTGTGGTGAGCATAGCATAACATACACATACTTATTGAATCACTACGTTCTATACCTGAAATTAATATAACATTTTGTTTCAGCCATACTTCAATAAAAAAGCATTTGGAATCAGTATTTATTGAGGCATTATTGAATTCTGTAAACTAAAGGAATAGGAAATCTTAAATAAAAGATTCTCTTGCTCATGCAGATGAGCATAAGACCTATTTTCTGAACCTTCCAGAGTAAGAATGGAGCAGCATGACACTCACCACATTGATAAACTAAAAAAGAATTTACCTTGATCTGAAAAAGGAAAATCATTTTAAAGTGCAACACTAACAAATGTGTTTGTTTAATTAATTTCCTAAACATGCATAAAATTCACAGAAACATTAGGACAACATGCCCTTCATAATCAAGGGAAATGAGTGCCAATGATCAAGCTTCTACTATCAACGTGGCATTTTAACCTCGATTGAATGAAGTCACGTACAGAAATATAGAGCAATTTGGGTTTCAAAAGAAGGCATTTTCCATATTGATAAATTATTATGTCTTGCAAGGTAAGGAAATATGTACAGCAAAGTGTGTTGAAATACAATGTTCTAGGGTGTGTGTGTGTGTGTGTGTGTGTGTGTGTTATAATTTACTGCAGAAGTATGCTAACTCTTTATGGTACAGATTACAGTATGTGGTGGTGAAAGGAAATATAAATTATAGTACTTAGATTAATATCATTAATATATTATCATGCCATATATCATAAAAACAGAAATAAAAAGTGGAAAATATCATTGAGAAGGGGAAAAGAATAGAGTAGACAGAAACCAGAAAATTCTAAATGTGGCATTATGTGGGAGCTGAGAGCAAGCCATAAAGATGGAGATGGATAGGAGCAAAAGCCTGAGAGGAAAGGCTCCACTTTAAAGGTAGAAAGGAGACTGAAACAGTTCGATACGCCACCTATTTAGTTTCTTGAAGATTCTCATAACATTCCAACCAACTCTCTAGAAAAAACAAATCTAAGTATATACTTCATAGCCCTTCAGAGAAAATGATGTCAACACGGCATTATAGCCAACAAGAAGGAGATTATCAATATTTTAAAACAGAACAGTAAACAAGTTGTGATAACCACAAAAACAAACCAAATTTGTCAAAAAAATTTTGGAAAAAAACCAGATTATTAAAAGTTTCAAAATATGATTATACTTCCACACGGCGTCTAAAAAAACCAAAAAACCCCAAAGCAATGAATAAGCAAACTAACAAAAAGCAGAACGAGACCTACCTATAAATATAGAGAACAAACTGATGGTTGCCAAAGGAGAGGAGACAGAGGGTGGTGGGATGAGCAAACTGGGTGAAGGGGAGTAGGAAATATAGGCTTCCAGTCATGGACTGAATACATCATGGGAATAAAAGGCACAGTGAAGAAATATAGTCAATGGTATCGCAACAGCATGGTACGGAGGCTGATGGTCACTACATTTGTGGTGTTTACAGCATAATATATAAACTTATTGAATCACTACGTACACCAGAAACTAACACAGTGTTGATTATACACAAAAATTTTTAGAAAATAATTATAACATAAATTGGCATTAAAGGGACATCAAGCACTCAAGGGATGCAAGCTGAGAATCCCCATACTTCAAATCAATAAGCTCATTCAAACACTCCTTATATCCAGTCTTGGTCATCACTTATTTTAAACACTTGCTCTTTCATTTCCCTTCATTTGACCATAATCATGAAAATAAAAGGACAGCGAGGAATATGGAAGAGAACAAACTGAAGAGCTCACCCCCAGTAAGGCAGTCTGCACTCCACCTTGATCGCCATGCCCTCCCTATTCCTGTCAACCTACACACTTCCGTCTGCCCACCACCTTGAATTCCCTCATACCTCCTCATCCCACTCTGATTTCCTACTCTTCTATTTCCTACTTCTTCAATTTTTTTTTAAATTTTTTAAATGCTTTATTTAATTTTGATACAGAGACACAGCATGAGAGGGGGAGGGGCAGAGAGGGAAGGAGGCATGGAACACGAAGCAGGCTCCAGGCTCTGAGCTAGCTGTCAGCACAGAGCCTGATGCGGGGCTCGAACCCACGAAGGTGAGATCTGACCTGAGCCGAAGTCGGAGGCTTAACCAACTGGGCCACCCAGGCGCCTCTCTTTAATTTTTTTTGTTCATAACCCAATATCTCAATGAAATTCAGTTTCAGCAAAAAGGCAGTATTAGCATAGGAAGAAAAAGGAATGTGAAGGCACAGTTTCAAATAAGCATAAGAGAGTAAATATAAGCAAATAAGAAAGTAAATACAATTCTTAAAAATTCCGTAAGCAAGTTATTGTTTCATTATAAAGCACATATGTTGATTTAGTATAGCTCCAATGAACTTTCTCTTCAGGAAAGAGCACATTTCAAATTCTCATGGCATTCTCACTACTGTCATTGTTAAGATGGTTTCTTAAGATGTTACTACTTAGCAAAATGCTATAGGAGTGTGGGAGAAGGCTTGTCTTTCTGCAGAACTGACAAATGTGTCTTCACCTTGATAGTGGGAGAGTTGTGCTGATTATTCCATAAATTATGAAAAATAGGAATGAGAAACCAGGGTCAAATAAAAAGCAGAATAACTGGGGATTTATATTTACCTTACAAGATAGGAAAAAAAGAGTTGATAAAACTCAAGTAAAGTACCATCATTCTAACCCCACAATTCAGGCAGCTCTTGTCATGGAGTCTAATTTGAACATAAGCAACTTAATAGAGACTGAGACACGGGTAAAGCAAGGTTAGATTCTGACATGTTGGCTGACAGAAAGGCTGCGGATGCTGTGTGTGCTGACGTTAGTGTTTCAGCTCTCAGAAGATCCAGGGTCACAGTCTGACACAGGAGCAGGCATTCTCTGAACAGGAAACAGCTAATGAGTAGCAGAAGGACTCCTAGAAAATGGAATACTAGTGAAGACAATGGGCAGGTACTGCCTTCATATGTACCGGTAAGGATAGTTAAACTGGAAAGAGGCATCGATGGAGCAGAGCTTTAAGAAATCTAGGAAGATTTGATTTACTTGTCTCTTCTTGGGTAGAACTGAAATTCGTGTTCCATAATAATTTTGCCAGTAGGAAGAAGTAAGACCCATTTCAGAACAGATCCTTTAGGAAGAATGATTTTCAACTGTTTCCCCATCATGACACTTGGATAAAACTCTCATGTACAACACAACCCCAAGTAGTGTCAGCCTAGGGAAAAGAGTTATAAAATGCTACATAATACATGAGGCTCCTGGACTGCTCTCACTAACTCTTCTTCTCTGTCTCAAAGAAAGCATATCCAAGGTGTAACTTCAAATTTTCCCTAATTTATTTTATACGTAAAAAGCAAACTCAAGTCACAAATTTCAGTGCCTTATACTAATAAGAAATAACTCATCACATGCACCCATAATTCTCTGCCCAGTTTTTACTTTTCTTTGTGCCTGTCCATGTCGCTCTCTAAATTCTAATGTCATTACAAACTCTCTATGGTCTCTGACTACATGGTTTGCTCTAAACTACCAGCAGCTTAATGGTACATTTTAATGGCTTGTTCTAAGTGTTAGGAACATGTACAGGAAAGTGATGGGAAAATGGAACTTCCCTGAAATATCAGGACAGGAAAGTTGCAGTAAAATAAAAGCTTACTTGTGAAGAAAATAGATTAGACGTGGGGAAAATTATTTCTTACTGGAGAATAAGCTAAAGGTAAATAAAAAATATAAGGTGGAAAGCTTCTATTTTTTAATTTTGGCAGTTGACAGTATGTGACTAATCTTTTTTCATCATGGCTAGAATTACATAATGTTAGTACTAATGGGAGAGACTAAATATAACATCAGCTTAAACAGTCTGTTGGCAATAGCTACTCAAAACACATCCAGTTAACTCCTGCGTGACTGTACCAACAGAAGAGTGAAAAGTACAGGTAATATGGATTGTTTTTTCTCTTATAATACCTTCTGTTTACATTTTTATCAGAGATAGAACTGTATACAGGCACTTATACGTGCTCCATATGATTAACTGCCTAAGAGCAAACCAGGTAGCAGAGACCACAAAGTGTGATTCATTAAGGAGATCATGAAAATTTCAAAAAAAAAAATCACAGAATTCTCAGAGTTGGTAGAGACATTAAGTATCAGTAGTTCAACAACAGTTCACCTAGTGCCCAAATCCTGCTACTCTGTCTTCTTATTCAAAGCATCCATATTATGAAACTAAAATTATAGCTCCAAATTTCATATTTCTGATAAAATATTTGCCTTGTCATTTCTCATGGAGGGCAAACTATTATAAAGGATTAGTCCTTAATATAATTCAGTGTACTTAAAAGGTCTTAGGTTCAAATCCCTCTATCACTTGCTAGACATATGACCTTAAAATACATTAACTTTATGTCTCTTGGGCTTTGATTTTCACACCTCTAAAATGAGGATGATAACTGTGCTTAACTCATAGGTTTCTCCTAAAAATTAAATGAGATAGCATATATGATACATTTAAAATACTCCTTTGCTCCCTCTTTGCTAGTTTGTAAAGGTTCTGTAAAGCATTGGTCCCAAGACAAGAGTTTACTAGAACATAAACTGCTTAAGAGTAAGAACTGTTCAGATTTGTTTACTATGGTGTTTCAAATACTCATTAAATATTTCTTGAGTAAATAAAAAGATATCAAAACATTTTCATAGTAAGCTTTGTTTGGAAAATGATGCAGGTTCTCTTCTCATTTTAGGAATCTATGATATGCTTTAACAAGTAAAAGCTGTTGAGAAGTTCTATAAACAGGTATAGATAACAAAATATGTCTATATTTGTTAAACATTTTCCAAAAATGTTAACCATTCCTTTTATTTTTGAGTTTCTGCTACTGTCTAGAGTTGCATGCAATGCACACTGGAAAACAGTGTCTTTGAAAAATGTTATATACAAAAAAAGTAAGATCAAAGATTTAAAATAATTTCTAGGACAGATACCAAATACAGAGAGATAATGAAATACAATTTTTTCCTGTAGAATACATCAAGTTTTACTTTGTTATATACATATAAATATGCTTAACAATTTAAGTGCTAGAGAAGATATAGAAAATCAGGATTCTATATATCGACTTGTCTTCATATATGGTCTCAAATACACAGGAGCAACAGGTTGATCAACTCTGTAAGGGATTAGGGTATTATGGTTACAGGTATCAGAGTACACATGCTGAATTAGGCTTTGTGCTCACTGATTTTTTCAGGCTACCATCTGGCCCTTCGATATGAAATAAGTAGTGTTAATATATTTAACTTGTCTTATTGGGGTCATATAGCCAGACTTTTTTTTTATTATAATGAATGTACTTCCTTTTCTGTCCTTTGACATGTCTATTTAAAGTTCTGTGGAAATGTCATATACTTTAATAGAAACTTCAGGATATAGAATAATAATAGGGAAGACAGCCTCTTCTCTAGAAAGGTCATCTCATGAGGATTATTTAAACCTTTAATGAAATGTAAAGATCTGTAAAGTTTTCAGAAAAAAGAAGAAGCAGTATTCTCATTCTGAGAGATAAAAAAACAAAGTTTTTAAGTGTTGACATGTCTAGATAATTTATCAAACAGAACACTAGTCACATGGCAACCCCAGCCATCACTCAATAATTTAGGGACTTACTAGTCCCTAATACCTCTTTTTCCCCTCATATATGTTCTAAGATTCAAATCAGCAAAGTTTAATAATTTAGGTCTTTAAAATTTAAATTATTTGGAAATTTTATATCCATTATATAGTATAACAAAAATAGCAATAATATTTTATCATAAAATATTTAAATGACGTTGATGAGGGCAATTCCAAACATATAGCTTACATCAATATCTGAATAATTTTTCTCCTCAGGCTTGAATATTTCTAACAACAACAAAAACAAAAATGAACTTCCTTTATCCACTGAAACTAAAAGTATTTCCCCTTATGATTGCAAGAAACACAAAATAGTGAATGCAACTCTGATTTAGAATAAACTATTTAAAGTACATTTTCAAATATCTTTGTTCATTCAATACATTGTAACTTTGCTAGATCACTATCCCCTCATACCATAGAGTTCAGTACCAGCCTTTCTTAGACCTCATCCAAAGGCTAACATATAGAAACACCTTTTTATACAATGACCTTTGGGCATGGATTCCAAAAAATGCATAAATGCATAATTGTGTAATCTAAATAGGATAGTAATTGCTTCCAACCCAGGATTCCATGATGTGGTGAGAAAAGATAGTCCTAAATATATTCCTTCTGTCTCAAAAGTAAAATCAATAGTTGTGATTAGCAGTTGAGGTACACACTCTAACAAAACTTGACTAGTGACAATGATTTAAAAATTCTCAGACAGTTCAAATCCCTGGGGTAAGCATGAGCAAAGAAAGAAATGGAGAATGATACTCCATGGCAAATCTAACTTGGAGGTTCATATTTGGAGGTGGCTGAAAGCTATTTAAATGTCCACTGTGAAATTAAATCTCTACTTTCATTCAAAGGAAATTGATAAAAGACAGATAAATTCTACCAAAATTACCAGAATAAATTCATGCCAATTTTCTATTTAAACAATTAGCTAAGAGTTATATATAAAAAATTAACAATCTCACAATCATTTTCTTCCTCGGGGGGATAATTACTTATAAATCTATGTTTGTTACAATGAAGTGCTACCGGGTAATTTACTAATAATTTATATACCATAGTAACTGGTGGCAATTAACTTCTACCTTAAGTTGATCAGACATTCACAATAGTGCAGTATAATTTTTGTTTGTACAATGTTTTTCACTCTTGAGGAAGATAATCTGCCATATCTTTCTGATCATTAATTGGTACAATTCTCAGAGTAGCTAGACAGAGACTCAAGGTCTCTAGCAATCTTATACTTATTTGTACTTTACTAAAAGCTACTAGATAGCATAGCTGTGCAAACTGTACTACTTTTCTATGTGAGAGACATTAAATTTTGAGTTCAGTTCTAAATAATGAACGGAGAGACATAATAGTTTCCAGAATTGTCCTGATGATTCCTGAGCCATGCATAAAGTTTATTAATGGCATGACAGTGTGCCTTGACTAACCTAATCACTTACATATTTAATACCAACAAGGGGGAAATGAATGGTATGAACACGTTTTCAACCAAATATCCTGAAATTATATACCTCTTTCCCCAATAGCTGAATTATTCAACCCTGAGTAATGTTTTATATATATATATATATATATATATATATATATATATATGCACGCACGCACACATACACACACACACACACACACACACACACACACACAAGGAAAGTCAAATGTTAACTGGAAAATATAAACATTTTTTAATTTCTCTGGTGGTATAATGATGTGATGTATACTTTTAATAAAATCACGCTGTTTATTAAGCATAGTTTTCAACATTATCCCATTTATTCATGTGAATATGAATTATTAAAAACAAAATACCTGAAAACAAATTTGCCCTTTCTATCAATCTTTATTGCAGAAGTTTCCTTCCCCACCTAGTTAGCTTCTTTTTTTTCTAAATTTATTTATTTACTTATTTATTTTGAGAGAGAAAGAAAGAGAAAGAGAGGAGAGGAGAGGAGAGGAGAGGAGAGGAGAGGAGAGGAGAGAGGGAGGAGAGGAAAGAGCAAAGCCCAAGCTCTGACAGCGCAGAGCCCCATGCAGGGCCTACGTTCATGAACTGTGAGATCGTGACCTGAGCCGAAATCAAGAATGAGACACTTAGCTGACTGAGTCACCCAGGTGCCCCTCTAGTTAGGTTCTTACCCTCAAATACTTCATATTGAATAATCAATACTAAGTCCTGTGCACTTAAATCACTGTTAATAAATAGGATTTATAAAGAATTTTACACACTTCTTCCTTGTTTTCCCAAAGACGTTCTTGTATGTTAGGATCCATGTTGATTATCTCTAATTAATTCAAACCTTTTATATTTCTGTTTTAAGAAGCTATGTAGTAAAAATGAAGAATTTATCTCTTCTCAAGGAGAGGGCTGGCCTTCATTCTCAGCCTCTGGAAGATAAGCTATGCCATTCCTGATAGAAATGTCTTTGTTCAGAGTGGGAGTTGGCCACATCAGACAGCATTGGGTTGGTCAAACCAGAAAGGCTGTGTGACTTAGAATGAGGTCTGGAGTCACACGGTAATAGTTGACCTGGAGACTGAGTTCAACCACATGGACAATAAATCAACCAATCATGCTGACCTGATGGAGCCTCAGTAAAATCTCTGAACACTGAAGTTTGGATGTTTAGAGATTTTATTGAGGCTCCATCAGGTCATCATAATTGGTTCTTGGTTGACTGGCAATACCCCATGCATACTGTCACACATCAATCCTGGGAAGATTTCTTAAGGAAGATGGTGGAAGCTTCATGTTTGGAGCCCCGTGTGTCTCTGTCTCTGGGTGATTTTAATCTATCTTTTTTCCTTTTAATAAACTGGAACTTTGAATACACTTGCTTTCAATCAGTTCTATGAATCTTTCCAGCAAATTATCCACATTTAAGAGTAGTTTTGGAGACCCCTTGCACCAACCATTGCAGTAGATATTGGAAGTGAGGACAGTCTACACAGGTCTGTTTCCTCAAACTTCACAATTTGGCTAACTCCCAGGCAGAAATACTTATGATACATTAAAAGGTAAACACACACATACACACAGAGCACTCGAATACATAACACAGAAAGCCAGTCCAAACATAAAAATGGACATCAACATACCAAATTATAGATCACCAAATATATTTTGGAAACCTACTCTCAATATCATATGGGCTTCCTTTAATGCCTCTTGCACTATAAATGGATTTTAATAGTTAATTCAAGTGTTGGTGCAAAACAACCATAGACATAAAAGCACAATATCCTTAAATATAAAGCCTCTAAAACTGAAAGTATTAAGGTATTAATTTCATGTCTTAAAACAAAAGAAATAAGCACATACACAGTAGGAAAATTCAGTTCAATGTAAGTCCCTTAGGAGTGCCTGGGTGGTTCAGTTAGTTGAACATATGAATTTGGCTCAGGTCATGATCTCATAGTTGGTGAGTTCAAGTCCCACACTGGGCTTTCTGCTATCAGTGCAGAGCTTGTTTCAGATTAGATCCATTCGCCCCCTCCCCTCCACCCCTTCCCTACTTGCTCTATCTCACAAAAGTTTTTTTAAACACAAAGTGCAGTTCTTTTAATAGTTCTCTTAAGACATCACTTTCAAACCTTACCTCATGACAGTATTATTCTTGAGGGCGTATCCACATTTGTTAACACCAATATTAAAAGTATTTGGAGTTCCTAATTCCAAATTTAGCTTATATAGTGTAGAGCAAAAGAGTATTTCTGAAATTTCATCAGAGTAGAATATTTCTCTCATCAAACAGAGATGGTAGACCATTATATAATAATGAAAATCATTTTATGAAAAGAATCTGGCACATAATTAAAATAGATAAACTATCAAGGCACCTGGGTGGCTCAGTTGGTTAGGTATCTGACTTTGGCACAGGTCATGATCTAATGGTTCATGGGTTTGAGCCTCCCATTACGCTGTGTGCTAACATTTCAGAGTCTGGAGCCTCCTTTGGATTCTGTGTCTCCCTCTCTATTTGCCCCACACCTCATGCTTTGTCTAACTCTCTCAAATTTTATAAAATAAAACATTACAGATGAATTATAGTTGAAATTATAAAGTAAAATTTAAAAAATTCTATTTACTCTGTTTCTATTTATATTCTACTGCATCATCAACTCCTATAGAATGATCCAATCAGTGTCCATCAGAACCAGTGTGGGAGTTTCTTGATGCCCGGATCCTAACCTAAAGTAATCTGAACTGGTAGTATGGATGGTATCTTGGGTGTCTACATTTTAACAAGCATTCTAAATAATTCTGTTGAATATCAAAGTTTAAAAACTACTGATCAATAAATTAAAACTTTCTTGAAGACTGGACCTAGCATACTGCTTTGCAGAAATAAATGTTTTTGATTTTTAAATTAGTTGCTTTCTAGGAATTGAAATATTCAATGCTATACCACTTAATTAATGATGACAGTTTAATTTTTATAATTTTTGTCAGATAATATATGGGTCTTAAATTATTTCTGTGGCAATTGCTTTATTTGATAGTATAATTTGCTGAATTCATTATCAAAAATGAACTCTTTCACTAATGGTTTTGGATGTTTCGATGTTACACTTGATATAGTTTTTATTTAAAAATGTTTAATGTTTATTTATATTAGAGAGAGAAAGAGAGGAGAGACAGAGACAGAGAGAGAGAGAAAGAGAGAGAGAGAGAGAGAGAGAGAGAGAGAGAGAGAGAGAGAGAAACAGAGCACAAGTGGGAGAGGGGCAGAGAGAGAGAGGGAGACAGAATCTGAAGCAGGATCCAGGCTCTGAGCTGTCACCACAGAGCCTGACTTGGGGCATGAACTCACAAGCTATGAAACCATGATCTGAGCCAAAGTCGGATTCAGACTGACCCAAACAGGTGGGCCTCATTTGATAATGTTAAATCAGTTTTTTTCAGCATAAACATCTTCAACATAATTCTATGAATATGAAAATTTTGTTCTTTCGACATCTTAAAGGAGGATATAATGAAGGTCTCATAAAACATTAACAATAAACATTTATAGTTGTTTCATTAATAAAAACGATCCCTTACATTACTCATATGATAATATACATTATTTTCTGAAATAAGAATTTAGGATTAGATCAAGTTAAAGAGCAAGTTTCTTGAATTCTTACATGTTTCTTATAAAAGTGAAGCATTTAATTCAGTTGGCCGGAAAAAATGAGATACAGTTTCATTTTTTAACATAAAACAACTGGTATAGGGCCCACATCTATTCACTTCAAAACCAGTGATCAGTGACTTAACCATATGTGCCATTGGTTAATGGAATGGAAAAATAGCTGGTAAAGTCCTAAGTGGTATCGTTAATAGCGACAGAGAATAGTATTATTTTTGTAAGTTTTTGTAAACGCTTTTTTTCCCTCTAAGTTCTGCCATTACTTTCAAATTAATACCAACTTTCTGCTTATAGAAAATTATATTCCATTCTCATATTATTGCTTTAAATCTCCATCCACTCATCACTATTCTTACTTGAAATGCAAAGGGAATTTACGATATTTACTGTATTCCCAAGTGTTCCTTGTGAAATTCCATGGTAATAAGAAGGAAGGAGAGTGGAAAACTTCTAGATGTGACAAATATCATTATTGTAAAATATCATCCATGCTATGAACAGTCTAAATTCAAAGGTCTATGAAAGCAAATATTTTGAGTATATCTCTTTATCAGAAAAATCATGGTTTTGTTATTTGAAGACTGTGAATAATCCCTATTGAACATCATCATAAAAAATGAGAACCAAAAGTAAGATGTTTAGACAAAGAGAAATAGAAGGCAGAGAAGGAAAAGAGTTACTTTAAAAGAGCCCAAGGTGGGGGGTTGGAGGGAAATGAAGTGAAATAACATGAGGCTTAGGAGATGATTTCTTTGTGAATAAAGAGTAAGGAATCTAAGCCACTTGTAAGAAGGGTAGAACTCATGAAGCTATCTTGGGAGACCTGGGGTTATATAAACATACGTACTGAAGAAAGGGTTAGAAATAGATTGCACAACAAGTTTAATAAAGCTGAGTAGCTGAGTAACCTTAAATAAAGGTTACACAAACTCTATTCACTCTTAAAACTGCAAGATCAGGCACTTCTGCATTTCTGAATCTAATAAGAGAACCAGAGGTGGGAACCAAGAGCAGTGAATTATAAAATGAGAAAAGCTCATCGAAGATCAGATACTTCTATAAAATTCCTCATAGTGTTCTCTGAAAAATGAAAATAATTCTCTGCAAAATAAAATAAATTCAAGTAGCATTTCAAACTTCCGATAAGAGGCTGAAATTTGTTTTATCAATTGTGAATAATAAATGGACACTAATTATCCACTAACCACCATTACTAATTAAATATGTGCATGGTATTTCTGATTTTAAAATAGTGGGTTGACATTATATTATTTTAAGGCTTTTAAAATGGATCAAGGGTTTAATAGTGTCGTTTATAACCTTGATCTCCCTTGTCCTGTTTTTCCCGTACAATTTTAAGTTTTTTGACTATAAATTGTTCTACCATAGTCAGGACATATTAGGAACTTAACCTTCCCAGTAAGAAACCGTCTACCATTTACTAAATTACCTGTTAATAAAATAATAAGTGGAATAGAAGTACATAATGAAATGTAATAAATGAAAAGTACTATCTTGGGCATAAACTAAATATCATTATTATAATTTCCTAGCTCAAATAAAACTCTTGAAATTTTTTTTGCCAAAATTTAAATGGCAAATTGAAATATGATTAAAATTGAATAGAAATTGCAGACTCAGAGTGCCAAAAGTCTATCATTACCACAGCAAGAAAAAAAAAAGAAAGCGGCAAAGCAGTCCATCTATTTTACCTGATACTGCTAATAAAAGTAATAGCTGATATCTTCAGCCTAAAAAATGATTTTTGGTGGTAACTAAAATCATAAGCAAAATGGAACACCAGTACTTATAGGTAGTTAAGTAACACACTGATTTCTTTAAGAAAATCATTATGATCAAATGTTTAGAAAGGTTTTTCAAAGTAACAGATTTACCATTAATACTCCAAACAGGCATAAAATTACCTGATTCTAAAGCAAGTGCAACATCTCAAAAAAAACCCATATTTTTTGCAGTATAATTGGACTGCATAAAACTTTTTTTCTTGTTATCCCTATTTGTAAACTATTGATAGATGTATTTATAATGAGGTAAACCTATTTTCATAAAAAAGGTTTATTGTTATTAAATCCAACATTATTTAAATATTTAAAGTTTTGGCTATGGGAAAGGGAGAGAGCTTTGAAGGGAATAAGAAAGACATATTTTCCCTCTTCTGCCAGCTTGGAAACCACCAAAGATGGCACTCTCCCCTGTGCCCTCCTGCCTGGATTATTGGCGGATATCAAACCCCTCATTTGAATCACCATGACATTTTAAACTGGTGAAGAGATTGCCTAGAAGGGCACACATAGCTAAAACTTAGGACACGCTGTGTCATCTACATGCACACATTTCTAGGCATTTGTATCTAAAATCATATACAGTCATTAGACATCATGTGTAGGATTTGATAATAATGTAGTTAAATACCTGGGTTGGAATCCAAGGATCGTCCTTTGTTAAGTGCACCCATTTTACAAGTTACTTATCCTTTGCAACTTTTAGTTTTCTTGCCTAAAAATAACTGCAATTATATTTATAAGAATAGCAAAATTACTAGAGCTAAGTTGGTACACTAATATTAATGGCTGCCATTCATATGATACTTACTGTGTGTCAGGCATATTTAAATCTCACAACACTGAGTTAAGATTCCAAATGATACACAAGAAAGCTGAAGGGTAGAAGGCCTCACTTCAAAGCACATAACTGCTCTTAAGGATAATAATGCCATTTTTGCCTACATTCTAGGCAGTTGTGAATATGTAGTTAAAAGAAAAGTTTGCAGGAACTTTGTAAATTAAATTGCTAACTGTGAGGTGTTAACTATTATGGCCTGGAAATTAAATACAAACATTTGAAAAGAAAAACAGTTATTGTAACCTCTAAATGAATGCAGAAATAGTGTAGAATAATTACAGTGTTTAGAATCAGAAATAATACAGAATTATTGAAGATCATGTAGATCTCTGTGTTCCAAAAGTTCAAAAATAAGATACAGAGTAGTTCAATGAATTGCCTGACATCATGTAATGGGTAGTTGAAGATCCCAGAAGAGAACTGAACTTCTTAGATTGCTAATTCCAAGTTTTCTTAGCATCCCAAAGTAAGCTGCACTCTGAATATCTGATTTTTCATGGATAATCTCCTTTCAAGTATCAATAGGTAGGAAAACTAGTAACAGTTAAATCTTAAATAATCCTTTGATTATTTTGGCTCTAAAACTAAGCACACTACATATTATTTCCATGTGACATCTAAAGAAAATAGGTTAACTTTTCAAAGCATTTTAAGTGAGAACAAAATACCTTCTTATTAGCCCAGCTGTTCATAATGTGGACAGAACATTACTCAAGTTTTAAAAAGTAGCCTAGGGACAGAAATAGTGTATATTCAGTCTGGAAGCCAATCACTCTATATCAGAACAAACAAACTGCCTAATTCTAAAATACCAAGTCAGGGGGCGCCTAGGTGGCTCAGTTGTTAAGGCTCCAACTTTGGCTCAGGTCATGACCTTGCAGTTTGTGAGTTCCAGCCCCGTATCAGGCTCTGTGCTGACAGCTCGGAGCCTGGAGCCTGCTTCGGATTCCGTGCCTCCCTCTCACTATGCCCCTCCCCGCTCATGTTCTGTCTGTCTGTCTGTCTGTCTGTCTCTCTCTCAAAAATAAACATCAAAAAATTAAAAAAGGATAAAAATATACCAAAAATACCAAGTCAGGAACAAGATGAGAAAAATTTTAAACTATGATCACATTAGAAGTACAAAATATAAGCAAAAATTAAAACAAAATAAATCTAATATGAAAATTTAAAAAAGAAACCCATCTGAGGGGAAAAAAATACTCTCAAGAACTAAAGAAAAAAACATATAAGTGCACTATGAAATAACTTACTAAGAAATTGAATTCTCTACATTAATTGTTTATAGACCACAAACAAGATGGAAAGAGAAATTAAACCCTAAACAAACAAAATAAAAATGAAAGCAACCGCTAAATAAATAAACAAATTAGCAGCAAGAAGAAACAAAAATGTATGTGGCTGAATGTTGAGTTATTAACATAATGGAAAGACTTAATACAACCAGGATACCTGTATATAAAAAAATTTTCCAAATCAGAGAGGAACTAATAAATGGGGAAGTCAAACACATCCAATATAAAAAGAAAGCATTCTGAGAGAAGATATTTGCAAATGACACACCCAATAAAGGGTTAGTTTCCAAAATATATCAAGGACTTATAAAGCTCAACACCAAAAAGTCAAGTAATCTAATTAAAACTGGGCAGAAGACATGAACAGATGTTTCTCCAAAGAAGACATACAGATGACCAAAAGACACATGAAAAGATGCTCAACATCACTCATCACCAGGGAAATGCAAATCAAAACCATAATAAGATATCACTTCACACCTGTCAAAATGGCTAAAATCAAAACTCAAGAAACAATAAATATTAGTGAGGATATGGAGAAACAGGAACCCTCATGCACTGTTGGTGGGAATGAAAAATATGGAGCCTCTGTGAAAAACAGTATGGTGGTTCCTCAAAACACTTAAAATAGAACTACCCTATGATGCAGTAATCACACTAGTGTGTTTTTACTTAAAGAATACAAAAACACTTGAATTCAAAAGGATATACACACTCCTACGTTTACTGCTGCATTATTTACAATAGCCAAATTATGGCAGCAGCCGTGTCCATTCACAGATGAATGGATAAAAAATATGTGGTATATATGTATATATACAATGGTATATTATTCAGACATAAAAAATGAAATCTTGCCTTTTGAAACAACATGGATGGAACCAGAGAGAAGAATGTTAAGCAAAACAAGCCACTCATAGAAAAACAAATACCATGTGAATCCATTCATATATGGGAGTTAAGAAACAAATGAACAAACAAAAAAAAAAGAAAACAAGAAACAGATTCTTAACTGTAAAGAATAAACTGATGATTACTAGGGGGGAGGTGGGTTGGGGATGGGTGAGACAGGTAAAGGAGATTAAGAGTACAGTTATCATGATGAGCACCAAATAACGTATAGAATTGTTGAATCATTATATTGTACACATGGACCTAATTAAACACCTTATGTTAATTATTATACTGGAATTAAAAAGAAAACTTATGTAGCTCTTGGGCACACCAGGAAAACTGAATAACTCTCCACTCTTGGGGGAGTATTGGCAGTGACAATGATGGTAAATACATTCTACATATTCTCACAGTATCATCAATGAAATAATATCTACATCTGGAAAATATATATCCAGTAGAAATATCATGAAACTATGAAAGCAAGAGTAAAAGAATCTCAAATATATGTAAAGTCAGGATATATAATACCTGTTAGCTTCATATTGTAGAGTGGTCCTAATTCATAGTCATTTGAGAGGTAGATCAAAATGAAGACACTGAGAATGGAGAAGCTAAGTAATTTGTTGTAGCTCTATTTATCATGACCTCTTCTGAAATGAATCTATGCGTTATTTGTTTTAACCTAGCTCACTGGTTTTATGTTGGTATAACTGAAAAACATAAACTACACATATTTAAATTATATAATTTGATATGCATTGACATATATGTTGATAAACCTGTGAGACCATCACCACAAAGTAGAGAACATGTTCAACACCTACGTGTTTCTTTGTGCTTCTTGGTAATTCCTTCTACTCATCCTTCTCCTCTACCTCATACCCATAGAAAATACCTGCTCTCCGTTACTGTAAACTAGTTTGCATTTTCTAGAGTTCAATGTACATGGAATCAAGCATTATGTATTCTTTTTTTTTTGTCTAGCTTTTTCACTAAGAATAATTATGTGAGGTTAATACCAGCTGTGTGTCTATAGTTCATTCCTTTTATGGACATATCACAGTGTTTTTTTCATTAACCTATTCATGAGCATTTAGCTTATTTCCAGTCTTTGGCTATTTTAACCAAAGGTGCTGTGAATATTTGTGTATCAGTCTTTGAGTACAGATATGCCATCTTTTCTCAATGGTAAACACCTGCAAGTGGAATGACTGGATCAAAATTATAGGTGAATGTACAGTGTTTGAAAAAGAAATCTAACAAACTGTTTGCCACAGTTTCTGTGCTCCTTGAGTTCCATCACCTATTCGCATTTCTCAGCATTTTCATATAGTCAGTCATTTTAATATTAGCCTTTAATAATAACTGTGTACTGATATCTTATTGCAGTTTTAATTTGTATTTTGCTTGAGTATTAATGTTGAGTAAACATTCGTGTAATTGCTCGCCATCCACAAACTGCTTGGTGAAGTGTCTGTTCAACTCTTGCCCACATTTTACTGCTTTTTCATTATTGAGTTGAGAATTTTCACATATTCTGGATTTGAAAACATTTTCTTCCAGTTTATGGCTTGTCCTTTCATTCTTCTATAAGGGTCTTTCAGATAACATGAGTTTTCTCCCACATAATATCCAATTTATTACTCCTTTTTCTAATGGATTGTGCTTTGGCCACTATCTAAGAAATCACAAAACTATAAAACTTGTAGATGAAGACAGAAGAAAACTGTTGAAACCTGTGTTAGGCAAAGATTTTTCAAATACAATACCCAATCCATAAAAGAAAGAAATGATAAATTAGACATTATAACAGAACTTCTGTAGAAAGACATTTAATCAATGGAAACAGGTGCCTGGGTGGCTCAGCTGGCTGAATGGCTGACTTTGGTATTGGCTCAGGTCAGGATCCCAAGCTCACAGGACTAAGCTGTGATCACACCCTGTGCTGAGCACAGAGCCTGCTTAAGAGTTTTTCTCTCTCTCCCTCAGCTCCCCTACCCGAGTCGTGCGCTCCCTCTCTAAAATAAAATTTGAAAAAAGAAAGAAAAGACAAGCCACCTTGGAAAAAACATTTGAAAATCATATGTTTGATAAAAGACATATATCCAGGATATGTAAAGAATTTTCAAAATTCAATAATGAAAAAACAACTTAATAAAAGATGGACAACATATGAATAGACATTTCAGGAAAGGATTCATATGGATAACAAATAATTGTATGAAAAGAACTCAACATTATTACTAATAAATAAAATTCAAATTAATGTTAAATTTTGAGTGAATTTTTATGTCCAGAGCACAGGGTGGAATGGAGTTTACTTGGTAATGTATGGAAATCCAGTTGTTACAGACAATTTGTTGAAAGATTATCCTTCCTCCACGAAATTGCCTTTGCACATTTGACAATAAGAAGGTGTTTCCATATACATGAGGACTTATTTATTTTCCACTAGTCTGTTAGTCTATGTTCACATGAAATAATACTCTGTCTTTATGATAAACCTTAAGATCAGGTAGGGTTACTCATCCAATTTTGTTCTTCCTTCTCAAAGTTGTTCTGGCTATGATAGTTATTTTGTATTTCCACAAAAATTTTAGAATCTGCTTATTTATTTTTACCAAAACATAAATAAATTCTAGAATTTCAAATAACCTTGTTCAAATCTATAGATCGAACTGGGAAAATTGAAACCTTAACAATATTGAACTTCACCATCTATGAATACCATGTATCTTTCCATTTATTTAGGTCTTTAATTTCTCTCAGGAATATTTTATAATGACGGTCTTTCACATTTTTTGTTAAATTTTCCTCCATATAATCACATAGTATCACATTTTATTTTGTTATTTGATTGTTATTGTTATTCTTGTTATTAGTTTTGAGAAAGGGAGAGACAGAGTGCAAGTGGAGTGGGGTGAGGGGGAGAGGGAGAGGGAGAGAGAATCCCAAGCAGGCTCTGCATGGAGCCTGACACAGGGCTCTGTCTCACAACCATTAGTTCATGACATGAGCTGAAATCAAGAGCGGGAGGCTTAGCAGACAGGCACCGGGGCACTCCTAGCATCACAGTTTTAAATGTCACTGTGAATAAGGCTCTTTTCTAATTTCATCTTCTGCTTATTTGTTGATCTACATAGAATTATACTTATTTTTGTATATTGGTATCTTATCCTACAACCTTGCTAAATTTACTTATTAATTCCAGTATCTTTTGTAGATACCATCAGATTCTTTACATAGATGATCACATCATCTGTGAAATGGACAGTTTGGTTTCTTTCTTTCCAGAACAGATTCCATTTACTTATTTTCCTAGGTTTTCTACCTTGTTCTAGCTAAAATATCCAGTATGATAATGAATAGACCTAATAAGAAAGACATCCTTGTCTTTTTCCAGTCTTAGAGAGAAATCATTTAGTATGTCTCTTATAAGCATGATGGCAGCTCTAGGTATTTTGGGTAGGCAGTTTTAACAGGTTTGGAAAGTTCCCTTCCACTGCGAGTTTTTAAAGGTCTTTTGTTTTCTAATTTTTGTTTGTTTTGAAAAGTTACTGGAATTCAACAAATGCTTTTTCTTCATTTAGTGAAAGATGCATAAAAGTTTTCTTCTTTAGTTACTGTGTTGAATTATATTGGTAGATAATTGAGTGTTAAAGTGGCTATGCATTTTTAGGATAAACCATTCATCATGTGTTATCACAATGTTTTATACATATATAGCTGTATTCAATTACTAAAATTTTGTTTAGAATTTTTATGTTCATGAGTGATATTAGTCTACAGGTTTTTTGTAGTTATTTTATTTTGTAGCAGAGTAATATAGGATGTAAATTGAGCTGTGAATTATTCCCTACTCTTAAATTTCCAAAAGAACTTGTACATAATATAATGTAATTTTGATAAAAATTTTTGTATACATACATTTGTCTCTTTTTAATCTCTCAATATGGATACATAGATACCAATCTAATGGTATTGATACTAATTGCTGGGTATAGGGATTAGGGTGATTTGTTTATTTTTTATATACTTATGCACTGATTGTATGTTTTATAAACAGTATAAGGTATTTCTAAAAACTGTAAAATTATATTCTGTAATTAATTAAATGGATCCTGTCAGCACTTATTCTGATTGCTATAAGACCATGCTTTTCAACATGTTTTCGGAGAATTGCTG
Source organism: Suricata suricatta (assembly GCF_006229205.1). Lineage (NCBI taxonomy): Eukaryota > Metazoa > Chordata > Mammalia > Carnivora > Herpestidae > Suricata > Suricata suricatta. The sequence goes on along the minus strand of NC_043708.1, from coordinate 49,823,970 downwards.
GATTATCCAAAGTCCTGTGAAGTGCTCATTAGTAAGTATGACGGTTTCTGGGAAATAGGAGCAAATCCAAATTTAGCAGTTATGTTGATGAATTTTAAATAGAAGATCAGTAACTCTTCTAAAAATAGTATTTTATTAATAATAATTATATGCTTATGGGTTAAGCATGATTGAGAGGGCTATTCCAGTCAGTAAATCTCAGGTATATTTAAGTTATCAGGATGTGACTCATTTTAGCTCAAATTACTTTCAGGATATTTGATTATTAATGTTTACAATAGTTAAATTTGAAATAAATCCACCATTTTCATTTCATACACACACACACACACACACACACACACACACACACACCCAGAATGATGGTGTAAAAATGATTGACAACATGTAATAAAGATTTTAAAAATGATATAAGTGCTTCTAAACAGACAATATCATCAGTAACACTAAAAGTGAACATTACTCCCATTTTAATACAAAATGTGAATTTCTGACTATTCAGTCAACTGTTCTATCATATCAGATAACTTAAATGATATAAATGTAGAAAAGGAAGAGAGAAATGTTTTAATGATTCCAGTATCAGAGAAGCTGATGATGTCTAATATTATTTCTCTCCCAGAAATGACTTACATGGCATACCACCTAATGAATAATTAGAAATGGGAATTTTTATTTTCTGTTATTTTTTAAATTAGAAGAAAGTTATTTAAAATTTGCTAATTTTTTCTTTCTTTAAAAAGAAATATATGCAAATTCATCTTTAAGCAGAGTTCCTAATTACCTGGGTGGCTCATTTTAGCTATGTACATGTAAAGGAGGAAAGTAGTTAAGAATTTAGGAGAATAGCAAAATAGTATTATTTGGAGTGGGACAGGCTGAAGATTTGGGTACGTTTTTGGGGCATGTGTGGGGGACGTCTATTTAAGCAGTGTCCTGTCTCAATGCAACTATCTGCCTCAAAAGATATATAATGAGACTAAGAAATTTTCAGGAAGCAATATTTCTTTTAAAAAGTTCAACATTTTGGATAACTGATGGACTGAGGTAAACATACATTAAGGAAACAGACTGAAGAAAGACCAGTGAGAACTTCCTACAGGATTTGTATCATGTGGGAATGGTAATTCTGGTCTTGTGAGTTCAATCCAAGCCCTAAGTCAAAACTGTTATGGAAAGGATGGACTTTTATATGCACAGAGGCGTCTAATGATGGAGAACAATGTATCTTGATCAAGCAGAATTATAACATCTAACACAAATGCTGTAAAGAAATAAAATCCACTCAAAAAAAACCTGATGGCTCTATCATTTTTCAGGTCAATCCTTAATTAATCAGAAGCTGAAAAATTCATTACGTTGTTTTCATTTCATTATGATGTAGTTGCTGTAGGATTTGGTAAGTGAATGAATCTAGTGGTTGAAAAGTACTTGCCATACACCCACACATAGGGGTTATTTCAGTCAACATTAACATTACCTGGTATCTTATTATCCATGAGAGCAATATAGATCACTTACTGGAGATACAGTGAAAAGCATCTGGCTATTCTGAGAAGTACAGAATAAAACTACATAGTTCAGAATGTTACATGGGGGCACCTGGGTGGCTCAGTCGGTTGAGCGTCCGGCTTCAGCTCAGGTCATGATCTCACAGTTCGTGGG